>NW_026947501.1:20802200-21122200 GCF_034190915.1 Cavia porcellus
ATTTTTTATCAGGGAACAAGGATTCATGATTCAATAATACATGAATTTAATAATGCATAGTGGTAGACTTCACAGGTACTAAATAGCAATAGTGGAGTGGCTTAGTATGCTCTGTGGGTCATCGTCTGAAACTCCTGATCTGGTTTATCCACATCATTCCCTTCATCTCTTCCATTACATCCTTTCAGCAAAAGAGTTGTGCCTTTTGCCATATTTTTTTGATGTTGCCAAGAGCCCAGCTCACAGACTGCATCTTCACTTTATGACCGTGTTTAATAGCTGTTAAGCTGCTGGACTTTAGTCTTCGTAAGAATTCCCAAATTGGGCCCAAGGGAAATTTGAAAGGTCTGGGAGGGAGAGCATGGAGAAAGGAAAGTAAGGAACTTCATTCCCTACCAGTAACTGCTTTTTCTACTGAAGTATCTATCCATTGCTTTATTTTAGTGAGCAAACCTGTAGGGTATTTATGATATCCAGGGTATAATCTCTTTATAGCTCTATATGTGTTTCCCAGCTCGTAGATACCTAAGCCTGCCACAATGACAGTCCAATTCAGCATTCCTCCATTTTATGGTTAGTCTGGTTCTTTTTGCCATGCTTTGGCTAGAGAATGGCTTGCCTTTCCGCCTGATCTTAAAAGCCAAATGTGCAAAGGATTTCAAGAGCAACTGAATTGCCTGAGTGGTTTGAAAGCAAATAAATCCAACATACATTGCTCTTCATAATTTGTTTATTTTATTTTATTTAATTTAAAAAATTAGATAAAGCTGGTTCACTTCATTTTTACTTCTTTCATCTGACAATAATGGGTTAAGCTTTTTTAAAGACTCTAGAAAACATTAGGAAAAAGTTAAAATGCACATGTAAAATCTTGTTAGCTCATGTACATAGAGCAAAAACTGTGCTAAGTTTGTAAGAATGATTAATTAAGCTTTTATAGCTTTTTTATATGCTATGAAATGTTTCTCAATAAGCACAAATGTATGCAATTGGATGACCCAAATACAACTACAAGCTTCAGGGAGTTTGTGAAACCAACACGTAAGACTGTCAGTTATACTTTTGATTAATTCTACTTTGCTTGTTTTCAGTAAGTATTGATACCATGAAATTATTAAATAGGATGGTATCTGGGGCCATTATATACCTTCAAAATTACTTCCCCAGAATGCCTATTATATGGCGGTAATAACGGGAAACCTGAGTATTATAAAGATAAATAAAACACAATGCTACCCCACGGGAAGCTGAGAGACTGTCAGGAAAAAGGGGAGCAGAGAAAACACACACTAATGCTGTGTGATGAGTAGATGATAGAAAATTTATGTGGAGTATATTACAAGAGCCAAGAAGAGACACAGCCTGAGATTGGGCATTGAGCAGATCCTAAAAGCAATCATGTGAACTGTGATGTTAAGGGTCTGTTCCCTAAGGTGTTATTGAACTAGTGGCACTGTGTTGGAGTTAATGATTTCTTATTTTCTAGTTGGTCATGTAGATATAAGTTGATCTGGCTTTGACAGGTTTGATACATTTCCTTGGCCCAGTATAGCTGAATAAATTGTCCCAATCAAAATAATTCACAGTATTTTAAAAATCCTGTTCATCATAAAAGAACTGAAAAAAAATCAGACCCCTCAAATTCAAAGACCCAATCAAAAAATGGAATGAAAACAACACTGAGATTCCATATCACCCCAGAATGAATGGAATGACTAATATCAAGAAACAACCAACAACAAATACGGGAGGAGCTGTGGAGAAAAAGGAACTTTTCTCCAGTGTTAGAGGGAGTGTAGACTGGTATAACCACTGTGGAAATCAGTATGGAAGTTTCTCTAAAAACTAGAATTAGAAGTCCCATTCCACCCAGCTATGCCCCTCCTGAATATTTTCCCAGAAGAATTAAAAAATCACACCACAGTGAAATATGCACACTCAATGTATAGCAAAACAATTTGTGATAGCTATATCTTGGAAATAACCTAAATACACATCAGCTGAGGAGTGGCCTAAAAGGTTGTGGTATTTGTATACAATGAAATACTACTAAGCCATAAAGAAAGATAAGCTTGAAAGTTTTATTCATAAATGGATGCACTTTGAGACCACACTCATAAGTGAAATAAATCAGACTCACATGTAAAAACAGTAGATTGTCTCCCTTATGTGATAATTAAAGTCTAAATAGGGTCTAAAATGTACAAGAGATATTGTGAAACGGGAAGAAATTGTTCAAAATTAAAAAGGAAGTAGGATGGGTGAGAGGAAAGGACAGTAGGGCAAATGGAAAAATGCAAGTCAGTTATGCTATTAGAGTCTCTTAGATCATTAAAAAGGAAGATTTGTGCTAATATCAATTGGAGAAATTTTTATTCCCATATCTTGAACAACTACCTTAAAGTTAACAACATATAAAGCATTAACTATTGCTATTCTCCTATTAGTTTGCTATTAAATTTTGTTTTGTGCTTTTACCATTGAAAAATTCTATTTATCCTTCCTTAGTTATGGGTTTTCAAAACATGTATGAAAGTTGTTTACTCTGTTTACTTTTATGCCTTCATAATTTATATCACATAAGCAATTTTTAAGGTGAATTACAATAAACACACACACACACAAGCCCACAAGAAGTAGAATAATAAAACAAATAAAAATTCAAGAAAGAAGCAATAGGAGAAATTGCATTGGAGTCAAGCCACAGAATGGATAATTGTGTCAACTAATTTTAACTTGTCCTGTGAGTTGAATATATTTTTATGCAAAAATGATAAAATAATAAAACAGTTCAAAATATAGTTCTTTTCACTGATTGTTAGCTTATTTCATTTGTTTGAGTGAGTTGGGAGGGAAGAAAATAATAGGATAGAATAACAACAAATCAACTCTCACCTCTAATGGCATTTTCCATGCAGAGTCTTGCAGAAGAAGAAAAGGATTTTCACCCTCATCAGAATTTTGCTGCTTATATTACCGCCCCCCCCCCCGAAAAAAAAGATTGTATCTTGCCAGGGATTTAGCTCAGTGGCTCAAGTGCTTCCCTGCTAAGTGTGAAGTCATGGGTTCAATCTCTGGCACACACTCAAAAAAATTGCATCTTGGGAATTTTTCATATGGAGTCAAAATGGGATGAGAAATTCATTATCTTGCATTCTGCTTGAAGCACTAATCTAGATTTCTTAGTCACAGGTGGATGCTGAAGTTATAGTATTTTTCTTTATATTTAAAGTTAATCCAGTTCAGTATCAATAGCAAATCCTCTTAAAACATGTATATAGGAGCCCAAGTAAGTATTTTGACATTCTTGGCTGGGAACTATGCCATTAACACCTTCAGTTAATCTCCACGTAAGGTCATTTGAAACCCGGACTCAAGACCATATGTTAAGATGTTACTGGCTTTTCTGTGAAGGGAATGTTTGGCCAGTCACATCTAAAACCAGGTGCCACCTGTAGGATCAAAAGGGAATAGTTACAATATCATACATTTCACCTACAACACAGATGAAGAGTTCCCTATCTGACTATTGAGCTGCGACGTTTACAATTTTAGACCATTATGAACTTTACACTATTCGTGACAAACAGAAGAGAGAGGAAAGGATACAGCTCCATAGAAGAAACTGACCAGGTTGCAGATTTGTGTCTTAGGGACTTACTTATTATATTTCCTAGAACACCAGAAAAGACAAGGGACCGAGTGTCAGGGAGAACTAAATTCTAATATTTATTCTGTGACTATTCAGGTATGTGACCTGGAAAAATTTACCTAACCTGCTTATTCTCTGGAAGAAGAGGATTGTGGGGGCGTGGTCCCCAGAATTAAAGTGGGGACATTATCAAGTGAGATAGTACATACAGTTATGTTTGAAAAGTAAACATTAAATTCAAGGTGTGCTCTATTTTTATAAGAGACAAATTATAGTTTCTTTGGAAGAGTATACTATTTGTATGTAATCCCTATCCAACAGTTTGAGCTACTGACCAAATCCATTAAAATATTCCATTACAAGGGGCAGAATTTTTGATTCTATGTCATTTGTCTAGAGAGACAGCATTTGAAATATTTGCAATGTATGATAGATTCAGAGTCTATGTTGCTAAAGTGTACAGGATGAAAAAGAATTTCCAACACAGGCCCAGAACGCACACAGAATTTGCACAGGGCTTCTCTTGCCCTTTACTGAAGCTGACTTCTTTCGAAGGAGTCTACAATATTCACTGAAAGGCCACTGGAGGACAGGTATGCAAGAATGCATCAGAATTACATGGAGTAATTGCATAAACACAGGTGCCTGGACTCTGCCTACATAAAGTCTTGAATAGGTCCAAGAATGTGAAATTTTTTATTTTAAAGAGAGTAAAATTAAACAGAACAAAACAGATTTTAAGGAAATAATTTAAGAAACACAGTTTTCAAAGCAAGACCACCAGAGATCTTCACTATCTATCATACTGTCACTTGTTTTCTTTCAAATAGTTCTCCATATCTTCACACATAGTGAATTCATAACAAGCAAAATAGTATTAAACTGATCAGAACATGATGATGAAGGCATTTTAGAACTTGAGGACCAGAAATAGGAAAATCAACAATGGCTGCCATAATGTCTCTCGTTCTCTTCAAAATAGCTGTCCATACATTTACATATGTTGAAATTAAACAAAAGAAAACAGACTAATATCACTCTGAACAGAGAATGATAGTATTGCTAGATTTTATATCATGATGCTGTGAAATTAGCACTGGGTATCTTAGTGTCTCTTTTTCTACAGAGCACCTGTTCATTACATTGTGCATTATATAATCTATTCTCGTAAATTGTTTAGAATGCATGAGTCCCTACATGTCTACCTATCTTTTCTGTATTAGAGGGAAAAACAAATCAAAACAAGATAACAAAACAAATTCCTAGAAAAAAAACCACAATACCAGGTGAAATACAGTAGTTACTATGATGTCTCGTTATTTTCAATAGAATTGTCTATATCATCAGGCATAGTATAACTGAACATAGCAGTACATAGAAATATTAGTAAAAACAAAACATTAGAGACATTATAGGACTTCAAAAGCAGTTAATAATCAAATCAGGATGGGTATCTTATTGAATCTTGTCATCTTCAGAGTAGTTGCCTCTGCTCTCAGACTTGGTACTATCAAGCATACCGGATTTGAATAAAATCAGTCAGGATAAGACAGCGATCTAACAAATCAGATGTAAATAAGATCAGTCATAGTAAGACAGTGTAAGTAATACAGGGCTTCAGGTTAAGTTAATAGGAAATTAAGGATATTTATCATAGTATATCCTGCTATTTTGGGGATTGCTGTCTGTGCCCTCAAGTCTAGTATGAGTAGACAGACTGGAACAGAATAAAATCAAACTAAACAGAGCGACAAGACTAGTGTGGCTTATAAATCTTGATACACTTTTAACAATGTCCTCTGCCTTCATTTTTTCAGACAATTTCTCCCCTTTCCCTCTCACAGGGTGCTTTATACATTTTGAGTCCCACTAACTCCTTTAGTTTTTAGATTGGGGGAAAACTCGTTCTCTACCTAAGTGGATCTGAACCCCTTTATCCCTGAGCTTGATGTTGAGCTGTATTCCATTACCTACTAAAGCCTCAAGGTTTTCCTTTGTTATAGCTGAGTAGTTCTCCACTGGACAAAAGTATCATGACTTTCCAACATATCTGCAGTTGCTAGATGAGCTTTCCTATTTCTCTCTGGTTCCCTGTTATATAGAGCATCGTTTTCTCATCTTTGACTTTCAGTTCATCAACGCTCTTTCAGGTAGATTATATTTCCTATTCGAAGCAACTCGATGGATCCTATCTCCTGATCTACTCTGCCTATGTTTCTTTTTGTTAGCATATCAAGGTCATCTGTGTTAGAGATAGCCAATCTTCTCTGCCTCATCTCTGCTATGCTATTTTTCTGCCATTGGTTGTCTACTTTTCTCCTTCATTCCACTGTCTGCCACATTCATTGAGGCCTCTCTACCTCTGTTGCTGGAATTCTAGTGATTTTTTTTTTCTCTCTAGAATGTGCTTCGGTATTTTTTGTAGGGTTGGATTGGTGGTCAAGAACTCCCACAGTTCCTCTTTGTCATGGAAACATCTTGTTTTTCCATTAATTGTAAGAGATAGTTTTTCAGGGTACATCAATCTGGGTTGGAGATTATTTTCTTTCAGGGCTTGGAATACTTTCCTCTAAGCTCTTCTTGATTTGATGGTTTGTGTCAAGAAGTTTGTTGTGCTTTTGATGGGTTTTCCTTTATAGGTGATCTGTTTCTTTTCTCTGACCACTTTTAATATTTTGTTCTTGTGATGAATTTCTGGAATCTTGATTATTATATGTCTGAGTATAGCTCTACTTTGGTTGTAGTTGGCTGGAGTTCTGTATGCCTCATACATCTTCATATCATTTCCTTTTCCTATGCTTGGGGAGTTTTCCTAATTTATTTCTGTGAATAGCCTTTGTATTTAATTTGTGTTTACCCCTGCTTCTTCACTCACATTTTTTATTCTTGTTATAGAACCTCTTATCATCTTCTAGCCTTTCAATTGTTACTTGTTACTGGTTCCTTGTTATTTTTAAGAGATTGTTCCTTTCATGATCACATAATCACAAAATCTACCTTCAAGTTTTGAAAGTCTAACTTTAGTTTCTGTCAAGCAGTTCTGTCAGCTTTCAATTGAGTTTTTAATTTCCTGGTAATGTCTTTGAATTTGTTTCATGTATTCTAGATTCTGTTTATATTCTTTATCAAAGGTTTCTTTCCTTTTTCTGGATTCCTCCATTCTTCCATCTGCATCTTCTTGAGAAGTGCTTAGCATTTCTTTTATTAATCTTCTAATATCTTGCTTCATTTGAATTACAATTTCACTTTTAAGTTGGTCAATGATGTCACAAAGATATTTCTTTATGTTGGCTGATGACGTTTCTGATATTGCATGTTTGCTGCCCTTGATCTCTTGTGTGTTTACCTCTCCTGGACTTTTTTTCTGTTGGTCAGCACTTGTTTCTTTCTCTTGTCATGTTTCTGATTTCTTTAAGACAGGTGTATGGTGGAGGTCTCAGGTCCTTTCCATATTGCTTATGGATTTTCTGAAGCATGCTGGCTTGGTGATTGCTGCCCTCTCCAGTTTGATGTTGACCTGGGGTACATGAAGGGACAATGTGGGCTGGCCCTCTCCTCTGAGCCAGTCATCCAGTGAGTGCCTTCACCACGTTAGTTTGTGCTGTGTGGATGTCACAGGTTTGGGGCAGTTTTGTCCCTGGTTATTGGGTCCCCGACCAGGGGTGTGATCCAGTCCAAGCAGGTCCCACCAGTCTCCTTTGAGCCAGGAGTGGCCAACTGATGCCACTTGGGTTTCGGGTTCAGGTCCATCCTGTCCAACTCCAATATGTCATCCAGCCGGTCACTTCCCCTCGCAGGACCAAATTTTAAGCACTCATCGCAGATCAATGCAGCTCTCTATGCTGGTTTCACTCTCTGTTGCTATGCATCCTCCCACCAAGGGCCTTGGGCTCACCAATCCCTGATTTCAGTGGGACCATGACTTCAGCATGACTGTGAGTCATCCAACTCCAAGGTGCCCAGCACAGCATGGCACTGGCTCCAGTGAGAATGCCTCTAGCTCTAGTCTCTGTCCACATTTTTTCTTTCTTTTCTTTTCTTTCCTTTTCTTTTTTCTTTGCTTCTGTTTTCTTTTCTCTTTCTTTTTCCTCAGTTTCTTCCTGGGTCATGAGAATCCCTCTCCTTTTGTCTGATCTTCTCCATGGTGTTAAGTTCTAGTGTCTGAGTTGTTTCTCTCAGAGAGGCTCTTTACCCTGCTACCTATCAATCTGCCATCTTCCCAGGATCCAATAATTTGAATTTTTAACCAGTTCTCAGGTAAAGATGATGCTGTGCTCTGGAGACTAGGCTTTAAGATAGCCTGGCCTATTCTAGTTATTTTGAAAAATAAGAGAAGAGACTGAAGATGCTCAATATACAGAAATAATAAATGTTGAGTAGATGAAAATGCTAATTACTTTGATTTCATTATTATACACAATATATGTGTGTAATATTATTGTGCTGTACCCCATACTATGTAAAATTATTATGTGTCAGTTTAAAAAAAGAAGGTAGCATTGCCTTATATTCTTTTACTGGGTAAAATTCAGACAGATTTAATTTTCAAAACTATTTCAGATACCAGAGTTTTCCAGCAGTATTGCAGGATTCCACTACAATGAGCATAACTGCACTTTATTAAATTGAATTTACTGGTGTCCTATAAAGAATTTTTTTCATAAAATTTGCCTTGCATCCATCCCAAATATGTTGTAAATCCAAGCCAATTTATTCAAGGATTTCTATGCCTTCTTCAGGCTTTAGTTTTCTACAAATATTTGTGGCTAGGTGGCCCCAAAAATCCTTGAGCAGATTTCTACCCTGATTTCGCACATAGTACAGACCCTATGAAATGGGGTAAACACTCCAAAAAAAATCCATCTGTATCTCAGCTTTAAAAGTTGCTCCAAAGTAAAGGAGATTTCATAAATCTAAGTGACCCGAAGACAACACAATGTCTCATTTCAGTAATGTGAACATGAACGACTAGTGTTCCATGGAAGGAAATAACTCCATACAGGAGGGGAGCTAATACTTTTCAAGATTTAAGTAGCCTCAGCCAGGTTTGCCCTAGTACCTTGCAGTTAAACATTTGCTGCTGTAGAATCTCTATTGTTTTCTTGTTAGTTCCTTTTTAGCACAAAATAATTCCTTTGAGACTGTCAGAACCACTTACAGGAGGCTGGAGAGTTTTAAGGAACAGTGAGCATGAGGATGATGGCAATAGATGACACTGAGCAGTAGCTTGAGAGACTTCTAATGTCACCCAGCACATACGTGGTCAGTCAAGGCATCCAAAATCCTCATAGTCTTTCTCCAAGAAAATTGCTAATACCCTGAGTGTTGGGACCCTGCTGAATAGTAATCATCACTGCTACTACTGATATGATTGTTCACTAGTCCCTGATGCCAAGCACTCTAAAAGGGTGACCTGCCATTTTCCTAGGATGCCTTTCCTCATCTACATTTCTATAATTCTCTTCATAACACCCAATACAGACTTTTTCCTCCAAAAGAAGAAACTGAGGATCCAAATGATTCAATGTTCTTCCTGAGTTGTCTCAGTTGGAAGGGCTTTTGCATCCAGGTAAATCTGGTTTTAAGGATCAGCAGGGCAATGGTTATCAGGTTGCAAACTGTCCATTCATTCTCCTTTGTAAAAGCAATGGCTCCCTTGTCTCCTGGAACCTGAAGACTTACCATACCTCACAGTTTGAAATTACTCCTTCAGACAGGCATCTTTACGGTCTTATCCATGTTCTTGGAGACCCAGAGCTCATGGACTGTGCTAAGCTGGTGGCTGCCTTCCCAAGTGAGCACAGCTGGACCGAGAAAAGACATAGCTCTTCATAGACCACAGATTCAGAAGCACAAATAAATTAACTCTTAGGACAGTAAAACAGAACACCTGGATTGCTAAAGCAGGAATCACTTCTGTGGCAGCTAAGAGAAAGGAATCCAGAGAATAAGTGGCCACCACTTGGAAGCACTGAAGATTTCTTGAATAGAGTAGTCTTAATGACCAAAATCAGGATATTTATGGATGGGCCTCACCCATGCAGGGCACCATTGAGAACATAGTGTTCATAACGAGAAGATGAGCTAGAAAATGCAAAAGATGTCCATTTTATTTTTAGGGCATTCCATAATGATGTTTAAAATGCAAATGAATGTCCCTTGTGAGTTCTTCCTATATGTTCTCAAACTGCTTTCTACACTTGTAGAGGAGCAAAAAAAAAAAAAAAAAAAAAAAAAAAACTAATATAGAACAATTGGTATTGTTTAATGAAGGGACCATAAAAAGAATCCTAGGATTTCATTTTACTTTAGTTGTGAATAATGTTTGTTCTGTGAAGCAGGTGGTGTACTGCTGAGTACACTAAAATCCCTGATCAAACCCGGCAATAACCATGGGAGTCAGAATTGCTCTTGCCCATCAAGATGCCATGCTGACATACTGAACCAATCTACCACATACCCTGGAGACAGTTGGCACATTCCATGAAACAGAAATCAAGGGCCATTAATCCAACTTTGGTGTAAAATGTGGGCTGTGTATGCATTCCATTTTGATGAAAATCCTCACAGGATACTACTTCATTCTAAATTGTGGCCTCGGTTCTCAGGCTCCATATAAGAATTTTTAAATGACTTTCAAGTGTAGAGTTTAATGCATAACACTGCCGGCCCAGGCAACACTTTCTTTTCCTTTGGCTTTTTGGACACAGGGTCTCACTATGTGGTTGAGACTGGTTTTGAACTCACCGTGTAGCCCAGTCTGACCTCAGACTCACTGAAGTCCTTTTGCCTCAGTCTCTCAAGTCCTGGGATTAAAAGTGTGTGCCACCACACCTGGCTGGGCAGCATTTTAAACAATTAAAGGTAATCATAGGTTTTAAAGAGAAAAAAATCAAGTAACTCCTGTTGACAAACATGAAAGTATCTATAAAGTACAGCACTACATGAAAAATGTAGGTTTACCCTTTAAGCAAGGCTGTCCAACAAGCTATTGCAATAATTATACTGTGAGGAAGAACTAGAAATAGAGGGAGAGGTAGAGAAAGGCTTCTATACCTCAATGTTCTCTACCTCTAAGTCTCTAAGTGAGACTTCTACGTTTCAGTTCACTCATTTTTGTGGGCCATTTGGTGTATATTTTTACCTTCAAACTTTAAAATAAAAATGATCTCTTTCACTGCTGTCAATTCACAATAAAAAAGATATTTTTCAAAAATAAGTATGTAGTCTTGTAATACAGGGATGTCAATCCAATCAAGTCTTAATGATCTGAATCAAAATATTAAACAATCATGAAAGAATAAACACATTGTAATGCATACAGTAAAGTGCTAAAAGACATGCATAAAAGATTATTCTAAGAGTGTTAAGTGAATAAATAAAAATAATTAAAGAACAAAAATGTTCCCCAAAATTCATGTAGTGATGGTTTGCATAGCTTTAGTTGCCCGCTCCAATGTGACAATCACTTTATAAGCTGTCTGATGTTGCAATCAGTGGTGATCGTGGGTGGATGTGGTGCTAGTGTATGATTTCCGTGGTTGGACATGCAGTATTTTTTTCTGCTGGGAGAAAAAGATAACCCTTCATTCATACCAGAAGCAGTGCCACCTACCAGGCAGCCTCCCAAGGGGACAGTGACCCTCCCTGTATCTTCTAGGAAGACTTTCCACCTTCTCTAGCATGTAATTGTTGCGATGGGATGATGTTGTGTGTGTGTGTGTGTGTGTGTGTGTGTGTGTGTGTGTGTGTGTGGCGGGGGCACACAAATGTGTGTGCCTGCCAATTTCAGGAGAATCCTGCAAAATAAAGAAAATCAAAGGATGACAAGGGATGTGGAGGGGCAGGATGAGAGATAAAATGGATCAAATTTTACTAGCAATCATGGCAAATATTCTAACTTGCATAAGTGAGGCCAATTACTGTATTATTGCCGCCTTTTGCACTGTGCACAGTAGGGATGTCACTGGATAATGGTTTGCATGTAGAGTTAATCACTTTGATGCATTTCTGACTGATCCCAGCAAATTATGTTTTGGTTCCACTATATTAAACACAAGAGCCGGGGATTATCATTAATAAATCTAAGGCACAGCATGCATAAATCTTGAATAAATCAAATATCAATTACATAGGCAGTATCTGCTGACATCTGCTTTCATCAAATAATATATTTGAAATAGGTGTTATTCCAATTTGTCGAAGTCAAAGGAATCTTCATACAGGGAACGCAGGCCCTGGACCCCAAAGAGGGACGCAGCTGAGCATTGCTGGCGGCTGATATGCGGCACTCAGTTTTAATCTGTGAAGATTACAGTGAGATGACTGCCTGGAGATCCAGCGGGGAAGCTGTCTGCTGCGGCAAGAGTTTCCAACTACATGCTATTCTCATCCAGGTGTTTTGAAAATCAAGCAGGAGAAAGAATGAGAAAGGAAGAAAATTTCCCAAGAATCTGACTATCAGAACAGGGACAGGCAGTTAAGGAAACAGGGTGATGATCACAGTGTGAGAAGTTGCAATCCACCCAGCTCTGAGGAAAAGTTCATCTTCTGCAGGAAGACCTTAATACCGGGGCACCTTCTAGGATTGGCTCTGAGACAGTTGGAACTAAGAGTGAAGAAAAGGGGAGCTGGCCTTTACCGAACACCAGGCAGTGGACAGAGCTCTCTCTCCTCCTTTAATCTCTACAACCTCCCCTCTGACAGTTTGATCTTATTATCAGAGGAAATTGAGGCATACAAAGTTAGATAACATGACTGTGGCCACAACTCCCAGACACACAAAGGCATTCAAATCTGGGTCTGCTTGGATTATACTACATAACACCACAGGTGGTGGTTATGGTGGTGGGGTAGATGTGTACACTTATGTGTGTATAAAAGAATAGAGAGAAAAATGCATATACAGTGAGGTAAGGGTAGGAAGGGAAGTATGATGAATATGTGCTCATCTTTAAAAGACACTGTCTTTAAATTTTGCAATAATAAAGCAAAGGGGTAGCTGCTATATGCTGTTCCTTTTATGCATGTGACCTTCAATCCATGGTTAGAATCTTTGCTCTTTGGAATGATTGTTCAAGACAGAGCTAATTCAAGGAAATTTCTAGAGTTAAAGTTATGCTCAGCGAGGGTGGAGCTGACTTAGGAAATGTTCTCCAGGGCACTGGCTCATCACAGCAGGTAGAAAATAATTGCCTCATCTATACTCCCCAGGCAAAGCAGGAGTCAAACCAGAAATGAAGCCACGCACCCAAAGCCATGCTGAGGCCTCTGCTAAGGGTGGAGATGGTGCTTCAGGGGGGCAGATGAAGTGTTTCACACACTGCTTGTCCCAACCTGAGTAAGTGAGCCTTGCAAACCACCCCACATTTTTAGACCATTCGTTTTTTCACTCTTGGCATCAAAGGAAGGTATGAAAACCAAAAGGCAAACTCCCAGGTCTGAGACATTAGAGAACCTTTTAGATTTATGGTTCTGAAGCTGAGGCAGATAAGTGTCAAGGCCATGTCATTTTGGGCCACAAAACTTATGAGATGAAGTGCTCCGAAGAGGCAGAGTAGACAGCTTTGAGATTTCATTAGGCTACAGCTCCACTTCCAGATGAACCAGCCCCCACCAGACCTGTGTGATCTCTCACCACATATTTCCTCCTTTTTTGCACCCCACTTTCTGAGTACTTAGAACACTGTTGTCCACAGATGAGTGAAAATTAATGTGACATCACTGGAGAGATGAGCATGTATTTTAACAGTTGCAATTACACATAAATCTATACAGTATTATTACATGTAGGTAGAAATTCTAAATAGTTTAAGATATTGTATTGTTAGGAATTTAAATCCAGTGCTTGTGTTATTTTTCCTTATATCCAAAAGGAGAGTGCATTTTGTCATGATGGTTGTTGCATTTTCTAGTCAGCAACACAGAGGAGCATAAGGGTATCTTCAGATATGCATTTGATTCAGATGGGGTAAAATACAAATTTTCATTGGTGAAAATTTAGGCTGCAAAATGACTTTCTAATAATCACGCAAATATGGTCAAAGGAGTATTATCGAATGTCAACAAATTGAATAACCTCAAATCTCTTTCCCTTTTGCTTCAAGCAACTAGCTCAAATACTCTCTAAACACCCCCCCCCACACACACACATGTGCACACATGCATGCACATGGAGCAGAGGGCTGATGAGTGAACAAGGAAGCCACAAGCCTTGATCTCATTAGTGTTTTTTAATGTAGTTCTATTTTGCTCAATTTGAAGGGACACATACCCTGAGCCAATGGGAAGCCCCAAGAAAATATGCAGGGTGGTCAAAGAGCCTCTAGTTAATTCAGGACAAACCAGATGAAGTTTAAAACTGAGAGATGGACTGGGGATATCTTTTTTTGTTTCAGTTCCACCCAATGATGCTTCTTCTCAACTTAAAAAAATAAAACCTGCATTAATTCACTTTATATCTTAAGACTCTCCTTTTGCATATTCATTAGTGAGGAAGATTAGGTGAGTCCTGTGTTATGAGGCAGCCAGTACCAGCAGATAATAAATATGAGCTCTAGAATGACAACTGAAGAAAAGAAACAGGAAATTCCATATAATTTGTGATTGTTGGTGTCAGCCACAGTTGTAGCTGTGGATAAATGATTAAATTAGAAAGACTACCTTTAAAGAAAAGTGGATTCTGATCTTTTGATATAAATACTGACCTTGCAGTAATTTTTTTGCCATTTAAATTGGCACTTGTGGAAAGTTGACCATTGAAAAGTAAAAGTGAATTTTGCTTTGGATGTAGACTGTGAGCATTAAGGATGATCATGAGGACGGCTTTGGTAGGAGCGTGGCTGACTATGACTTTGCATAAAAAATGAATATTTAAAATTACATCTTATATTTTAAAAAATAAGTTGCCATTCAAAAAGAATACCCTGATGTGAAAATGAACTGAATGTTTGCAAAGATAATGGATAGACAAGATTCATTTAGTAAATATTGTAAAAACCATGTTCTGACCATTTACTGCTTCCAGGCTATGGGCTGAGGATTTGAGCGATATGAACTAGCAGTGCCGTCATCCATATAAATGTGTCAAGGTAAGTAACTAGGGTGACATAAATCCTGCATTTTCCTGTGCTTAGAAGATACACAAAACAAGAGCCAATGTAGATGGTGTCAAGCTGCAGTCTTATTCTCAATTTTCTGGTTCTGCAGTCAGCTAACTGTATGTGACTTTTGAATAGCATACTTAACCTCAGTGTTTAGTGATCTTAGCCATAAGGTAGGTCTATGTGGCCCCAGAAAGTCAGTGACTTGAAAATCTCTTCTTAAAAGTCCCATTCATTCTCATCAGACCCAGAAATATCAGTTAATTTGTTTAAAAAGAAAAAAACTGAAGCTACAGCTACTAAAGTGGGGCATGTTTTTTAGTTGTTTGCATCTGTCTCTTATTGCAAGACTTTCCATGTCAGGGTGTGTTGTTAGGTCTCTATGCAACACTGACGGTTTGCCTGTTTTGGAAAGGTCAGAGGATGACTGTCTTGATTTTTCTATCACCACATCCAATCAGTCTGTGAGGACCAGAGTGTGGAGAAGGTATGAATTCTGCTGATGTGTGGATATGCATATCATTTACCAAAGATCTTTATGTGTATTCTACTCTTTGCAATCATTTTCTGAGCCATTTTCTTTTCAGATATTATTGGGACATTGTCAGGCCTCCTGATGGCAGAAGTCACATTATTCCAACACATAGCAGAGAAACACATACACACAGAGTCCATATTTAAAATGTCTGCTTCCTCCATGTTTCCCCTGTAGGCAGCTTAGATTTCATCATCTTACTCTTGCCTTAGCAAGTTTTCAATGCAATGACATCATTTAGGAATAATTATACGATCATCTGTGAGTGAGCCAAGAGCTCTGACAGTACACTCATGGTATAAGAACAAGGAAATTCACATTTCAAACATTCCCTTTTCCTACTGTACGCCTACGATCTATGGCATTTGGATTGATTGAGTAGGAATCAAATTGAATTTTTGATTTTCTAAAAATATCAATGGCAGAAACTCTACTTACCTCCCCCAGAGAGTCTCAAGAAGTCAACATGGAAATATCCTTGGTCTCAGTTTAATTACACAAAGAGTACATCTCTTATCAATGCTTCTTTTCTATTCCTCCTGATCCTCACTGGTAACTCCTGGACACTTTATTTCCACAAATTAGTTAAGAATCCTGACCTCATTTACATGCTGGCTTTACCTCCACTGGGAGGAAAATATATTGGAAAAACAGAGTTGTGAGTTCACAGTCTCTGGGTATTTTCAAACATGACTTAGTTTTCTCTAGGCCCTATGGGTACTGGATGATTTTCTAACCATCCAGTTTAAAACAAGTGTGCTCCTAATTTGGTATGGGTCTTAAAGCATCATTTCATTTCATGAAGATACCATTTGTTAAGAGGCAGAACCCAAACAAGTGGCACCATGGCTCAGCTAATTCAATAATAAATGGTATCCATATGTCTCCTACATCATTGGCTTTCTGAATGTTATTATTTGTTGGAATTTTTCTGCAAGAAAAAAGCTTATGATCTGGATTCTCTAGTCAGGGCAGCATTCTTGGGGCCTGTCCTAGTGTGTGTCAGAGAATAGTTTGATTGAATAATGTGACTCTGGACCTTTATTACTAGCTCCTACAAAATATGGTCAGTATTTAGTTGACGTCTTTCACTCTAATGATTGAGAATGATGAGCTGTGTAGAAGACCGGTGTTTCCACTTAACTTATTCATCACAGACAATGGTCCCCAGGTCTGAACCAAAGGCCATCTGCATCAAAATCATATGTGGAGACCCTTTTTTTTTTTTAAAGCTACATCTCTGAGCTCTAATTTAGACCAATAAAATCAATGTTTATGGAATGGATTGGGCATTCAAATTTTTAAATAGCTTTCTATATGATTCTTCATAAGCATTAAGGTTTGAGAAAATCTGCTGCCAGGTAAAGGGAATAAGTATACGTTTTAAGTAAACAGGGTTGCTAATTTGATGAAAGAAGCCCAAAACAGGAGAGTTACTACAAATGAACAGTCTTCCATTTTTAGAATATTTAGCTTTTACTAGGCAAAGTCTGGCCTTGCACTAGCTTTATAACCATTAACTAGGACCTAATAGAAATTTAGTCTCAGGCTCTATCTCAGAGCAAATGAAACAAAATCTAACTTTTAACATGATTATTAGGTGACTCATACGCACATTGAATTTGAAATTTTGAGAAACACTATTATAAGTGACTTATAACCATGTTTATTTTTCATTTAGACTCTCATCTGTCTGTCTCTTAACTTGAGAAAACTGGAGCCATGTCAAGAAATAAAATATGGAAAGAGTAAGTAAAATCTTAAGATTGATTCCTTTGTGACAAAGAAATCAATGTGTAATAACATGTATGTCTATACATGAAAGGGAGCAGAAGAAATCTTCTACCCTAGCATTTTGCCTCCTATTAGAATCAGGGGCCAGATACTTCAGGAAGTTAGAAAAATAAATTAGCATTATAGCTACACTGTAGCTCAGAGTAAGGAAGCTCAACAATAGAGTCATTTTTAAAGGGATTAGTTTGCTCTGAAAAACAGTGAGTTTCCCATCCTTAAAGGAAGTTAACCCAAGTGTAGATGATCATTGTCAATGAATGTCTTGTAGAGGGGACTCACTATACTATGAGACTGGTGTTTGATCGAGATGACTTTTACACTTAAGATTACTGTATTCCATACTTGTGGCAGCCTAATGTTCTAAATTTTAAATAAATATCTATATATAACTAACATGTGTTCCCACTATGTATGCTACTACATATAGACAAATGTTATATACATAAATAGTATTTATCTTTATATTTCCCCTAAGACTATTCATATTAAGAAATGCATTAATCAAGAAATACATCTTTGAACCAAGAGTTTAAAGACAAAATGTTATCTCTTAGTTATTCATAGGTTTTAAAAAATCATGCAAACCATTATTTGGTGGTACGTTTTAGGTTCCTTTCCCAATCTATTCATTTACTCATGCTTTAGAAATCACTGGTTGACTCCCTAATATGTGGTCAAAGGGGAAAAAAAATGAAGCCAATAGTCTGTATTTGTCTACCAAGAGTTCCAACACTCAGAAGCTGTGTGTTTCTGTTACATAAATTTTAAAGGGCATGTAACAGTTCCAGGTCTCTGTTTTATCATTTATAAAATGAGAGGAATCACAGAAGCTGCTTCATAAGATCATTGTGAAGAATAATGAGTAAACATGCATCAGCCACTTAGAACAAGGGTTAGTACATAGTAAGGACATTTTGAGAGTGTTAGAATCCTTGCCATTCACTGTTTAACAGTATCATGATGCCAGGTTTACAGAACCTAAAAGATAGGACCTCTTTTCTGTGAAGGGGCCCTGCCTGGCTAGAGACAAAATGCAGGTAAACAGTGCAAGAGGAGGAGAGAATTGCTGTCATGGGAAAAGGTAGTGCGAACTTCAACCAAGAGTCTGGAGAGGACTCTCAGTGCAGCAGGAGGCTGAGCTAGTTTGCAGGATGAGGGCACTTTCCCGGTAGAGACTGGTGAGGACAATCCAGGGTGGAAGAAGACTGCTCTGATTTGCCACTCTTCAGGTCACCTTATATGGGCTTCAGTGGCTTCTGTTGAGTGAAAAGCGCTAATTGTCCTGCCCTGGCTCTAAGCTGCAAGACTTGGACTCTTTAGTCAAGAGGCAGTCCTTGGGAGCGCTTCTAGAGGCAACGTGAGGTAATGCAGGATCACATTCCTAGCAAGGGTGGTGCAGGCAGAAGGGAAGCTATAAGGGAGAAGTGTTTTCCTTAAAAAGTATATATATATATTAATGAACTAATTGTTTTAGAGAATGGGAGTCTTTCCTCCAAAAAAGGAGAGGGGAAACACAAATAAATAAAACACTGTTCTTTCTGCTGCATACGCACACTCCATTTCACCACCTAGGAGTAAACTGGCTTATCTGCCAGTCTTCCTAGCAAACATTCAGACAATGAGCCTACATGTTAATTCTTCCTAGTTTGCTTATGGCTTCTCTACATTATGCTCCTACAGTGTCTCGTCTCTACTTCCCTTTTTCTTTCTACAGTCCTTTAGGATGCCAAATAGAAAACTTTTTGCTCCACTTACTGGAGAAGATTCTGCTGCAAATGGTGTTCTAATATTCCACATTTACCTCCTGCATGACTCATTTAGGTGACGATGAAAAATGAGACCTTTGGGTCAGAGCAAAAGCGGTGGCAAGGGGATGAGTGACGGTGAAGAACAACTCAATTTTAGCTGTCAGGGCAACATCAACTAAAACCCGCACCGAAGCTGGGAGGCAGCACTTCCCCTGACCTCCTCATCCGCACTCCCTCAGCCTGGTCTCTGGTGTCCTAAGTAAATGGGGACATATTGTTGGGGAGTGGTGTGTGAGTTATTTCTATTCCAACCCATGTCCATGAGAGGTTTACCTGCTGGCTTCTTGCTGACAGGGCCTTTCTTAACATTCTGGATTCATTCTAGCCCAGTCTAGTCCTGAGCTGTGAAGCAGGCTGGCTGCGGGGACACACGTGAAGGAAGAGTTGTTCTAACACAAACAGATGGCATGTGGCCTGTCCCCTGCTCTACCTGAAATAGCAGACTAGTCCTTGTGCAGTGTCACCTAGAATCTATTAATGTCCAAGTCATTGAATCACTTTTGAAAACACTCAAATTCAGGCTGACTAACCCAGGATAGAATGCTTTTTGCCACGTTCCCCTAGCAAAATAACTGAGAAAAGAGCAAAGAAAAAAATTAAAAGATGAAACATGGGAGCCACTTTTATGGCAAATCCAGTAGGCTTTATTTCCCATTGTTTATGATCACTGTGACCAATTATTATTATTTTTCAAATATTTGTTGGGTGCTCTTCTTATGTTTTCCCTAGGAGTTTGGTTGGGGTCTGGTTTAGTCATGGATATCTCCTTACTCTCTGAGTTAAGAGATTACACATTTGTGTATTCATTTCATTCAAGATGTGATGGAGATGAGACTCTCCGCTAATCTTGCTGTCAAGGAAAACTAGACTAAAGCATAGAAAGCATGATGAGAGTGTGAAAAAAGCACATCCATTGTTATAAAAATATCATGTCTGGGCATATGAGGCATCTGATGTTCAGCCCAGAGAAACATCATCTGAAGGGCAGGCAGTAGCTTGATATGGTTATATTTTATTCTCCTTTTCCATCCAAGATAAATTGTGTGTGTCAACTCTGGCAAGCGTGAGTGAACTAAATGGAGCCGAAGCTGTCTTTTCATCACATTTATCTGTTTCACTGCCTCCTCTAGGATGTCTTAGTGATCATTCTACAGGGATCATAGATAATAGACCATTTAAAATCTTAATTCAATTAAAACTTAATCCTCAGATGTCAATAGCAGTGTCTAATTATATGGAAGGTTGTAGTGAAAGTGACATCTTTTTGCATAAAACAGAAAAGTGAGAAAAGTGGCATGAATATTTCTGAAACATAATACATGATACTGCCTTATAAACTTTTGTGATAAAACTATGGTTGTATGTTTAATATTTATAAAAGGGACAAAGTCATGTAGGATTTACTAGGGGAAAACTACTTATGCTTACTATCTTCCTACTTAAATCTATTTACTTTTATTGGTTTTGTGTTAGAGAACTGACTGCAAAAGATGTTTTTTAAGACTGGATGCAATAACCAAAGCAACAAATAAGACTTTCATGGTTACGAAGTACTCAAAAACAATGTGGAAAACCCCTTAAAACTGGCAAAATTGGCACTCCTAGGAAGTCCCAGGGACCCCTCTAAGTTCTTGTACATGAAAGAGGAAGAAGGTCCAGTGGCTTCCTCAATCTTTGTACTTTTGCTCAGTCAAAAATTGGTTTGAACTGCAATAGTCCACGTTGAACCACCCAGTTGATTAAATGCCTCACCCATCATAAACGTTAACCTTTCTATACCAGGGGCTATTTACATTGACCTACATAAGTCACGGACTTGAATAATGGGTTCCAGGTCTCTCACAACTCAGCTGTAATGCACCACTGCATATTAGGAACGGTCTTGCTGACAAAGTGAGTTTCTGATTTTGTTTCTTTTTTTTTCCTTTGTTCCCCAAATTGTCCTGTAAACTACTTTTTTGATGAGCACCAACAAAGACAGTAGTTAGCTCAAGCATCAACGAAGTTTTAAGTAATCAAACTTTGACAGGGAGTAGAAATATGAAGTCTTGGGAGAAATTTTAACCAAAAAATATTAAAAAGTCACAGAAAAGTGCTGTGTAGTAGGTAGAGTTCACAGATGGTAGATGGTCTTACTCTACCCGAGGCAGAAGGATGCCAAATTCAAGATCAGTCTAGGCAAGCTTGAGATCCTACCTCAAAGGTAAACTTCAGAAGTGGGGCTAGGGTATAGGGTGGTAGATTCACTAGGTCAGGGCTGCAGAACTAGGGTCTCATTGGGACTCCTCTACTTTCACTGCTAAAGATATAAAGCTGCTCTCCTTCACAGAGTGTGGGATTGAAGACAGAAGACAAAGAACAGGATTACTGTTCAGGATTACTGAGTCTCCAGAGTCACTTTTCCTGTCATCTAACTAAGGCAGTGGTAAGCTCAAGAGCCTCAGACAACCCAACTCTATCCGCATACAAGAGAAATGGTTGTCTAGTCTATCTCTGTCAGAGATTCTGAGTCTGATTCTGTTTTATAGCTTCAGAAAATAGTAGAGAAACCACACCTTGCTGTGAGCCAGGGGCAGCCATCCTGGGGAACAGGAAGAGAATCAAGAAGCCAAAGCTTGCCTTCTCCTGTGCCAGCTGGTGGACTGGCTTGGCGAAAAGAAGAGCCACACCCCTCACACCCTGGTAAGCAATGGGCTGATTCGGAGGAAGCTTCGCTGAGACCATAGCAACTGAAGTAAATAATAATAATAATAACTTAATGCTTGTATTGTGTGATTGACTTTGCAAGCCTAAAATTGGTAGTCTGGGCATCTATTTAGAGGACAGCAATGTGCATTATAGCAACTGTGGGGAATTGCCTTCTATCTTGTTCTGGAAATCCAATGTCTTGTTCTGTTCTATTGTTTTGTTTTATTCTTGTATCTGGTAACCTGAGCAATTATGTTGAAAATAGCAATATGCAGCACAACAACCATTGTTAAATTCCTATCATCTTGTTTTAAAAACCTATATGGCTATTGTTGTTCTTTGTTCTTGTGGTCATTGTACTTTTGTTGTAGTTTTTCGATTTGTTTGCTTCTTGATTTTTTCTGTTCTTTTTCTCTTTAAAATAAAAAAAAAAAAACAGCAGAAAAAAATATTGGAGATATGGGCTATTTCATTGGAGGGAGCAGAATGGGCCTCAAAAACACAAGGGGGCTTCCCCGTTCTGGTATTGGAGTACATGTGTTCAAATCCTGGCTCTTTGACGTCCCAGCTCCAGGGTTCTGAAAAAGTAAGCAAACTTCACTTGGCCTAATCAAGAATGGACGTTGTGCTTACCTACAAGCATTCTTACAAGGATTAAATGGAATAATGAATCTAAATTACTGCACTAGCAAGTCAACTCTTTTTAGCTATTGTTGTTATTAGGAGGAAGATGTGCAGGGGTCTCTGCCGAGAGCAGAGCTGCATGGTCTTCTCTGGTTTGCCCTCGGTGCATGCGACCTCCTGTGCTCCTTCAGTCACAGAGCCTCCCCTTCCGGATGACTGGATGACCGATTCCACTTTATAAGCACAGAAGATACTTATATAATTCATCCTCATTCATGAATTAATTAGGTTCTTCTCCTGGTAGGATCTCAAGTTTTTCCCCAGCAAAGGCCAGGCAGTTTGCCTCTGCTGGACCGCTCCCCGCCACAGCAGGTAGGTGAACTTCACGCACTTTACACATTGTATGCTAATGACCTATTTTCACATCTGTTTCCCCATTCTGTTGCCATCTCTTTAAGCATAGAGAATGTGTCTTTTAAACAGTTATATTTGGATGGCTGACATGATGCCCAGATACTAAATCATTTGTTGAGTTAAAATATAAATAAATGAAGAATACATTCAGTTACTGCATAAAACACTTAGGGTATCTTTATAGGTGTGTCATGTGCATCCTTATACCTTGGCAAAAGGTAGTCTGAGAGTTCACAGCAAAATCAGAAAGTATATATATAGCTGTGGGCACCCTCCATATCTCCCTAAATGTGTCCCTCCCCTCCCTTCCCTTCCCTCCCTCCCCTCCCTTCCCTTCCCTTCCCTCTCCTCCCCTCCCCTCCCTTCTCCCTTCCCTTCCCTTCCCTTCCCTTCCCTTCCCTTCTCTCCCTTCTCTCCCTTCTTTCCTTTCTCTTTCCTTTCCTTTTTTCCTCTCCTCTCTTTCTTTCTCTCCCCTCCCCTCTCTGCCTCTCCTCCCCTCTTCTCTTTTTCTCTTCCTCCTTCCCTTCTCTCCTCTCCTCTCCTCTCCTCTCCTCTCCTCCCCTCCCCTCCCCTCTCCTCTCCTCTCCTCCCCTCCCCTCCCCTCCTCCCCTCCCCTCCCCTCCTCTTCCCTCTCCTCTCCTCTCCTCTCCTCCTCTCTCCTCCCCTCTCCTCCCCTCCCCTCCCCTCCCTTCCCCTCCCCTCTCCTCTCCTCTCCTCCCTCCCCCTCCTCCCCTCCCCTCCCCTCTCCTCTCCTCTCCTCTCCTCCCCTCTCCTCCCCTCCCCTCCCCTCCCTTCCCCTCCCCTTCCCTCTCCTCTCCTCTCCTCTCCTCCCCTCCCCTCCCCTCCCCTCCCTTCCCCTCCCCTCCCCTCTCCTCTCCTCTCCTCTCCTTCGCTTTCCTTTTTACCCCTTGATATTGCATATGTGTGTTGTGTGTTGTGACTTTGCCAGAGTCGTGTAGGTGACTTGATAGAAGACACAAGTGGCTTTGGTGTGCTAGACCTCTCATTCTATCACGAATGCCAAAGGGCCTTTTCCTGTATCTTGAAGCAACTGAAAGAATGTCTCCAAACTATAATTCCTTGGGCCAGAAAATAAGTGGTGTTGCTGTCTAAAGTCATTCAACTATAAGAGATACATTTAGGCCAAAGTGGAACACTGGTCCTTAGAAAATAAAGTTTCTTTTTCATAACATAAAAGAGCTTCATTCCTTGGTGGCCAGTGTAGTAATCTGATATGCATTTGTTTCCTTACCAAAGCAAATGAACAACTTCAATCATTGCTCCCAACCTTACTACAAAGTGTGTGCCTTTTCACATCTTTAATTCTAATAATCTTTCAGAAAAATGGCGCCATTCCCCAAAATTGTCTCCAAAGTTACCTTGAGCTCTCAGAAGCATGGTCGAAGAAGACACCAGGAATGGAGGCACTATTCAAGTTATAGTGATATTTCCTTACTATCAGAGATTGGCACAAGTAACACAGAAGAATGAGTAAATAAATCTGGGTCTTCTAATTAGCATTGGCCAGTGGGGATCAGGCTATTTAAGAGATGTTAATAAAAGGAATGTGTATAATGAAATGCCCTGAGTTTATATATGCCTTGAATAATTATGGTCATTAACCTTTTCATTACTTGTCCCTAGCGCCAATAGGCTCTCTTCTGAACCCAGGATGTGATATTAATTTTGGTCTTTTTTGCTTACCATAGCTACAATGTTTTAGCCAGTTCCCTAAGAATAGTTCTTGTTTTTTTCCTGATCTTATAAAAAAAGGAAAATACTAGGGATATTTATACAAATACACTTAGCGAGAACAGCCATTATATTCATTTGGTAATATCACATTTTTATTTTTGATTTTATCTTCAAATGACTACTATATACTGTCATGTGTACCTATAGCATCACAGTGTTATACATATAGGATTGAAAAAAATTATACACATGGAAACCAGATTATCACTGGATCACTCTGCCTTTAGGGTACCAGCTATTATCATATATTGTGTTAATAAATCCTATAATTATCTTCTGAAAATAAAACTATATTGCATTTTTCTAAAAGGTGTTAATTTGTTAAATGTAAACATTCAAAAATCTGTTACAATGCTTTGTAATCCTGTTTTGACGTATTTTCATTATATAGGAAGCCTCAAAGGAATAAGCAAAAGGAAGAGAAGAAACAAGGTGGTCCTATGTTCGCGCACACTGAGGAGTCTGTCTGTAGTGAAGGCACCAGGGTCCTCTGGCTGTGGCTAGGAATTTTGAGGGGGTCCGATGCTTTGTTTGTGAATGAGACATTGCATCAGTTTGGTACAAAGGTTGTCGGCAGAAAATAGGAACCCTTCCAGGTGGCATAACACCAGGTCCCCATAGTCTCTTCCTTTCTATATTCTTAGAACTCTTGGAAATCAGACACTGCAACACTTTAAAACAGGTTACTTCAACAATGCTGAGACGCTGAGTTACTCTGGTTTGTAAAGTGTGTGTGAGAGGTAACTCTACAGATTCTAAAAGCAAAGGGTGTATCTATAACACAGAGAATTAGGTACTAAACTGCTATTAATTCATAAAATCTGAAATAGAATCCATTAAGAATGGTGGGATATTGGTACAAGAGGAGATATAAATTATCCACGATCATGCTTGAAATGCAAAACTTGATCATGTTTGGCACTGGGCCAGCTCCCATTAAAGTAATTATTTTTAATCATCGGTACTTGGTGACATGAATACTCATATTTGTTGATTTACTAAGAAAAGCACTTTATATTGTAAATATAAAGATGGAAAATATACGTTTGGGTTTTAGAACAAATAACAATGATTATCCTTGCTTTTCAGAGTTTTTCCTTTGAAAAAACTCTGCAAAAAATAAAAAGTCCCTTTCCTTGTAGCTCAGATACGGTCCCATTGTAAATGTCAGTGGTGGCAGGTGTGGGCTTACGTTTATGTCCTATTTTCTTATGGAATAGTTGATTCTATTCTTAAATAAAGATCAGCGAGTGGAGGATTTCTGGTGATTCTTTAATGGTAACCAAAGGCGACATAGAAAACGGCTATTAAAATGCACCCTAAGAACTGCCATGAGCACTCTGAGAAATTGTCAGACAAATAATTATTTTTCTTCTACCCCAGTTTGTCAGTCTTTACTGGAGTTGAAAAGTGAATCTCACTCACTAAGGAGACAGAGACCAGAGGGACATTCTGGCAGGACAAAGCTACTTAAAAAAAAAATTCAGAAGGGAGAGAGGCACTGCAGTGGAAGAGAAGCTTTGGCAGTAACCAGGCTGAAGGGAGAGGAAGACAGTTCGTCTATGTGAGAGTGGACTTCACCTGGTCATCCAGTGATTTTCTAACGTAAGCACATTTAAAAAATTAAATTTTCTTTGAATTGCAAATTTCTGAGTGTTACCTATTCCGCTTATTCCAAAGAGGTAGAGTGCTGCTCCAAAGAAAAGTGCAGGAAGCTGCATTGACCAAGCACAGCCTTCTACCCCTTGCCCTGGACCACGCACTAAGTTAGAAATGAGCAGTGTCCCTTTGGGGAAGCCCAGTGGTATGCTAGGGAGAGACCCTGAAAGGTTTTGAACAGAGGAACAATCCTTTGGCAACCTAGAAAGTGAATTGTGCGGTGCAGGCAGGAAGACTGGTTATTACAGCAACTGAATTAATGCAGTTGGTTTCAGGGATGGATTAGCAGGAGCAAGGCTGAGACATCTGACAGGGAAATTTGAGGGCAAATAGGACTGATTCAGTGTGAGCACCAAGAAGAAAACTCCAAGTGGATTGCAGCACACCTCGTTCAGCTGCCTGGGAATGAAGGGAAGGAAGTTGTCAGTGAGGGCAGGAAGAAGAGGAGGACTTGCTCTCCCTCATCGTCTGGGATTGGGAAAGAATTCTGGGAGAATGAGTGTGTGTGCTGGATAAGTGTGCCTCACTTCATCTGTGAGCCAAGTCCATGGGAGGCATAAGGCAGGTCTGAATTTCAGAAAGATGGTGGGAGCTGAGGATCTAATTCGAGAGTTATCAGTTTACAATCGATAGGTAAATCTCTGGGTAAGAAAAAAGTCACCTGTGGAGATTCATAAGAAGAACCAGAAAGGATGTTGGCTTCCACGTAGACTGTAAGAGAACCACTCTTTTGTTTTGTCTCAGAAGACCTCCTTTGCTTCAAGTTTCCTCTACCAACTTTGCATTTGTGATGTCCTTAGTGACAGGTAGCTCCGAGGAAAAAACAATTGTTCATTTTGATAGGAATGTGATTTATAAAACGCAGTGATTTCCCAACCCCTGAAATCCCCTGGAAGTTCTGCTCAGGAACTCCATGTAACCCTTCCTGAACCTTTTTGTTCTATTTTCCCACATTTCAACAATTGACCCACTTTTTCTGACATTTAAAATAAACGATTCTTTGGAGTTTTGTTTGTTTTGATTCCCCCCCCCCCAATCTTACCAGCCTTTATTTCTTTTCTTGTATTATATTAATAACTTCTAAAACTTTCAGCATTTTTTGGTATTTGATCACTTAAATATTCTTAACAGTCTTTTCCCCCTTTTAATCCAGTATAACTGCACGGACTAGCCTAGAAACATGTCACATATAGTAAATTCTACAGGAAACTATGTTCCAAAATGCATTTGTGGAGCACAAATAAATTCTAGTTTATAATCGCTGATACCGAGGGATATCACCATAGACTATTTAAAAACATGTTAATGTTATTGTCCACAGACTGATAGGGTGCATTACAAATGCGATTTTAAAAAAATCACTTTTGAGGAAAACTATCTCTATTCGGTAGAACTATAATGCCTCATTAGGAAAATATATTTGGACAGAAGTGACTGGAAAATACAAGCATATGGCTTAAGCAGAGGATATTAAAATCAGAAAGAAAATTCCACTTGTGTTTTCCCATATGTGAAACAGCATGGTCAAACTCCTGGGAACAGACCTCAGAGACCAATGAAGACTCCCTATTCTTATGGTTCCCACTAAATCCTTAGGATGCTGCCCTCCAATCATTCCATTTAAAAAGGCCGAATTCTTACTCTTTAATCCCCAAGGGAGCTCCTGAGCCTGTGTTAAAGAAGAAAGGGGACTTATGCCTAGCAAGGAACATTAAGCTCACTTTTATCCTTTCATTTTCAAGTTCACGGGCAAGATGCCAGAACAGTAATGTGAACGTTCAAAACAGAGGTGCAGGACAGGGGGGAGCAGTGGAAGATGGGGTTGGCAAAGCCTTGGCCTTGCAGAAGCCAGCTCTTCCCATAATTTAGCCAACCTTTTTCTGTGACCTAAGTTACCTTCATTTGCTGCGATACCAGTATCTTCTGTGCTGTCTTCAAATCTGTGCATGCTAATAGCCGCAGTGTTTTGCAAGTATGGGTCTTCTTGCTGGCTGAAAAGTAAGTTGAATATCATGTGTGGATTTCAGCTGTAATCCTTTGTATTCATCTTTCTCACCTTCTCTAAACAACAAACGCGCAGTCACGCCCTCTTTTCTGCTGACCAGGAACTGAACTGGATAATGTTTTTGCAGGACTGGAGCTGAGAACAGCGTTAGTGTCTGCTGCCTCGTCGTCTTTCAGGTTTAGGCAGGGGACTTCTAAATATGCCTATTTACTCAGACGGCTGTGCAGATAAGCACAAGCCTTCCCGCTTGGAAGGGGTCATAGAGAGCTGTGCGATGTGGGAAGAGGTATTGCTTCCAGTGTGTTACTCTACCGTGACATAATTTCTATTTTTTAAAATTTTATTGGTGCATATTTGCAGTGCACGGAGTTCACATTGATCCTAGGAGCAGGTACATGCACGTAAGGTATCAAGATTCTTCTTTAGGGACTTTTCCCTTCTTCCCACCTCCCTCTGTCTCACTCTGAATCCCCTTTCTCCAATCTCATTATTATTGTTGTTTTAGTTATGTGTTAATAATACATAATGTTTATATTGTTTGTGGAAATTTGGTACGGGAACTCGACAGGACACATCTTAAATCCTTTACTTCCCCTTCCTCACCCCACCTCCCCTCTCCCTTGGTCTCCCCGATTCTTTCCCATATGCAAAAGATTTCCCTCCCGGTTTCCCTCTCTCAGGCTTTTATTTTGCTCTATATTTGTACTTTGCCTTTTAAATGAGAGCCCTCATATGACATTTAAACTTCATTTTAAATATATTTCGTCTACTCTTATTTTGGGAGCCTTCTCAAATTTTAAATGGGATCTTTCATTCCTCTAATATGTCCTTCACATGTACCTAGCAATTTTAGGGAATTAAGTACCATACTTCTGTTACAGTCAACCAGTAATTACATTTGTTTTAACTAAGATGTCTAACAAAAAAATCTTTTCCATCATTTCTCCTCTCCTTGCTTCTCCCTTCCCTTCCCTTCCCTTCCCTTCCCTTCCCTTCCCTTCCCTTCCCTCCCCTTCCCTTCCCTTCCCCTCCCCTCTTTCCCTCCCCTTGTTTTTTGTCTTGCTTTCTCCTATTTCCACATCTATATAGATAAACAATATTCCAGAAGTTTTAAGTAGTCAATGTATTGAGGTCTGATTTATATATATTAAAATTCATCCTTTCTAAATGTGCAGATTGTTAGGGGACATATGCAATCATATAACAATCAAAGTAGAGAGTATTTAAAGATCGAAAGGTTAGCCCAGTGGTACAGTGCTTGCTTTATAGGCACACTTGGGTGAAATCCTCACACTGCAAAATAAAGACACGTAGCATTTAAGTTATACCAAAAAGTTCCTCATGACTCTTTGTAGTCAATCTCTTCTTCCCACCAGAACTCCTGCCACCACTGGTCTGTTTTCTATTCCAGTTTTCTTCTTCCATGATATGATATGGGTGGACAAATAGTGTATAACTCTTTTAATCTGATTTCATTTACTAAGAGCTACGAATTAAGATATATCTGCATTGTCCCCCATACTAGTTCCTTTACACTGCTAAGTAAAAGGCAGGTTGGAGGTGTACCATTTATTCGTTTGCTCGATGGACATTGTGTTGTTTCTATCTAGTAAAATTTACAAAAGTTGCTATAAATATTTGCATTCAATTCTTTCTGTGCATGACTTTTTGTCTTTCTTTCCTTTTTTTGTCATCTTAGGGACTAAATTCAGGAACTTGGGTTTATTAGGCAAGCATTCTATCACTGAAGTACATCATACTTTTCAAAAGATATTTAGGGTTTTGCTAGGTTTCTCAGCATGACCTTGAACTTGTGAATCTCCTGCCACAGCTTCCCAAGTAGCTGGTATTATGGACCTGCATATCTTTTTAAAGTTTTTAATTCATTAGCCTATGAAGATGTAAGGAATCAAGGAATTATTTCAAGAAATCAAATCTAATGAATATTTCAGGAAACAAGCTGAGATTGATAGAAGAGGAAGAGAGTTTGTGCATAAGAACATTAAAGAAAATGTATGTTATAAGTTTGTCTATATAAAGAGTTTTTATTTCTAGAAGAAATGTAGGAATGTTGGCAGAGGTTGGTGAGACTGCTTGTTACACTGTTGAACAGAGATGCAGTTCTGGGGTGAGGTGCTGTGGCGCATTAATATTTGCTGAATAAACAAAAAATAATTTTAAAAAATCCATGACCACTGTCACAAGGAGTTATTTTTATTTGATTAAATTTGAAAACAGTTTCTGATTTTGCCAGTATTCTCATTAAAAGATACATGGCTTCAGGTACATGGCTTTCTTTTAAAAGTTACAATTCAATAAATGTACTATAAATATTACACTAAAGATAATACATCTGTCTTTGTTGAATCTAAATCATGAAAATCAGCATTTAAGGACAGAGCTCCTGGAGCTAAATAGTACAGAAGAGATGCTGTCCCCCTCAAAAACCCACCGAGTCTCCTGCTTCTCTTCTGGAGACACCCTCACTTCCAGGATAAAGACCCACGTCCTCCAGGTGTTCTGATGACCTAACCTCCCGCCTTCCTGTGGGACTGAGGCCATCTGATGTGGGAGTACCAACTATTTATTCCACTTGTTCTGTAGAATTTCTTTCCTTCCTTCTTTTCTGTTACTTGTGAAACACTGTACAGTGACTGGATAATTTCTCCTTCGAACCAGGACTCTCTGAGTAAAAGGAGACAAAGGCATGATACTCTAGAACTGTACACACACAGTGTGTCAGAAGTCCTGGGCAAATCTGGAACTGTGGTCACCGTGGTGGAAAATGTCTTGCTTTGCCAAGGGTACTGTGCCATCTTATCATTGCTTTCTAACGAGGGAAGACGAAGGCGTAGTTGAATATATATGGATCTCTTTTTTGGGATTTCTGCACTAGAATCATTGTAGAAAACACTTTCCTTCCCAAAGCGCATATGAATATTTTCTCTTCATATTTGAATATTTTCATTTATATATATATATCATAAATTATCACTGAGCTTAAAATTTAGATCTAAAGGATTTCCTCTTGAGAAAAATTTGCTGCTTCACATTAGTTTATATTTAAATATAAATTATATGAATTACAAAATTTACCAAGTTTGTTTATATTTATTACATATTTTAAAGCTCTTTAAAGTGATTTTGGCATGATGTGGATGTTTAATTTCAATTTTTCAACTATTTTATACTGTATGAAATTGCTTTTGAATGAGTTATCCTTTCCTTGATGCTTTGAAATACTTGTTTAACATATTAAAAACTTTTATAAGTACTTGGATCTATTTCTTGAATTTTCATTTGGTTCAATTAGTTCCTTTCACTATCCTTGCACTGTTTATCATAATAATATAATTATTACAGCTTAAAATTGTTAGTTTATGGAAAGATAGACTTCTCATTGCTTTTTTTTCAGTTTTTTCATTGTCAAACATTTATTCATCCAAGTGACTTTAAAAACATGTTTATTAAATTTCACAAAAAACTACTGAATGCTTTTAAGAAAACTGCATTACACATAGGTTAATACAGTTATAATTCACCTTTAATGGGATTAAATCTTATCTCTAAAGACCACGATAACCCAAAACTGTATTAATGTTATCTTGCTATAATTATTAAGATCTCTCGTATATTTCTTATACAGTTTATTCAATGTGCCTTTGTTTTTGCTATTTGAATGGAAGATTGATTCCATCATATTTTTAAAGCTGGTTATTACTTTGTGGGAAAGCTCTGATCTTAGTACATATATTTTTAAAATCAGCCTAATCACTTAAATTTTCACCCCTACTTTTTCATAGGTTTTTCTCTTGAGTTTTCCTGGGAGAAAAAGACAGAGTCTGAAAAGGGTGATAATTCAAATTCTTCCTCCCCATACCCATTTCATTACCCTTATTTTGATGTACATTTGTCTCAAATACTGCAAGTGTTTCCTATTACTTCTCCTTACCCCTGTTACTCCTCATTCTAATCTACTTTAGATATTGCTGACAGGTTTAACTGCTCCCTCTAACATTTTTTTTCACTTATTTAGCAAATCCTTGTTGAGCACGCAGCTTGTGGCAAGCAATGTCATTAGTGAATAAAAGGGCTCTAACCTCTGCCCTGCACACTTTCCACCAGGATGGGAGAGTGACAGATGTTCAACACACCAACCAAAAACTGTGCAAAATGTTATAAATAGTAGTGAGTTATTTAACTAAGAGTCATCCTGAGCAAAGAATTCTAGGTCAGAGATTTCCAAAGAGGAGACAGTTTGAATATGACAGGAAAGTGTAACAGCATTTGGCCAGAGAAAGAGTACAAGGGTGTGCCAGGGTGATAGAAAGCAGGTACAAAGACCCTGAGGCAAAAGAGGGAGTGGTTTTTCTAGGAAACTGGAGAGAAGTCAGGGTTTCCAGAGCGTCCTGAGTTAGGGAGGGGTGAACAGGGGCTGGGCGGTCTAACCCAGGTTGAGTCTGGATTCCAAAAATGTTGTGTTTTTCTTCCTAAGTGCGTGGGGTGGGGGTGGGGGGTCATCCAAGATGTCAAAGGTGGAATGATATGATAGGATTTGCATTTTAAAAGGCTCTTCTGCTCTTGAATTAACTCATCATTTAATCAACTATAAATTTGTATTTACTACTCATGCCCCAGCTTGGTGGTTCTCCAGTAAATATTGTGTGACAGTTAAAGATTATCGCTTATTAAAGACTTGTTGACTTATAATCAGCTTCAGGAATGCACTGAACATTTATTGAGCCGCCTGATCTTTGGGAACCATTGTGATGGCTTCAGGAGTATAGGTATCTGAAAGAAAGGGTACTGCGAAGGAGTTTGCACTTAAAGGGGAAGAGAGCACAAAATATACTTAAAGTTACGTATAATTTGAATCACATTCTAATAGCCTGCAGAATTGGAAGGTTCACAGGTCTGCTGCCGTGCTGCAGGATGCAGCCCAGAAGAAAGGGCAGTGGTTGAGCCCGCGCTTGCAGGAGCTGCAGAAGGACAAGACCAGGTGCTGGCCCCTGACCCAGAAGAGTCTCCTCTCTTGTGATGAGAAGCAGCATCTGCTGGCAGGTCTCCCTTCCCTATTGGATGAGGAGAAGTCTGTGGAGTCCAGTTCCAGGCCTCCAAGGTCCAGGGAACCTGTACTTCTGCTGACTACACTGTCCACCAGAAAGTCTATAACAGGTTCCCTCTTTATGCTGTTGGACAGCCTGCAGGGCTGAACAAGGCCGTTGCTAAGAAAAAAAAAAAAAATGTTTGGCAAGAAGACGATCAGTGCTCTTCTGCTATAGTCCACAACTGAATAGCTCTGGGAGCTGGAGGAAAAGTGGCCTGAGAGCTAGATCTCCAAAGGGAGGGCTGGAGAGTTGGGGTTGGAGCCAGACCCCTCTACCCTACTCAACATCAGATACCAGCTTCCACCAAATCTGAATTCTACACAAAATAAAGGGACTGCAGTGGAGGAAAAAACAACAGATGGGGATGCAGGAGGCAGGAGTGATCAAGAATAGGACAGTGTCATGAAGTAATGCTGAAATTGAATTTTCACAATTAAGGCTCCAAGATGTTAAAAGCCATGGGCTAAACAGAGAGCAGTCAATGTCTTTTGGAGGGATAAAGAAGTGATTCGTTCACAGCAATGATAAACACTTCAGGAGGTTAGATTTTAGAGAAAGCAGATGAGAAAACAGAAGTAAATGAAGACAGAGGTATAAATGAGGAAAGCAATGGGGTCCTTGAAAAGAAATCTGTTTTATCTAAGAAGAAATAGGCATCACTGAGGGGTTCCAAGTAGGGAAGTGACATGATCAAATCTGTTTTTATAAAAGCATAAATCTGGGGGTTGCAAAGAAATACGAGACCTTGTTACTAAGGATGAAAATGAGAAACCAGGGACGTGGTTGGAGAAACGAATGTGGAGGGGGACAGAAGTGTGAGCAGTGTCAGATCTGGCAACAGGTTTTAGGAGAGGAAGTAAGATAGAAGGAGCCAGAGCAAATTCACAGTAAATGGGAGTGTCATCAACTCAGTGCACTGTGCGGTTAATTTGGGGGAGAAAAGATGAGCTCATCTGGGAATAAATTGGCTCAAGGCAGACACTAAATATTTTATGGTTTCCTATATCCTAGCAGTCTCTGCTACAGCTACTCAGCTGTCTTTGTAGGGAGAAGGGAGCCATGGGTAACATATGATATAAGTGAATGAGTGGCTGCATTCCAATATATGGGAAGAGGTGGATTTTATTTGGGCTACAGGTTGAAGTTTGCTGATGCTTAGTTTACAGTATCTAGGAAACATCAGATACAGGTGACTTAAACAACTAGAAAAATAAGTCTGAAACTCAGGAGGTGAGCTCAAGTTCAGAAGATAATGGTTGACAAAAGGCAGTATATAAATCATGAATAATTCACTGATAACTCAAATTCCAGCCAGTAGATGTAGTTTGTTGAACCTATACAAACTTAAATTTGAATGCTTTTAGGTAGCAAGAACTCTGTATTTTATCACAAACTGTACTATCCTTTATTGTACCCTCTTTACTGATTCACATGTTCATGTTACTTTTCCATTCTCTGTTGTTTAAGTTTTCACCACCTCGTACTGATGATGTTTTACCTACACAACTTAGAGAATACCAGCAGTTGAAGGCTAAGTGGTACAAGAAGCTGTAAATCCTGATTTGAGACAAAAATGGCATAAAGCTGTTTCATTCTATCCAAGACTATTGTGGGATAAATCCCTTGAAGACTCAGGTTAAATGCTGTCTCATTGTGAAGTCTTTGACAACCATCCCCAAATTTCCGTTAATAAGAACTCTCACCTTCATTGGTGCACTTGTCTCTATAAATTTTGCATTTGCTTCCTTAGAGCCTTTTATTGTACATAATTCTTGTCTTTCCAATCAGTTTATAAACCCCTTGAGGCCTGGGTCTCCTTGTTTCTTACACTTTACAATGCACAAGAACCCTAACCAAGTAATAAGTGCATCACAGACATTCAGTAAGTAATTGTTGATTGTATATGACTTGCTTTCAAGATAGAGTGAATACTAAGTGGTGCTTAAAGGAAATAGCATATTTGGCTTTATATTTAGCTTTCTGGGACTTCCATTGTTTAGCCAAGTTCTCTTCAGTAATCTGCTCATCCTTCTTCCTTTTCCTGACATTTCCATAAATTGATTTTCCTTTGGCAATCTCATGTAACCCTAGACCCAATCCATCCCACTACATGTGGAGCTCCTGTCAAGTGCTCTACTTTCTCTGTGATAACTTCTCTTATTTCCTACTTATTTACTCTACTACATCGTGCTTCTGACCCAAAGAATTATTTAATGGATTTCACAGAAAATATGCATAAAAGTAACCTGCCTCAACTTAACCATGAGTGAGCAGTGAGCATATCTTTAACTGCTTTTCAAGGAAAAGCTAATTCACTGGCAAATGGTTAAACAACTGAGTCTCCATAGGAAGGCTGGGGAGACAATCTGTGAGTTAAGGGGCTGACTGAAGATCTCGGAGGAGGTCATTGTCTCAGACTCCGAAGCTCTTCCTGTCAGGCTCCCGTCATCCCTCACCACCCGGAATCATGCTGACTGATTCTCCATTAGACACAAGACTCGGGGTAGAAGGAGTTGGTGCCAAAAGGCTTCCACTAGGAAATTTTCAGTGGAGTAATTCCCTTTGTTTTTAATAGTGAGCTTAACATTTTCAGAAAATAAATAAGATCCCTTAGAACTAGACTTTCATATTTAGTGGCATGAAAATTAGTGTACCTATTAAGAAGCTTGCTTACTTTCATATGGTTGTTTGATGCTCTGCAGACATGCAAGTTTGAGAACAGAGATCAGTGACTGCTGCTTCAAGGAGTTTCTAGCCAAATACTTTTTAAGACATTTTACCAGCGTAGAATAAAAGTATCTTTTTGCATAATAAGGTCCCTTTTGCACAAAATGCAAAACCACCTTTTTGGAACAACCCATTCAGGACTTAATCAAAAGGACTGTCTTTCTTAGAATAATTCGTAAATCTAAACTATAACAAAAGGAAAGATATGTATTAATAAACATAAGCCTAGCCTTTCAAATAAATTCCCTTTAACTGTATGCCCACAGCAGCTGGTAACCTTCTGACATTCTTATCTCCTAAACTTTTTGTTTTCTATCCATCTGTTAAGTATTAAATGATGTCAATTCTGGCCTCACAATTCCAGCTCTGCCCCCATCAAACTAGACTAAATAGAACCAAATTCAATTACTACATTAAGATATATTCTGCCCTACTGAAAACCAAAATATCTCCTTTTTACTTTAAATTGAAAGGCATGCTTGAGCTAAGTCCCTTCTGATAACTGCAGCTTCTGAGAAAGGAGGTAAGGTTAGAGGTATAGGAATTCCTTCTATGTACTTTCAAAGAAATTTTCTCTTAGACACTTAAATCGTTTCTTTCAAGAGATTACCAAAGTTAACTTAGGAATGTGCCTATTTTGGTCACAATTGCATCATGGGGAAGCTAACACAGCAAAAGTGGTTTGTGCTCTGATACAGCTTGAAAAAGCTGTACTTGTGGACAATTGGACATCGTAGGAATAAAGGCTGTGTTACAAAAGTATGCCACTGGTTTGGCTAATAAAATGTGAGAGTTGCTGTATGTGATAGGAGAGAGGAGGCTGGGCTATACAAGAAAGGTTGAGAAGGATGGATGTCAGCTCTCATGAGCGCCCATCTGCATGCTGAGAACCAAGGGGATCTAGGAAAAGACCCTGTTCAAGGCTCCCAGCCTATTTTACATACCCGTCAAGAACCACTGAAGTCATTCCTACTTCACAGAGTATCGCTACACTTAGATAGCAGAAATCCTTTTAACGGAATAGACTATGATCATTCCTTAGCAATAGTAATCTGACAAATCCAATTCATGCAATTCAGGGCCAGTAAGCTGCCCAACACCAAATCATGATAGAAGCTACAATCCAATGAGAAAATTCCTTCATGTAACTAATAAGTAGGACGAGCCACTACTTAGAATGAGAATGAATAGCATCTTTAGACTCTTGCTACTGGGAAGAAGACCAGAAACTTGCTTTACATTCGAAGTATGAGATCAGGCTTTCTTTTAAATCCTACTTGTAAAATAAAGAGAATTGGGCATGGCAGCAAATCACGGAAATAGCATGTAAATGACAGAAGTTTAACAGTAAAGAAAACGAAGTGTGAAGAGATGCCTTGGATTGACCTTTAACTTCCTTCTAAGTGACCCTCTCCCTGAGGGGTGTGAGCTGCAAGGTGCTATCGCTGGGTTATGGGGAATCTATGTCTGCCTTCTCTGGGCACACTGCCAGTTCCAGCACACTTGTGGGTGTAGATCAGAAGAAAACTAGTTTCTTCTGAGCCATGGGATCCTGCTGCTGCTGCTGTGACTTGGTTCTAATGATAAGATCCCCTGTGGAAGCCAAGCGCACACAAGAATTTTCTTGTATGTAAATGTTCTTGGACAGGAAGTCCTAGCAAGGCTCCCTTTTATGAGGAGTCTATGCTGTGAGGTCACCATCTACATGTTTCTCCAGCCACTGGGGTCACCTTCAACTTGGAACCTCAGACAGGGGGTGCCTGAACCGGGTGGGGGAGGTGCCCCTCTTTACTCGAAAGCAGCAGGCATCCCCTGGGCTTCTGAATCACCAGCCCTTTGATGGTGATCAGAGAGCCAAGAAGGGACTAATTTAGAAACCAAACAATGTGGTAATTGGCCCTGGTCACCAGGCTGCCTTGCGTTTGGAAGGCTGCTGTTTTGGATTAGTGGGGTCTGGATCTGATGAGGACTAACAAAGTGTAACAAATGATCAAAGCGACAGTTACAACAGTGCGAGTGCCCCGTGATTGATCTGGGTGACATAATAATGATAAGCAATGAGGTGAGGCGGGTGGTGGTCCCCTCCAGGTAAGGGTGCAGTGGGTCCCAGACGGGTCAGGACTTTCCTGTGCACAGGGAAACGAGGTCATAAGGTGGGGACAGATGCACGTGGAAGGAGAGAGGGAAGAAAGGGTTCACACGTGTGGCCTTGGATAGGAAGAAAATGGGTTAGCCTGTGGACTATGATAAGGTCCTGTTCAGAGACAGAGATAAAGATTGCTAGTCCTGGAATATTACCAACCCAACTCTAAGGATTGTCATGAAAAAATCAGCTTTTAGTAAAAAGCTAACTACAAAGAGGACTCATTTAAACTTATTTTTAATAATCGTGTTTTCTGAAGAGCAGAAAACTTGCCTTTGTAAACGTCAATAGAAGTAGGGTCTCAAAAAAACCATATGTATACCCATGTACATAGCAATCCAAATTCCCACCACAAGATAAATAAAAAAAAAAAACATGATATGGCATCACATGCAGTAGAATGTTATTTAGCCTTTAAAAAGAAAGAAATTCTAGTATGTACTATAGCATTGATGGACCTTGAGAAGTTTATGCTAAGTGAAAGAAGCCAGTCACAAAAAATATGATTCCATTTACATGAGGCAACCATAATAGTCTAATTAATAAATATAGTATAGTGATAGGAGCTAGGAGGGAGGAGAAAAAGGAGTTGCTAAAATTTTAGTCTCGCAATGTGAAAAAGTTCTGGAGATGGATTGCACAATAGTTGTCATGCATCACATAAGCACACTTCAGCTAATGATTGTGGTCTCGTAAGATTATATAACCTAATGCCATTGTGGCCATCTTGGTTTGTGTAAGTACATCCGGGGAATTGCAAGATGGCAGAATTGCCAACAACCCACTTCTCAGAACGTGTCTCCTCATCGACTCAGGACTGTACTTAGCACTACTAAACTGCACTGCTAAAAATGGTTAAATTGGTAAATTTTATAATACATTCTTTACCACAACAGCAAAAGTAGGGCCTAATGGATGAATTTAGGTATTTTGAATTTTATTTTTTATTAGTAGATGTTTGTGGTATTAATGACAGGGCATCCTGTGGGCAGTCGGTACCTGTGTATAGCACATCTCGGTTCTGTTCTAATCCTCTTCTCCTCACCTTCCTCTTCCCTTCATCTCTGCATCACCTTCCCATTTGAAAAAGATCTGCCTCTTTACCTCCCATTGGCTATCTTTGATTTTTGATTTGTATTTTAAGTTTTTTACATAGGACAAGCATGCAATATTTATCCCGTGTGCTGGCTTTATTTCACTTAACATTATGATTTCAAGGTGTATCCATTTTCCTACAAATAACTCAAGTTAATCTTTATGGCAGAGCAGCATTTCATTGTGTATAGACATCACCTTTTCTTTACCCATTCATCTATTGATGGACATATAGGCTGATTCCAAGATTTAACTATTATGAATTGGGCTGCTATAAACATGAATACACCTGTATTACTGTAATATGGTGTCTTTAACTATTTCAGGAAGATACCCGAAATATATCAAATATAATAGCTAGATTTAGTTTTCTGTGGACTCTCCATATCGTTTTCCACAGTGATTGTATTAGTTTCCATTCTCATTAACAGTGTAGAAGTGTTTCTCTGTATCAGCACTTGGTATTTGATCTCTGGATAATACAATTTTTTCTGGAATAAGATGGAATCTCAGTGTTGCTTAAATTTACATTTTTCAAATGGTCAGTGATGCTGATCTTTTTTTTATATTTACTGACCATTTGTACTTCTTCTGAGAAGAGTCTATTCATTTTTAGCTGCCCGTTTTTCATTAGTACTTTTGTTTTGGAAGGTCTGATTTTTTTGAGTTCTTTGTATGTTCTAGATGCTAGTCCTCTGTCCAAGGAATAGCTGGCAAAAATGTTTTCCCACTCTGTTAATTGTCTTTTTACTCTTTTGGTTGTTTCTTTTGCTCAGCAGAAGCTTTTTAACTTGATACAACCCATTTTTTGGATTGTTGATAGTATCTTTTGTGCTATTGATGTTCTGTTCAGAAAGTTTTTGCCTACACCTACTTCACCTATTTTATCTTTTAGCATTTTCACGGTTTATGTTTTAACAAATTTAGATTTTTGATATATTTCAATTTTGTCCTAGAATATGGTGAGAGATATGGATTTTTTTATGGTAAGATTGGCTAAGGGCTTGTCTATTTTGTTTTTTCTTTCAAAGAACGAACTCTTGAACTCATCAATTCTTTATATTACTTTTAAAATCCAAATTTCATTGATTTATGCTCTGATCCTTATAATTTCCTTCCTTGTACTAGCTTTGAACTTTTTTTTTTTTTTTACGACAGTGAGATGTATCATTAGGCTATTGATTTGAACTCATTCTGTTTTTTAATTTTTGATGTGTTTATTCAAAGCTATCAATTCATCTCTTCAGAGTGCTTTTATTGTGTCTCTAAAGTTCTAGTGTTGTACCTTGATTCTGAAACCTGGTGTCTTACTGAGTTTGACACTTAGGAACTCAGGTGTTTCACACTGGATTTATATAATTGTAGGGTATGTTATATTTCTTATGTTTATTTCCAACTGGAGGCTGTGAACACAATCCAAGGTACACAATGGAAGAAAAGAAAGGAAAAAAGAAGACAGCAAGAAAGCAAGAAAGAAAGAAAAGAAGGAAAGAAGAAAGGAAGGAAGGTGGAAAGAAGGAAAAAAGATGGTTGCTGTGTCCTGACTGCACAATTTCATCTTTGCACAGAAGGGTCCTAGCTCTTTGCCAGCAAGCAGCCAGTAGCTCCTCTTGGGGAAGCAGTGTGGTCTGGGGTAGGAGCCCTCGGTGTGATGTGAAGCCCGAGTATGAATCCTCACTCTAGCACGCACCAGCTTTTGATGCTATGTAAGGCCCTCCTTTCTTCTAAGCCTCCTTTCCCCATCTTTGAAATGCCAATGCCTCACTGCTTCCTGAGCAAGTTTGCCAGAAGGATCCACTAAAGCATAGCTGTGAAACACACTGTGAAGTGTTATTTCTCTGCACAAATGAAAGAATTTTTTGTTGTTGTGTTTTTGTTGATTACCATTTGGCAGATGCAAAACCTTGTGCTGTTGACACAATTGTCCCTATAGCACTTGGCAATTTGGACTTTGCTGACAAACAGAGGAAAGGTGGGAACATTTGCTTCTAACTTCAGTTTTAAAATAAAGTTAAAAAGTTTTTTCCCACAGCACTCATCGGTGAGCGAGATGGGCTCACACTTGGCATATCTCCCTGAGCACCTTCTCAGGCTTCCCTGACCCCTCACTAACCTCCTTCTCCAGTCTTCTTTCAAAACAAACAAACAAGCAAGCAAGCAAATAAACCATAACCCCTCCTGTTAGTAATCTAAACGCAGTTCTCAGGAGACTGTGCAGCCTGACAAACAGACCATTGTGTGGGAGTGAACTCTCTGGTATCTCTACGCCTCATCTTGTCAGGGTCGCAGCACTGATGCTGGTCCTTAAATCAGGCGATACCCAGATTGCTTGCAATCACCCAGGTCCCATTTCAATAGTTCAGGAATCCCCAAATAGCTGTGCCTTATCACTATTCTCCTGACGCATCTTGGAAAATCATTAGCAGTGACAAAATATTTTCCAGAGTGCTGAAGTTTTTCTTCCTGGTGACTTGTAAGCCTCTCTGAGACTCCTTATTCCATCAGTGCCCAACTTTTGGAGCTCAAAGCATATTTAGCTTTAACAGTTTGACCATTTAAATAGTTAACAGTAGAATTTAGACCTAGCTGCCTCCTCTCTCCCATCCCACCAATTGCCTGTGCTTTAAGTTTTCAGACAAGATGAAAAGTTATCTCAGGTTGTTTCCAGGCAAAACGTTGCATTCTTAGTCTGGGTCAGAATGAATGTATCTTACACTTTGACAGAGGATCCCAGGTCACTTGTAGGCAATTCCTGCAAGTAATGTTTCTTCTCACACACCCTTTACTAGAAAATAAAACCATTTCACGACTGTACTGGGAGCTCCCTCCCCTTAGATCATTCCTGGAAGAGTAGCTATGAGCCAATTTTCTGTTGTTTTCCTAAAAACTAAATTTCTTTTCAGATCGTAATAGATTTCCATCTTGGATTTGTATGTCAGGAAACAAGTACTTCGGCCCAGAGGAGGTGACAGCTGCTCACGGGAATACAGTGAACACAGATTCCTCAGCATGCTTTAGACTTGAAAACTAATCTATGTGGTATTCTTTTTCTGTCTTGAGGAATATCACCTTCCACAAGAATATCCTGAAATCCCTTCACCAAAAGATTCACTCATTTGTGAGAAGTTCTGTTTATTTTCAGAAACTGTGCACTCAAAACACAAACATTGTTGGTGACAGTTAATGCCTTAGCAAAACTTGGGTGAACCAAGTTTCTGAACTCTGTCAAAAAAGAGACCCTAGAATAAGACCTGGGGTAAAGCACGTTGAGAGTGTGTTACAGCTCCATCACAGGGACGACATGCCTGAGAAAGTCAGCTAAATAGAGGAAAAGATTTATGTTAGCTCACAGATTTTATTCCATGGTTGTATGACTCAGTTGTTTTTTATGCCTGTGGTAGAGTAGAACATCATGGCAGAGCTGCTCATATCTCAGTGGCTAGAAAGCAAAAAGTGAAAAAGGAACCAGAGTCCCCTGACTCTTTCAAGGCCGCCCCTAGTGACCTGACTTCCTTTCACGAGGCCACATTGCCTAAAAGTTCCATTACCTCCAATAGCATAGTAGGCTGGTGACCAAGCCTTTAACCTATAGACTTTCGGGAATATTTCAACCCATTTCATAATATAAGGGGAAGAGAAATAAGTAAGAAAACAATGAACTCTACATCCACTCACTCCTGCCACATACCAAGCAACCTCCTATTTTTACTTTATATAATCTTCATGATATTCCCATGAAGCAGGTAATGCTAGACCCATTTTACAAATGAGCAGGCGATGACTCAAAGTCACATAGAATGTTGACTAATCTCAATGCTTTTTTCCATCAGCTTATGTAGATCAGACTTCAAAATATTTTTTCAGTCAAACCATGCTTCTTGCAGTATGTACATTTTTATATATGTTATAATATATGTAATATATATGTTAAACTAATATATAGTTATTAAACTAAAGAATGTTTGCTTGTATGTCACCTCAAAAATCTGCCATACTACAGAGAATACCAACTGCAATTTAAGGAAGAGACTCTCAGTAAAGACTAATAACTTGAGAACAAGAAAGAACCAGAGTAAAAGATGAAGCATCCTTTCTAGGGAGTGTGTGCAGACTCGTCCACACCTAACATACTCCTTTTTGGTATTGCTATAGAAGATTTGAGGGTGTGCGTCTTACTCACTTTTCTTGTTTCTGGGACAAAATACCTGGCATTCACAAAATAAAGGAGGAAAGGTTTATTTCAGTTCACAATTTGTGAAGCTTGCAGTGCACAGTCAGGTAGTTCCATGGCAAGGTAGCATGGCAGAGGTGCATTCTGGAAGAGAAACATTTCATGATAGGGTAGGCAGGAAGCAGCCAAGCAGTGAGTCTTCCTTTCCTTTTATTCCATCCAGGTTATAAGGCAATTTATTAGTACCACTCACACCCATGCTGGGTCTTCCTTATATCCCACACTGAGAACTATGATAAACCAATCAATGGACCAGTCCAGTGATCACACACCCTTAATCACATGCCCTAGGCCAGCCACCTCTGTAAAGCCCCAGCTATGATCACACAAAGCTTTGGGGGAACATCTAGATATAAGCATAACAGTGTGAGTGGGAGCGTCAAACAAGAGGACAAGGAATGAGCCCCAAAAACCTGGAATCCAGGGCTATCAGTTTTCTATTGTTTCATTTTGAAAACTTACCTGATGGAAGTAATTGTATAACTTTATGGTGTTAGAGTGTCTTTAATACAAGTACACAATTGCAATGAAGTTTATTTATTTTTGAAGTTGGACCTAAGCAGTGATTCTCCAAAACAAATTTTTGTACTATGGCTCATCTTCAACAAAATTTTTACTGAACTCTAGTGAAAATAAGGTTTTTCACTTATCCTTCCCTAATGATATGTCTCTGTAATTGTGTCCCTTTGGAAATATATAATTGTCCTCTTATATATTTATTTTAGAAAATAGCCTAAATATAAACTTGCTTTTCATTAAAACCTTACTTGGAAAAAATGGCAAGCCGTCTACATGTCTCTGTGCATATGTGAGAATGTTTCTTTAGGATACCCACACACATACAAAAAAGAAGCCCATTCAAGGAAATGGGAAATATTAAATAAACCATGGCAGACTTGCACTACAGAATTAGGCACAACAGTTTAAAAAGAATGAAAAAGAGGTGCATTGATACAGAACAGCCTCGTAGATTTAGGAAAAATGAAGAAAGAAACCAAGTACAATTAATGTACTGTGTGATGCCTTGCACATAAACACCATCCAGCATGAGCAATTCTATAAGGACCCCCACATGTATGTGAATGGGCAGTGAAAGATCGGGAAAGAGGCATTGCAAACTGATTATGGGAGCACTCTTTTTGGAAGACAGTGAGGTTAAATGAACATCATCAGAGACTTGCGCTTCATCTGTACTATTTGACATTTTTTTAACAAAAAAATGCGTTTAGCAGATCTATTTGCAATTATAAAATAAAAGTTTTTGAGTCCCATATCTTATGTCAGTCCTCACTTGTTATTATTCTGTTTATTACACTTATTATTTATATTAATTTTACTAATCTGTGAAAACCAAGCTCTGTGCACTGGGCTGGAGTAAAGTCAAGGCAAAGATTCTATGAACAAGACAAGGTACGTAAAGAAGTCACCTTAATAATTGTCACCATAATCATCATATTTTAAAAGGGCATTGTAAAAACTAGTTCTGCATTTTGAGAGTGATCCCATTACTTTTTCACAACATGTAAGCGAATTAAAGTTTAAATCTTTGAAATTCAGTTTTACATTATTTCATGCATGATGAGTTGGTAAAACTTATCTGTTACCCCTGTTGCTCTAGGATTTTCCAAAGCACCTAAGATTATTATTTTCCTTTCTGTGTTTTCATTTGGAGAAACTGAGGCATTGGTTTTTAAAAGGATGTTCATTGCAGCAGCACACGTATTCAATTTTGCAGAGGTAAACCATAGAACACACTCTGTGACTTTCCCCTCCTCATTCTCTAAACCCTTCAGACCTCTGAAGCAAAGTCTGGCCATCGGCTCTGACACAGACTTCTGAAAAGGGCGCAGTTCCAATTTTCAAACATTTGTCTCTTACATCATCATTAGCCCTGTACACTGGACTTGGAATCAACATCAAGGTAAGCCTTGGGGAGAGATCAAGTTTGTAGAACTGGAAACTTTAGGGCAATACGGCAGCGGATCCATGGCCATTCAATCCAAACTCCCTGTTGGGGGTTCAGAATTGGGCTGGGGAGGGGGAAGCGGGCTGGCAGATCTATCCCAGAGATCAGTCTGCCCCTGGAGCTATTCCAGGCCCTGATGCAACCAACAGCCATGAGCTTGGTAAAGGACAAATATCTCTGCTGCTCACTGTGCATCAATCACTGATGTTACCCAGCCTGGGCTGAATTCTTAACACAGATGGGTCATCATTTCCTTTCCCTGCAACTTTTGGATTGTGCATTGTGTAGGGGACTGTTTTGTTCCCTTAGACCTCAACTGAGACTCCAAAACTGAATTCTGCCATTTTTTTTCCTTTCTACTAAGCAGTGTAAAACTGATGTTAGCTTAGTTTCCTGGCCCTATAAAATCTAAGGAAGTTCAGCTCAGACACACATTCCTAACACTGTAGACATCTGAAGCCCTCACTATCAGTTCTATAACTGAAATGTTAACAGAGTTCAAGATGATGGATTTGTGTCTGACTCCACTGTCTACATTTGAAATCCAATTTCACTATCTCCATAGCTCTCTGATCTCAGGCAAGTAATGGGACATCTCTGGGCCTCAATTTTCTCCTCCATTTAATAGAAACGATAATAGTTTCTCATGGGGATGTTATAAAGTTTAAGGGAAAAGATGCTCACAGAGTACTTAGCATAGAACCAAGCACAGTAATTGCTCTATAAACTTTAGCTATTTTATTGATGTTAGGAAAGGTCCTTGGTGACAAACGGCTGTGATAAAGCAGTTGCATCAAAAAATCCACCTGGTTTCTCAAATCCACAAAACTCAGATAAGTAAAATGAACAGAGATTCAAGCTTTATTTTTTATAGTTGAATCTCTATTAGTAGAATTTCTAGTACCAATCAGTTGGGAGTAAGCCTATGGAATCACTCCTGGAACCATTTCCAAGTTTATGCAGCCTCTTTTGACTCCCATAGGGTCCGAACAATATTTGATGGGAGGTACTACAAGCTCTTCTTTTAGAAGCCATCAGTGATTGAGATTCAGTGGCTGTCCCAAAGGTTTTTCTGAGTAGGCGTGTCTCTTTAACATTTATTCTTATATTCAGCAGTCCCCTGTGCTTCCTTATTGTGCCACATAATCTTCACTGTCATTGATTGGATTAGTGGGCTTTTGGGCAGGTGAGTGGTTCATGATGACATCATACTCAACAGTGGACTAACACACTACTGGTCATAGTCAAATGTGTTATATTAGGAAATGGGGCCAAGTTGGAAGTTGGAAGTAGTGGATCACTTGGGGTGTGCCTTTGGAGTCTGCATTTGTAGCTGGTGTCTTGACCCTATGCTTTGTTTCCTGACTGCCATGAAACTATGAAGCTAGCAGCATTATTCCCCACCATCCCTCTCTTCCATGAGCCAGCTGACCAAGGACTGAGATCTATAAAAACATGAGCCAAAATAAATGTCTCTTCCTTTAATTTGTGGTGCCAGATACTCTGCTCTCAAAATGGGGAAGCTGACCTAAATCATCCATTGAGACTCGAGTGCTGATTTGCCCGAGGGTTCTCACAAAGGACTCTGAAAGCCATGTCCTACTCCACTCCAAATCAGACTTAATTTTCTAGTAAGTATTCAAAACCCATGTGCATTTAGCATTTATCACTGTGATCAAATATCTGAAAACTAGCATCTTCAAAGACAAAAAGTTTATTGAGTCACATTTTAGAGATTTCAGTCCTTGATCTGTTGGTGCCATTACTGTGGATCTGAGACAGAAAATCATGGCAGAAAGGTATCGTGGAGCAAAGCTGCTTACTTGTTGGTATCCAGGAAGTAGAGAGAGCTTGCGAGAAAGGTCAGGGACCAGATACAGTCTCCAAGGTTGCACAACTCCCTGGTCTACTCTCTTCAACCATCCTTCAACTCCTTTTTATATTATAATAATCCCATCAATTTATGATCTCACCAATGGGCTAATCCACTGACGAAGTGAGAACACATATGTGCCAACCACCTCCCAAAGCCCGCTTCTGAACACATGAGAGTTTGGGAGAACATGTTAGATCAAAAGCACAGTATGATATAAAAAGGCAAGGGACTAATATTGCCAGGGTAAAACATCATCTAAAAGGAGCAGTTAAAAGTGATCTTTCATTTTCAAGGTTGAAAACTCCAGTAAAAAATAATCTTTCAGATCTTGCTAATGTGGTGATACGTCCCTGTAGAGCAGGCAAATATTCAATAGAGTCAGACTAGTACTTCCCTTAACTTGTTTTCCTGTACTTTTGAGTTTTAAACCATTGTACCACAGAGAGTAAGCCACTTAAATATTTGATAAGGGAATAAGCAGTCACTAGGTACATTTAAAATTACACTTGAAAAACCATGTATGTACTCTCGGGACACATTATTAACTAAATATAATAACAGAAGCAATAGCACTATTAGCTGCATATCACTGAGTAATACTTTGCATTGAAATTATAACAAGCTTCAATTGTGTTTCAACTGTTGCTTGATTACAGTAGAAACCAAAACTGAAAAAAGAAGAAAAGGGTCAGAAGAAATGAACTTGGTTTTTTTTTTTTTTTGAATTCTAGAAGTATACAAAAATAAAATCACAAAAACAAAATACATCTTTAATGATTTCAAAAACTTGGTCTCTTACCTCTTCTTCCCTGTTCTGGACTTTTGCACACCTTAGGCCATGAATGTGCCCAAGAAGCAGGCTTTTGGGGAGGGATGCAGACAGAGCGTGAACAGTGGACTAAAATACCCACACATGTGTGCCTGGATCTACAGCGTCAAGTAGAAAGGGAAGGGCTGGGGGAGGGCATGTCACACTTCAACATAGGACTCCACCGTGACCAAAATTTCTAAATTTAAACTAATCTTTTATGAACATGTGTTTGTCAACGTAGAAAGACTGAAGATTTTACTCAGCAAAGTTTAGTAACATTTAGAGATGAAGACACATGGGATGTGCTCTCCATTTGTTCTCTTGCCTCAGCCATCATACAAGTTAGAAGCAAGCCTGACACTAACATGTTGATATAGCATTTTACAACATGTGAAGCTCTTTTATACATGATGTCACCAAATCTTCCCAAGCACCCTGTTCCACAGAAGAAAACAAGGACAGTGCTCAATGAAGTCCAAAGGAAATTCGATGACATGTTCGAAATCACACGGGCATTAAGAAGTGTTGGTTCACTTCTTCCAGGCAGGAAGAATTTTGGATATGTGGTAAGAAGTAAATCAAGACCACAATGGTACCATCCTGTTGGGTCAGGAAATGTCATAGATTTTTAAAACGGTCTTCCAAGATCAATGATATATTTTAAACCACTTTCGTTCAGTGAATCTGTCTATAATATGGCAGAAGGAAACTTATAGAAGTCATTTCAATGGGGGTCAAGGAGAAGATCATAGTGAAAAATCAGGCAAATTCTTATTTTCACCAGATGTAAGTCAGAATATTTGGAGATCCAGGCTCTAAACTGGATACTAGTGATGTCACTTACAGGATGGTTATGGCCACATAACCACTCATGGCGGAGCTCCAGTTAGAATCTACTGGTAAGTATCAATAAATGAAACATTTGAGACAAGATGTTTTTAGAATACTCACTGTGGTTCACAGTTGATTGAAGATTTTATTTATTTATTTATTTATGGTGCCAGGGATTGAACTCATGACCTTGTACTTGCCAGGCAGGTGCTTATGCCATTGAGCTAAATCCCTAGCCCTTGGTTGAAGGGTTTTAACAAAAGTAACCTGAGCAAGTTTTTTTCTGCAGTCTTCTATCCACCCTCCATTATTTTAAATACCCACTTGGTTTTTGTCTCTTTCTTCTATTAGCTCCTCTATATTCCACTTCTTTGTTCACCATTTTTGTTCCTTTTGGTTTTCCAGAGAACTCTTTGGCCACATTCTGGTGGACATCTGTAGCTCCCCATAGAATCGCCAATATCTTCCCTTTCCCTCTGTCCTTCCTCATTTGAGATCTATATAGAGAGTTGAAGGCTATCCCTTGTTTAAGAATTTACTTAATCAGAATGAACATGTCTATGTACCTCTGCATTATGATTAGAAAACTCCAATGAAGAGTGTCTCCTCTGAGGCCACAGCTGAGATAGCAGGCCCTAGATGGTGACAAATTGGTGCTTGCTAGGATCTAGAAAAAGATCTTTCCAGAAGTCCAAAAGTACTTATGTTTGCCTTGTTCTTCATGACAACATGACTTTAGTTCCTAGCTTCAGTGACGATCTCAGAGGTGTCTGATCTGTACTTTCCTTCTTAGACCTCTGAAATGCCAAGCAGGTTGCACTGGCCCTTTAACTGGGTACAGATTCCAAGATAGTTGGAAGAAATAATGCTGAACAATTTGAGGCTTGTTGTAAGGTTAAGAGTTAGGTTTAAGAGTGAATCCTTAAACTTAATATAAGGGTTAAAATTCTATAGCCTGGCTTTTGTAAGACGGGAAGAGATCCCAGAATAAGAGAAAACTCAAATGTAGGGCTGAGTTGAAAATTATTATGCCCCATCCTGGGACACATAAAGTTGAGAAGGAAAGCCAAGTGGAAGAGGAAAACTAACTCCCCTTCTGGCAGTTAAGTTAATCACACCTTAAACACCCCCAAACTGCAATCATTATGTAATCACAACACACACTTCCTGGTTGACTACTACATGCAGTACAATAAATGCAGATCACCTAGGTTCTAAAAACATAGGTACAAACTTCTTAGCACCAATTATCTACTGAATGAGATTAAGGCTCCGTCACTTTCATGGTGAAAAGATGGCAGAAGTCTTAAACATTTGGTTTCAGGCTGGTGATCATTAACATCACTGTTTAAGAGTGAAGCAGACTGAAATAGGGGTGGCATGTAACAGCTACCGTGAGCAGATTAGAGAGCTGCTGGAGCTCGGCAGTTGGAATCTCAGCCTCACTTGTTAGGCTTAGAAATAATGGCCGAGGAGTAACAATTCTTCCAGTGGCAGAGGTATCACCAGTGACAGTGAGGCAGCCAGACAAAGAGAAACTCCATACAAGAAGAGAGTCGGCATAAGCACCTGCCTTGCAAGCAGGCGGTCATGAGTTCGATCCCTGGTACCGGTAAAAATGAAAAAGACAAAAAAAAAAAAAAAAAAAAAAAGAGAGTGAGAGCTAGCCTTTGCAGGGACTGATAGCAGTTTGAAAGCCATAGTATCTAATCTCGACAGACAGATAAGACTCTAATGTCTTTATTCTTCTTTGCATCTGGACTGCTTGTATCTTGTCTTCCCAGTTTCTCTGCATTCTGTATGAGGGTAGCAGGGTGTTTTTTCCTTCATTAGCTACCCCAGTGAAGACCACTCCCATTATTTACTTATTGATTAAGCATTCAACAGTACTTTAGAAACAAGTTAGCTTTATGCATTCATTTTGTCTGCCTGCTAGGAATTGTTGCTTCAAAACAGAAACAGCAGATCCTTTGAAAAACCTCTTTTGAAAATTATTCCAAGGGTATGCATCTGAGTACCTGAGGAAGGATGGAATTGTAGCGTTCTCTGGACATCATCCCTGCACACTGGAAATATTAACTCATTTGCTCTTCCAGTGATTGCATAAAGTAGGGGAAATGGTTAAGAAGCATCATGATGAACTGCAAGAATTTAGGTTCCAAATTCATATGATGAATGAATCATGTGTGAGCCTAAGTCATTCTAGTTCTAAAATCCATTTTCCCCATTTCATTGAATGATTTGTCTAGTAGAGAGCAAACCTTTGTGGTTTAAAATTTCATGCTTCCTGAAGTTCCTATGGCCACTGTCTTTGGGCCTCCTGAATAACTTTCCAAATACTCAGATTCCTATTATGATACTGAGGCTGCTGTTGGTGGTGCAAGGTAAGAGGAAATTCCAGCAACCTAAACTGAGGTTCACACATAGGGTATAAAAGAGGCATCAGCCTCTCGGTGCCCTCAGTGCCCTATTTTCCAGATGTGAATGCCTGACAGTCTTGGGGTATATTTTCATGCATACTTTCCTACCCAGCAATCCAGTAGGTTTTTAAGAACCTGAAGCAAGTCTTTCCCCTTTACATAAAGTAGCCTGCTGCCTGTCCTTTCAGTCCTTTCTACCCTGAGTTACTTCAAAGAGTGCTCAAGCATTCCTCCAAGCACGGCCCACATCATACTGCAGGGCACCCTCAGCACTGGCAGAGGGGACTGGAAATTTCTGTCCATAAAATTACATCATGGCAGTGGATCTTCCTCTGGGGTCCTTCTGCTTTGATCTCAAGTGTTACAGTAAAAGAGAAAAGTGGGACAATAAATAAACGAAAAGAAAAAAGAACTCTCCTTCTCATTTTCAGGAAATCTCTGAGGGAACATTAAATCCAGTTTACTTGTCCTGTTTCTAATATTTTGACCAAAGCGCTGCAGTCAGGGAGCCTAATGGAACTTGTGTTTTATGATCAGCTGGGTTGAAGACAGTGATATTCAGAGAGCCTGAGGTAAAGACACTGCCAAATAAACTTTCCATATTGGGTGGCAAGGGGAAGAGGAATCTCCAGTAGTAAAGAGCATCAAGCAGTTGCCCAAACCAGCTCTCTGTTTTCCAGCAACCATCACCCCGACTCACCTTCACCCTTCTGATCTCCCACCAGTGCCCTGTGACTTCTGCTCATGACCTAGCAGCCTCAGAGTGACTGCTGAACAGAGGAAAGTCACTCATTGCCCCAAGTGTGCTCACAGCTCTTTCCCCTTTGGTTCCGAGGGAGTGTTTTACAAAGCAGTCACAGCAGGCAGGAATGATGGGCGAAGAAGAAAAACAGGCAGCATGTTAAGAAGGGTCAACCCCAGGTTTCCACTCACACACAACATTTCAGAAGTGAGGACTTGATTTATTTTTTGAAATTACTTTGCATTGCATGGACTGGGTTCTTTCAGCTGTAACACTTCTCTGAGGCTAAACCTCATGGGGCGTGACTTCATAAGCATTACACCGTGTTGCCACAACGAGGCCTTGTAAAAGGTTGTGGGTGCTTGATGCAGCTGGTGGAGTGCCCAACAGCGAGGAGAACTCTATCCACAGTGAGTTAGGGTCCTGGGCTACAGTCATCGCCAGAACCAGCAGAGAGCTCAAAACAGCAGTGACTCCAGGGCAGCCCAGCACACTTCATTTCTTTTCCCTTTCAAAAGCATGAGGAGTGTTGAAGAACTAGAATCTTGGAGGCAGAGCACACTGAGAAATAATTGTAAGAAAAGCACGCTTAATTAAAACTATTCTAATGTAATGTCTGTGTCTTTTTATTTAGACTCTCAGGTTCCGGAATTAAAGACTTTTCATGGTTGAGCCTGGTTTTGGATTGATAAACTATAGAGCAGATCTGTCAACAGTGCTGGTGACCTGGGAAACATGCCCCGTGAAAACCAGGCCCATGATGCTGAGCACAGGGACATGTCCCTCCTCTCCCACAGGAGTCCCCTGGAGTCCCCTGGGGAGCTTGGCCCCACACTGATGCCGGATACTATCCTCAGAGGTCTTGATGTCAGTGGAGCAGGCTGCAGTCTGGGCGCCCAAACTGAAGGAGAATCCCTTCAGGGGGTGCTCTGAAGGGCTCTCTTTGAGGGCATTGGCCTTCCCTTTAGAGCAAGGATGAAAGGACACAGGGTGAGACAGAAGGACATGTTCCTTCTGATATGTTCACAGACTTCTTCATGACAGTCCCTCGGTCCACACTGCTGACTTTTTCAACTGCAGGGTTGGAAGACATTTGCTGCTCCTTTCATTCTGTACTCTCTGTAATTTTCAGCAACCTTTCTTGGCTCCCAGCCCTGGTTTCTTAAGACTAGATTTGCATGGCTTCATTTTTCCCCTTAATCACATTTTCCCCCTTCTCTCAGTTCTTGCTCCATTTTCCACAGCTCGTTGAATAGGGCCCTGTATATATAAAAGTCAGCCACCCCCAGCTTGGCCAGGCCGTGAATGCACATAAAGTCACATTAGCAGTTAAACCCACCTTCACTAGTTAACGTCTCCCTCAGCTCAAACAGAAAGTCCAGTCTCTGCGGCAACCTTAACAGTTTTGTCTGGGGGCTTTGCCACTTCCCAAGTGTTCACAAGCCAGTTTGTTCTGATCGCTTCTTATTAAGCCAGCTCCCTTCTTTGCTGGAATTCTATTCTCAAAGTCATCCCCAGAAGTCATGAAGTTTTCATTATTGCCTGTGCTGGCTGTGAAAATGACCTTGTGTGGGCAGCACGCTCTCTGTGGAAGCAGCAGAGACTATCAGTCCTCCAGGGCAAGTGTGGAGCAGGGTCCACACAAAGCAGAGATAGCATTCCTCCTCCACATGTCACTCTGGATCCCCAGGCAGTGCTCCTTAGACATGCAGAGCCACTAAGTCAACCCTAAAGGCAACTCTTTCATCTTCCAGCATCACATTCTCCTGGAGGGAGATCAGAACCAATTCAAGGGTAGGTGGGTGGGAATGTTTGAGAGGCAGAATTTTTTTCTCTTCTCATCTTGCTCAATACAGATACAGACATATACAAACAGATACACAGACTAACCACAGATAAACAGATATATATGCATACTAGTACCCAGATATACACACCTGGTATACAGATAGATAAATACTGCATAGATCTATGCAATGTATACCTATATTATTCCCTGTTTTATAATGTGTGGAGATTTGTCCCCCCTCATATTAAGTTTCTCATAATTTAAAAGTGTAACCCTCATTTATCAAGAGCTCTTAAAGATGTTTTAGGAAAATAAAATAATTCTACCCTCCATAAATACAAATGCAGACAAAGATGCTCATTATGATGTTGAAAAGAAAAAAATCTCCTAGTTCCAACATTATAAAAAACCTTTAAAATAATATTTTAAGCATTTTTAAGTAAGAAATAACATATGGTAAAATGCTTAGGAAAATATTTTAGTCAGCTTTCTCATTGTGGGACAAATTATCAGATACAATTTAAAGAAATCTGTTTGGGTCAAGTTTAAGGAGATTCAAGTTATGGATGACTCCAAGGCAGAAACATCATAGTGGACGTGTGCAGCGGAGAGAAGCTGCTTAAAGCAAGATGGCAGGAAAGCAGAGCAGGGGAACAATACCAGACAGGAAGGGTCCAGGGACAAGATACGGTATCCAAGATGACGGCTGCATGAACCCTCAGACATATGCAGAAGTGTGCTTTAATAATCCCTTAGGTAACTCCGAAGCCCATGAAGTTGACAATTGAACTGAGCTGTCACATTCCACCCCTTGCAAACTCGACATAAAGCACGTCTTCTTAAATACAATAAGAAGACAATAATTGCACCTAACATGATTCAGCTATATTTCTTACAATCAAAAAAATACTGTAATCTCTTCATCAAACACTTGACAGTTTCAACTCTTTTAAAAAAAAAGTCCAAGTTTAAATCTCCTCTGAGATTCGGGGGAAGATCTTAGTTGTGAATCTCTTAAAAATTCAAAAAGTAAGTTATTTAATCCCCAAATCCAAAAGCATAAGGTAACTACTACCATCCCAAAGGAGGACTAGGGGAATAGAAAAGGATCAAGTCAAACCAATATCAAAATCCAGCAGAGCAAATAGTCCTATACTAGTCCTAATAGTAAGTGCCATACCTGGGACACCTGGTGGTGAGATGAATTCCAGAGGGCTGGGGCAGCTCTACTCTTACGCCTAAGTCTACTGCTAGCAGAAGCAGTAGGCAGGTCCCTTTCCATCATGGTCACAGTGGCCTCTGACTACCTGAATATTTGAGCACAGTGAAATGAATTCAAGGGACTCAATTTTCTAGGAGGCCCTTCTTGAACAGGGTTCCCAAGAATTGTCTTTTTAAATGACAGATTTACAGAGACGAATAGATTGCTGCTTTCTGAGACATCCTCAAAGTATTTTCTTCTTGTCTTTGTACAAAATATTTTGTTTTCAGTGGTGCTAATCTCTTGGTAACCATATAAACTTTAAACTACAGCTTTACACATTGTTCTTCATGGACCAGTATTAAGTTTTTGAAATTTCCTCCTCTGTTTTTCTTTTTTCCTTTGTTTATTTTTGTTTCCTGAGACATTTGGAACAAGGTGTGGCTACATAACCCAGGCTGGCCTTGAACTCACAGCTATCCTCCTGCCTCAGCCTCGTGAGTGAGTGATGGGATTACAGATATGTGCCACCATGCCTGGCTACATGCTCTGCTTTTCACCCTGACTCTAAATCTGACTCAAAGCAGCCAGGAGTGCCTATACCATCGCTTGAACATTAAGTTGCCTTGAAATTTCTTTTGCCAGATTAATTAGTCCATAGCTCTTAATCTCAGGCTTCCACAAAGTCTTAGGATGCAAAAAAAATTATAGACTTATTTTTGCTGGAGTATAACACACGGAGTCAAATCTACTTTCTACTTTCTATCTTTGTTCCTTACTGAGCCCTCCTGAGTCTGGCCTTTCCTGTCTCCATTTGTATCAGTCCTCTTCTTCTCTGAGCTCTGACTAGGATCACCCATTAGGCTATGGTTACAGGATTCTATGCTTTTCTGGACTACTCCTCCCAAAAACCAATTCCAAAGGCTTCTGAATCACATGGCTATTAGTCACAACCATAGCTCCACTCTCAGTCCAATTTTCTGTGCTAGATTTGTCATTGCTGGAACAAATTACCTGACACCCGCAATTTAAAGGAAAGGAAGTTTATTTGACTCAGTTTCAGGGGATTTAGAAGGAGCTCAGTTGGCTCAAAGGCGTGAACATCACAGTGGAAGGGTATGGTGGGGCAGATCTGCTTAGTTCAAGGTGGCTGGGAAGCAGAGCAAGGGAAAAGCACTAGAAAGGAAGTGGCCAGGAGCCAAATAGACATAGTACCCAAGGTCATGCCTGCACAACTCACACAGACACACTCAGAGTGTACCTTACTAAGCTTGTGGGCAGCTCCTGAGCCAATGGAGTTTACAACTACGCTTGTTAACTTATAACAATGTTCCAATTTAATAATTTAAGACCAAACTATAGAAAAAAGAAAGGAAGAAACACTGTCCATATACAGATAGTGGCCATTTTAGATGTTCTATTGAAGTTCTTTTTTGTTTTTTTCCTGTCTTCAAAATCTCTATAATAGACATTCAGGCATTTTATAATCCTTAAAGACCATATTTTAAAAAAATTTTAAATAAGAAAAATTCAGAATAGGTGTCACTTATTCCTATTAAAAAAAAACACCCCAAGTTTGGAAATCTAAGAGCTTACTAACCTGACTTCTGGATGAAAGTCGCACCATGATTCTCCATCCTTGTAACAGCCAATATTTGCTCATTAAATACTGATCTACACAATCCAGAATTATAGGCTAATTTACTTATTTATTTTTCTTAATTTGACTTTGGGATAAGCATCATTTTTAAGACTCTCTGACACCCAAAATGTGTAATTGTTATTGTAAAAAAGAGAGGAAAAAAAAGTGCTCTAAAGGATACAACTGCAAGTGTGTTTAGGTGGTAAGATAGATGACCATATTACTAAGTTTTTGTTGGATCACTGAACACAACTGTTTGCAGTCTCACTGTTTGAATGTCCACTTAATATGCTTTAATTTTGTAACTTGAATAACTATTTCTAAGATGACAATATGTAATCTATTAACTAGTGATTTCTTACTGTTTATTTTTTGAAATTCTGTATTACTTGTACCCTTTTACTGTTTTGTTTTGTTCTTTAAATAAAATTAAAAAAAAAAGACTCTCTGACAGATGAATAATCCATAGCTCGGAGAGGCAGAATCACCTTGGTGATGAGTCACGGAGCTAGATTGAGGAACATTCAGCCTCACTCCATCCCTGTAGGAGGCTGGTGGCCTACTCCAAGTTCTCCTTAAGAGAACTCAGGTTGACATTATAATCAAGAATACTTCGAAGACAAAGCTAATAATCCAAGACTGGAGAGCAATAGATAAGAATGACTAGGAAGAACCCATCTCACAAGAAGGAAGAAGGGGTTGTGCTTGCTCCTGGATCTCCAGGACATGATCCCAGGTGCTTGTGCTAAGTTATTTTTTGCTGACCTGTGAGGGCTGCATTGCCTCCTGTCCCCACTATTCAAGTAAGGGACTAAGGGAGGTGACAAACTGTCTCCAATTTCAAATAAGTGGCAAGTACAGGGCAGGGCTTCTTTTCCAGGATTCTAAGTTCAAAACTACAAGAAAATCACCCAGTGCAGACCAAGAATAAAAAGAATCCCAGTATCACTTCCAGTTGGATGATACCCTACAAGCCCTAGAAACATTTCTCCTCCTATCAAGACATCCCAGAGTTTCCTGCAGCCCGAACTGACAGAGACATAATACTCTCCTTTCCAGACATCCCTGGTTAATTTCTTTATTTTTCTGACCCACATTTTGAAGTCTTTCCAGACTGATGGACTAAAATGGAAATTACAACCCAGTCGGCTATGTCCAAAACAGATGCCACATAATCACAGTCATATTAATAAAGCTGGCAGCAGTGCATAGGAAGAATTTGAGGAGAGTGGAGGAGGGGGACACTAACAACTTCCAGAATGTGTCCTGCCTAGAAACAGGTTTCCCTGAGCAATCCAAAGTTGCCAGTATTCTATCTAAACTCTTAAGTAAATCTTTTTCTTTTATTTAAATTTTTTAATTTACTTTTACAGTTTGGATGAAGACACAGGATGGGGAGAAGAACATTTGCACCAATCTTTTAGGTCTTTGCAACACTCCAGGTCTTATTTATGCGTGTCTTTCCAGCTGTGCATGACATAAGTCACTGAAAACTGGCACATCTTTCCATCTGCAAGCGCAGCACAACCACAAGCTTGGCAAGCAGCTCCTGTTGCCAGATGCCTCCAGTGTTTCTTCAACTATGTATTCAAGGCGCTCTACTTTTTTTTTTTCCTTGCTGGAAATACTTTCAAAGAAGAACACAATGTTTTGGGTTGCCTAGCCAAAGTTTAGCTGTACTTTTGCATCTTTGCCAAACTTCCTGTTTTTAGCAAAACAATTTATTATCTTAGTGGTTCTTTTGACCCAAAAGGATTTGCAGGCACAAATAACTACTTGGTTTCTCTGTCTTTTATGAGAAAAATCTTATTCGTCTCCCATAATTATCTGCTAGATGCTAGAACAGAAATGTATTTAACCTTTGGGAATGCTACCAAGGTGTAGAAAAGGTTTTAGTTATTCGAATCTTTACAGTCTGAACTTTAGAGAACTGACAATTTTTTTGTGTGTGCAAGAAAAATAATTCTTTTCAGGTGGTTTGGCAAGATCACAGATCCGCTTCATGTGGAGTTGTAGAAGCAAGTTTGGAGTGATTCTGAGTTTGGAGCCCAAGGTTATCCTAAAGAGATTTGATTAATCAGCAGCAATCAAAGAAAGCATTCAGCTCAACACTTTTATGAATACTTCATCTGATTGCTAAGTCACGCAGTCATACTTTTGATAACATCCAATGACAAAACAAAACAAAAAATCATTTACCTTCTTCTATTTCTCAGCAAACTAGCATGACTCATAAACAGTTTGAGAAAAAATTTCAGTTTTTAACTAGATTAGACATAGGTGGTTTTCTTCTACAAAAAATTCTATGTGTTAATATAATATACGTTAATGATAACACACAGCTACAGAGATATTCCAGTAATGACCCCATATTCTACAAGCAACATTGGTGGGAGTTTGGTCAATTCTTCAGTGAAATGTATTGCTATGGTAAAACATACTTCAGTTTAGACCCAATCACATTTTCTCCAGACCTTTCAAAATTACTTCATCGTACCTGCAAACCCAATGACATGATTATGCTGATTTCCTGTATGCAACGATCCTAGAATTCTTGGATGCTGACTGAGTAACCACCATAAAAGTAACAACTTCTTTTAAAACTAAGTGAGACTCATTAGCATAAATGGTTAATAAATTAATGAGACAGTGTGATGTAGTGTGATAATAGATAAGCAAAAGCACTTTGTGGAGAATGCATCTAACTTCAGTAAGAAAGGGCCAAGTTCAGTCTTTCCATTTGTGAAGCTTTCCTACATTAAAGCAGAAAAATAATAGAAGACAGCATCTATTAGGTAAGCAAAGAGACCAACTGATTGATAGATAAGTGATAGCTGGATAATCAGAAATGGAGATATGGATGTGCGTGTGTTCTATTTGTGTTTCTTTCCTTTCTTTTGCTTTTTCTCTCCCTCCCACACTCTTGTCCTCCCCTTTTCTCCTTCCCCATCCCTCCTCTTCTCTCTTCTCCTTTTACCTCTCCTCTTTCTCCTTCTTCTTTAATTGATGTTTTCATAATTGTGGTAGGTATTTGATGGTCAGCTTGGATGAAAATGCCCAGCCGGGCTGAGTTAGCACGGATTGGGGAGTGGTATAGAGGGAGGACAGGAGAGGAGGATTTCATGCTGATTTCCCCTGGAGATGCTTCTGCTGTTCTCTTTGGCTGAACTTTAGTCTTTGACAAGGATGGCTGTTGTTGTTTTGGGAGGAGCTCTGGTGCTTGAGCATCATCTGCTTGCTTTTGGCACAGTCGCTTCTGCTGGAGCTTAGTTCTTTGTCCTTGCCTTGTACATCCTCTGGTGGCTATCCACACAGATTCTCTGAGTTGCAGCATCAATCTCTCAGCCTTCCAGCACAGACATCTGGCCTTTGGCACCATCTTGGACTTGCCAGCACAGATCCTTTGGATTCCATCACGAATTCCTTGGTCTCCTGATATAGACTTGCATAGAGCTTTGTTCTCTACTCTCTAAGCCTTTGGGTGGACTCACAGGGACACTGCCATGGGATCCAGACCCTTGGCTGGATTTTTTGATTTCTAGAGCAAGGATGGATCTCTGACATCCTTGTATTTTTGACTCTATGGGCAAATATGACAAACTACTCTTGGAAGTCTGTGTCATGTACTAAATCTGCTCTCTTCAAAATGCTAACTAAAACAAAGATTTTCTTGAGCAAAATCTTGTCTAAAACAAAACAGTCAAGTTAGCAACTCAACTGGCCCACGCACATACATAGAGAAGAAAATTGAGAAGGAGTATTTTCCTAAGGAGTTCCATTCCATTCGAGTCCTTTCAGACATCACTGCTTAAGGATACAGCTATGAAAGGCAGTCCAAGATTTCTTATAAACTTTTCTAAAGGTGAGAATGTGCCTTTATTATTACCAAAGGTGAGAATGTGCCTTTATTATTACCGTATGGCCTGTGTTTTTAAAGAGTTATTTTTAACATTTAAACATAAACAATATCAGTGCTAAATATAGGATCAAAGAAACACAGTTTCCATGTGCAGTTGCCAAGGAACAGAAGCAAGGCAGGAAAGTACAGATTTCCTTTGAAGGAGAAGTTGCTATCAATACTGCTTACTCAGCAGTCTATTAATATTAAAATAAAGTGAACACACAGTATACCCATATGTTCATTATATCCTGCCTGGTGTGAGGGTTTCACTCACCCAGACTGTATAAAAAAAATTCAGCTTCACCAATGAAGGCATAAGGATCCCCTCACTTACTTTAAAAAAAAAAAGAGGAACACATTTAAAGTAATCTTTGAAGTCTGCGCTATTAGAATTTATATCTACAAAGTTAACTCTATTTAATATCCTTGGCTCTAAGCTTAATTTGCTAAATCGTGCTGTTTTTGAAATTTATTGCAGAATTATTGTTCTCTCGGGAAATAATTATCATTCTTCTTACTTCTGTGGCATCGTTTTCTTCTGCATGTGAATGTAAGTAAAGAGATTTAAAAAGCAACTCTGTATTTATGTAAGTGTCTATCAGTATCTAATTCTGATAATATATTTGAATTTAAGAGGATGCATCCTGTGGACCAAAGCATCAAAACTGTCTGAATGAGAAAAATAGACATTAAAATTTTAAAAAATCCTAAGAAACAAGTGCAAGTATCTATTTAGTTGTGTAACTCCTTGTAAAATGAATTCCAGTCAGCTTGGGAGGATACAAAAAATAGTTGCACTACAAAATGTATAAATCAATATAAATAAAAAAAAGGAAACAGTGTTAAGGCATAAAATGGACCAGGAATGAAGTTAAGATTAAGCTCATAGTCTATAATTCAAGCATAAATTTGAGTCAGAATTTTTAGCTTGAAGAAAACTTGCTGAATACTATACGACCTATGACTAATCAAAGTCTTCAGAACTTTATTACAGAAGTTCAAAACATTTTGCAAATTACTGTAACACAGACAATGGTTTCTAAACTTCTCCATCGGATACTGCAGTGTTAAATGACAGGCTGGCCACAGTGTATCTATTTTCAGTATTTTGGTGATCTGATTCTCATTTGGGGAGTTACCTTTCCACCATTTTACCTGACATCATCATAACCCTATTCCTTGCAGCTTCTTTTGGCAAGAATCTGACTCCAAGCCATTGGCTCTTACACTGTGCAATCACAGGTGGGGCTAAATGGCATTGGCTGCTGCCCTCCCAGTGATTGTCCAATGCTGAGCAAAAGACTGGTTTGTGGCAACGCCCTGGTTCCATTCTGTCTCAAGGCCTGCTCCTTCCATCTTCCCATCTATTCTTTGAGCTTTCTAATTAGTCAGTAAATTTCTTTTTGGCTAACATCGGTTTCTGCTATCTACAAATGAAAACAAAATGTGGGCTAACCAACTTACATATGGATCCGTTAAATGATGTGTCTGGAGGCTGTAAGGGATTTTAGATAAAGTTCATTGTGAAGTCCGAGACTCTAATGCCTAACTTGACGTCCTTTAAATCCTGTTTACTACAAATTTAATACAAAGTAGAAATAGTTACTGATGAAGAAAAAGTTCTGCTTATAGCACTAACTTCTACCAAACAAATGATATGCATCTTCTTTCATCATTAAAATTTTTAATATCTGCTTCTCTTCCCTGTGCAGGCCATGGGTTTACTTAGGAGAAAGTTGTGAGAAACACTACCACAATCCACTCACTCTCAGTATATAAAATTACAGAATTTAATATATGCACTAACAAATCATGCCTAATTCCAACATTGTTAAATCTAATATGTGAGTAGTGCTTTATATGCTATAACTTTTTGCTACTGATGAGAATGTTTTCTACCTTTGAGAGTCTTAAACTGAAGGAATATGGAATAAGAACAACCAAGTATCCAAAGTGGTCTGGAAGGCTTGTGAGCCCGTGTGATGTCCTGGTAAATGTTTCACAACTGACTCTCTAAAAATAAAAGTAAAGTTATGGTTTGTGTTTGCAAGTGTTATAGTACTCATGTAAGTACTCCTATCATAGCAAACATCTAGCTACCAACATGCTGTCACTGAACACAGAAGTGGGAAGAGGTATGTACCAAGGGCTCTCATAATCTGATACAAATGGATTTCAACCTGTGTCTTATTCCTTCTTCTCTAACTGAGCCATAAAAAACCTCACAGGAACCAACAACTCCTTACTCTGATGTTCTTCTTGTAGGAAGAGCCTTTGTAACCTCCAAGGTAAGGTTAATCTTTGTAAATCAACTAATTAGCTAATTACATAACTCACGGGTAATAGAACTCTATCTCTCTGTCCCTTCCTGTATCAGCATTTGCTTCTGAAACACTGGAGGGATCAGAAATGATTCATCGTGAATAGACTGACTGTGTAAAGAGCATTCATTTGTTTTCATTCAAGAAAACGTTTCCATTTAGACACAAGGCAATCTGCTCTACCTGTACAAACAAATGAATTGGGAAATTGTAGTTTTGCATTTACTCAGATGCAAAGTATGGTCAAGTGCAGTGTGAGTAATGTGGTGGTGAAGAACACGGGTCCTAAATCTAGTAATCTGGATCTGAGCACAGATTCAGTTTCCTACCAGCTGTGTATACCCTTGGAAAATTACCTTGAGTTTCAGTACCTTAGTGTCCTCCATTGCAGAATAAAAATTGCTATAGGCTTCCATGAAGACTCAGAAAATATTAGTGAAATAAAGTACTTAAACTGGAATCTGGCCTATGGTAGGTTGTTAATGTCATTATCCCCTTGATTTTTCTAGTATGCCCTTCACAGAACTCTGTTTGGATTCCCTTTTCTAAGATCCAACAGCAGCCTGTAGACTCCATTCACCGCAGAAAAAGGTCTAGCATGTGGACTATTTGAAGAAAGCCAGGCCTAGTCGGGTGCTTCCAATGGGCAAAAGGATGTGATGACAGGCACAGATGAGGCACTCTTCCCATCTCATGGGAAAGAGCACAAACAGTCCTGGAACAGGTGCAGTCATGGGGCCCCAGGAGAGGATGACCAAGAGGATGAAACTTCTATTATCAGAGCTTGGCTGAAAACAATCAGAGCGCCATTTTCAATGGACTTGTAGCTGCTTACTCCTCTCAAATAACTCAAAGCATGTCATCACCATTTCTGGCCACAGGAATGGATCTCACCACAGAAAGCAGATCTGTTTTCTCCCTTAAAACCCTCAGAGTGTTCTGCTTCAGTTCCCTGTAAGGGAAGTAGATATATTAAGCACAAAAATGACCATAAAGTGAACATTAAGATTGAGAAATGAGGTCTGAGGATGCCAGGAAATTCAAAAGTAAGTGTTCCCCCAGCACCACTAATTCAACCTTCTTTGCAGTAATGGCATCCTTTCCGATTTCTGAATGCTCAGCGGAATTCCCACTTCCTATGGACTCTAGATCCTTCAGATAAGCCAAGAGAAGGACGTTTGGGGTCCCCTTTTTCCTCCTCACTTCTCCAGGTCATGAGAAAGTCCTTTGTAAGACCCTTCCACCAAGCTCCAAAATGGAAATGGAAAAACACTCCTAAGAATCCAGGGGAGCAGCTGGTTCCCAGGAAGCTGAACCTGTTCCCTTAGCCAGCTTCCCACCCCTGAGAGCCAGAAGGCTACTCCTGACTCCACACAGTAAATGTATCCATGTAGATATCCAGGATGCATTAGTGGTCCGACACTACTGATGTGCTCAGGCACCTCCAGGGTACATTAGTTGAAGTGGCTATGGCAGCTGGTTGCTCCTCTTAAGGCATAATTTATCTATTGCACTTCACTTAATGTGCAAAATTAAATTTATGCTGAATCCATGTGTATTACCTACTGTGCATGAGCAGCATGAAATATACCATAAAGCAAATCAGCACAGAGCCATGCTCTTAATTACTAATGGCTTTCAACACATGTCATTGTGGTCCAACCCAACTTCAAGTTCATTCTACATTGAGAACCGTGTTAGTATCAAGGTTGAAAGTATTTATTCCCAGGGTCTTCTAAAGAGTGAAGGTTAAAATGAGCAATGCTTTTAAGTCAAACTTTCTGGAGCATATGTTCTTTATCTCACACATTCTGTACTTTTCATTAATATCACAGTCAGTACAGTCACCACAAAGGGTATGGATTTTCTGAAAAATAAACAAATCAGTATGAAATATTTTTAAAGTAGAATATAGGAAATAACCCAAGACTCTGTTCTAGTTCTGTCATTGCCAGTCTATGAGACACCCTTGGAGTATTTGGTTCCATATGTTAAAATACAGTGATTGTAATAATTGATTTTTGCCCCTAACTAGGTAAAGGAAATCAATGCAACCCATAGCATAGCTTATACAAAAACAAATCTCTCAAAGAAGCTATAAAAAATCTGGTCCACTACATACTTCATACACGGTCACACATCTAAATTCACATAGAATGAAAATTAATTCCAGTTTGAAACCTGATTCCAAAGGGGTATTTAGTTGAGAAATCAAAAAGAGAGAGAATAAGTACGTGGGCAAAGGAGAAATTTAAACACAATTATGTCTCAGTCAACAATAATTATTCAAAGTGTTTTCCATGTTCCTTGTAATTTTGAAGTATGCTTTGTGTAACTACAGACTCCATTTCTCACGAAAAGGTTATTTGTTCTGCAATTTACATTTGTGCTGGAAAGTACCAATCTGTGAAAATGTCATAGTCCTGTCTTGAAAATAATGTATAACTTTCCTCACCTAAACAACAGTGCAAAGACAAGAAAATCAGTGATTATAGCACCTTTAAAACATCTTTGCATACTTTTCTGTAGGCAATTGCTAGTGCAAATTTTTAAAAACTACAGCAGGCTTTTGAAACACAGAGTTTTTATAGAAAAAGAAAATTTTGCTAGAAGAGAGCATAGTAGTAATTTTATTTGTTCTTTACTCTCTTGTTCTTTTTTTTCTAATGAAAATCAGGATAGTATTCAGCAAGGATTTTAATCTGACATTTGAAATATTTTGTTCGGTTCTAGTGATTTTATGTGGTTTGTGGTTGAAAAACCAAACACAGATACTAATTTTTGGCATTCATACATAAATAAATGCACAGACATGTGTGTGTTCTTTTCATTGACCTATTGAATTATAATTATTTAAATAAATATACATGTAAAAATTGGTTTTCCAATTACTTCTACATTTTCCTATTATTTTTATTTCTGAATGCATAAATTCTTTTGTTTAATGGATTATTTAGTGCCAAGAAGCATCCTTTTGAAAAAATTTATATCTGATCTAATTTTCATTTTAAATTAAATTTTAAATTTTATTCATACAGGTTCATAGCGCTTAAAGATAACATTTATCAGGGGAATTGATGCATGCACATAATGTTTCAATTATTTGGCTTCAACTTCTCCCCTCTCTACAGCAAAATATATTATTAATGTTTGGATCATTTTCTGTTTCTGAAAAAGATATGTTAAGTCATATGCACTCCACAAGAAATTTTAATTGAAAATGATGTGCTCCTTTTAATCGCCAATTTTTAAAGTTAGATCTTTTAAGGGGCAGACTATTTTTTTAATTCTTTATATATTCTAGATATTAGTCCTCTGTCCAAGAGTGACAGGCAAATATCTTTTTGTAACCTGTATGTTGTCTTTTCACTACTGGTTGCTTCCTTCACTGTGCAGAATCTTTTTAATTTAATAAAATCCATTTGTGTAATTAGGTTTCTGTCCAGAAAGTCCTATATACCAATAAAAAAGGAAAAATAACTATTGAGCAATTAGTAATTATAAGGCTTCAATCTGGAAAACAGTGAAAACTTGGCCACTACCCTGTATGAGCATGAGCTTAAATGGTGAATATTGATGTATACACCAGAAACTCTAATACAAAGTAAAAATTAATGTCTTAGAAAAAGGTCATGGGTGAGTGGGCTATGCTGGGGCTTTGAGAGGTGTGGAGGCCACACTGAAATGATATCTGTATCTTAGAAAACAGATAATATGTGAGCTGGAAGACAATTGGAGGTGAGCAGAGTGAAAAACCTCATCAGGTTGAAGTAGTCACTTGAAGAACAATCTATCTAGATAAACCAAAAGAAGGTCAAGTATTCAACTGTGAAGTTTCTAATGTGCACCCAAAGTTTCTATCACAGCCTGCACTGACCGGCTTACAGCAAGGTTTTAGACACACACACACACACACAAGCAAAGAAGCTATGTGTTCTTTTCTAGCCACAAAGACTTACTCAGATCTTCAGGGTCACTAATTTGCTTTCCCAAGGAAGAAAAGAAACTTTTCCTTCCAAACCTAAAAAGGTGGTAAGCCTTTACGCAGCATCTTGTCCTTACCTGATTTTAGATGGCTTAGTAGCAAGGGTGGTTTGAAGAAAGGAAGCTATATCCTTAGTGGACCATGGTCCTGCTTATTTCTAAAAGTCCAGATGTAATATTTTAGTGGATATCTTTTGTAACCAAGTTCTTACTAGAGTAAATCTTTGCTTTCCAAAAAACAACAATTTTCTCTACCAAGAGCTGTGAATTTGAACCACAAAATAAAGTTAAAAGATACAATTTTTTGAATATTTGCATGATATGGATTATTGAAAAATCAAGTAGATTTATTATATTAAAGCTTCGCTGAAATTCTTGCACTTTCTTTTCTGTGACAAAATGTTTATTTATTATATTGCCCCAGGTATGGACTTACCATCTCATTCAACACCAGGGTTTGCCAAAGAGGTTTGTAGCCCCTGGAATCCTTTGGAGATTGATAGAGGATGGTAACCACTTCCCACAATGAGGGTATCTGCTGTCTGCCGGGGTTGTTTTCCTGAATGATATCTGATCAAACTACCCCGCAGTCTCTGAAAGTACCAAGGGAATCTCCACTAACGTCTTTCTCTGCTTTCTATCAATCAGCCCAAGCCAAGATAGTATGTGATTCAAATATTTTTTGAGGGTCAACAGGGACCGTAGTGATTGGGTCTGCGCTTAGATAAAATCTTACTTACATTCTCTAACCTAGCTCGTTATTCCAGATGGTTGCTCTGATTTCTCTTGTGTTATCCTTAATGTCACGATCCAACAGGCAGAACCCGGTCTATTCTTTCTTTTCTCTTGTTTTGGCTCAGGCGGAAACTATTTATTGAAATTCAAATGATTAGGAAAAGAAGAAATTTCCTTGGAGTTACACTGGTTCTCTGGTTCTCAGACCCAGTACAGGAAAATTTAAACTTCTAACCTCCAAAATGCAAGTGGTTTTGAAAGCTAGAAGGAGTGAAATTCCACTAATTTTGCAGCAGAAAATAAAGCACACATAAATAATAAAAGAGAAGGTGTCCATAAAGAGCATTATTCTCATACTTTCCACTCAGATATTCTGGTACTGTACATTTATAAAATTAAAGATCGCATTGCATTTTCTTTTTCATAAACATTCCATGCTCAAATGCTGCCATTTAACATTAGACATTTTCCAGGATCTATTTGACTAAAACAAATCTACCAAATTCCTTTTCTGTTCCTAAACAATGAGGAAGATTCAGCAGGGACCTGAGCCTAATCCTAAATCTGACCCGCAGTGGACTTCTCCAGGCATCAATCATTCTCCTAGATGATATGGGCTAGCCACCAGCCAGGAAGTAAACTTCTGGTTTTCCCACACAACCTATCCAGAGATCAGCAAGCACATTCCTGTCCCAACCCTTCAGAGCAAATCACTACAGCGCTTTTCATCAAGTTAATTATAGAACCGAGGGGCTGGCAGGGGAGCCCAAGACACAGTCTCATCCATCCCCCTAGCTTTCTGGCACAGCCACATTTAAATCATCCCAGACAGATGGAAATCTATCCTGTTTGAAAAGACTTCCAGAGGGGGAGATTCCACAAGCCTGGTCAGTCACCCACTCTGCTGTTAAACAACGCCTGTCAGAGAATTCTTCCTTATCACTAGCTTAAATCTCACCCACTGCACTTTAAGCCAATTCCTTCTTGTTCTGTACGTCAAGCCTTCACATACCTGAACATCATTATTAGAGAATCTCTTCAACTTCTCTTCTCTGGGCTGATCAATCCCAGTTCCTTTCACTTCTCCTCATAAATCTGACTTTCTAACTTTTAACGATCCCTGTGACTTTGCCCTGAACTCTGAGAAATGCAAAGATTGATTGGAGACGTAGGTGACTGCTCGTGTGTTTAAGGCAGCAGCTCTAAGCTCTGCTCTCAGGACCTTGTCTACAGTCTTACAACTAGAAGACTCCACAGAAGCATGGTGTATGTAGGTGACATCTATAATTACTGTATTAAAGATTAACCAGGGAAGATTTTATAATCCAGGACATGCGAGTACACTGTCCATTATTCAACAGAGCAATGGTTTCATCACCTCACCTCACTAGAAAGTTCCATTAATATGTGTATGAGAAAATGAAAGTGAGAAGATAAATAACAGATTTATTACAAAATGAATTCTGAAGACCTCTTGAAGAGCCTCAAAGATCCTCATAATCCGAGGACCACACACTGAGACCCTCTGATTTATGAGAAGCCTGGCTCTATTCTCAGAGTAGACATGGATGCACATGCAGTTAGCAAAAAGTTTAGTCTAAATTGGGCAAATCAAATCACACCATGTTATAGAACAAATTAAAACCATGAGCTGTCAAAACATCCATCCTATTTACCTTAGAAAAATAAGACAGGCAATTTTGAAAAGAATAAACTGATTATTATAATTTTAATGAGAATATATGGTTAATGCTTGAGGAGGTGGAAAATCAGAGAAGGATTACTATTGTGTGTGCCTTCCTAGCTAGAGTAGAGTCTCTGGCATGTCCCTCAATCGCACACAAGACTATTTTCTTTATATTGTTGATATGAGTGCAAATAAATTGATTATTGTAAAACAACACAGTTCTTCAAGTTCCATGTGCTACCACTGCTTTCATAGCTAAAGCCGGCCGTGTCAGACCCTTTCAGGTTTCTGGAAGCTGCCTCTAACTTCAAGGGAACAGAAAGGTTCACATAAACTGCTTTTTCCAGCCTAATCCTAAACTAAATCAGATACTTGGATGCCTTCTCATGGCTTTCTGCTCCTTTCCTCCAGCTTATATTGCTTTCTTCTGTACCTGCTTTTTCTCTACAACTTTGGGTTTTAGAATTGTTAGCCTAAATGTTGGACATGTTTATAAGGCACTGTAGGTCTGTCTATCAAGCAGTATTTATTATCTACTCCATATTCAAAATTCTGCTAATCACAGCCAGTGCATTCCACAGAGGGATGTCTTATTTTCTATCTCTAGGGACTTGCAGTCTAGTTGAAGACAAAATAAAACTCCCATGAAACAAAAATACACTATACATAATAGAATATAATTAAATTCTAAACTGCACAGCACAGACTAAGTATTACAGAAATTGTCAGAATGAGTATCTCTGTTAAGATGTGAAATGCACCACACAAATTCAATAATGAAAATATTTCTGTGGTGGTGTAGGTGAATTCTGAGTTGGAGCCTGGGAGGTATGTCTTTGGAAACCTGGCACAGTCACTCTAAAAAGCGGGCCTGATCTTGGTGTTTTGTTTTCAGGGCCTAGAGACAGAGCACAATTACTTCTCCCATCTTTCTCTTCTCTAGCCTGAGGTCTGCCTCCCTATCTTTTCATCCTCTGTGCCCTCTGGACAGGGAAGCCTCACATGCATGCATGACATACACAGCACACACACGAACAGTCCACAACCACATCACCAAAACAGCCACCTTGGTACCCGCTGGGAGTAGCAGTGTAAATCACCAACCCCGGTCATCCTTCACGAAGACAAACCAGCTACTGAGGAAAAGAAAGGCCCACATAAATCTGGAAACAGACTCAGTCCTTTGGGCAGAACTTTCAGGTATCTGGAAGCCAAGATGTACTTGAAAGGAATGATCTAGCGCAGGCTGTAGGTGAGTGCTACTCTTAATGCTTTAGAATCCTCTTTGGAGACAGGGAAGCCCTTGGATTTGGACAAAAGCAGGGTCTCTAAGGTATGGGACATAACACAGGGAATACACATAGCAAGATCTGACAGAAGAAGTTTAAAATTAAAGGACTTATACCAGAAAAATCAAATCTCTTTTCTAAAAATTTTATGAGTCCATGTTTGTAGTATAGGAGGTTTACATTCATCTTAGGGAGTAGAGACTCGCACTTAGTACAGTTTCTTTTTTAATCTCCTTCCCTTCCCTTCTACCTCCCTCCATAGCTAAATCCCCTTTGCCCATGTTTATAGTTGTTATTATTCCGAACTCATGTCTGTAATAGATCATGTATAGATTCGTTGCAAGTAATGTTTGGTACCCAAACAAGATACGTCTTCAGTCTTACATTTCTTCCTCCCCTCAGTCTTCTGGACCCTGTCACATTTATAAAAGATCTATCTATCCTTGTTTCCTACTCTCTGTCCTTTATTTTGCTCTTTGTTTTTCGTACTTTGCCTTAGTCACATGAGACATATCACATGATACTTCAGCTTGGGTGTCCAACTTATTTCACTTAACATTATATTTTCCAGATGTATTCATTTTCCTACAAACGTCCTGAATTTATCTTTATAGTAGAGTAATATTCCATTATGCATAGATACCATATTTTCTTTATTCACTCATTTTTCGATGTGGATAAAAGCTACTTCCATGATTTATGTATTGTGCTGTTCTAAACACTGTATGAGGTCTAGGCTCTTTTGGGAAGACACCTAGAGACATCACATGATATTTAAACTTGTGTATCTAAGAAGGGGAAGAGCTGGGTCAAATGTAATTTCTGATTTTAGTTATTTGAGAACCCTCACAGGGTTGGGCCTGATTACTACATTGATGGGACAACTAATTCCCATACTGATTTCCATAATGGAATGAATGAGTGATACAATCAACATCCTAGGGGCAGGTCAAGAGCTTAATGTTGAATGGAAAATCACTCTGTACGGGTTCTGTAGTGTGAGATCCTATTTATATAACTTTTTCAAAGTGACCAAATTTTGTGATGGAGACAAATCAGGTTGGAACTGGGTGGAGGGTATGAGTAATGAGGAGTAATCTATGGGAGCTCCTTAATGATGCTCCACGCCCTTCACGCTACAACTGTTCTATGCAGTGGCTACCAAAGCTGTAAAATCTGTTGCCAACAAGAATAGACTTCAAAGACACCTCTGCATAAGCCTTTCCCAGAGGGCAGTCATTACTTATTTGTATTTTGATCATGCATCTTTTTTTTTTCCTTTTGGTGAGGGGAGACATTCATTGAATTTTGATTCTTAGTATAGCCTTGTAGGGTAGAAAGAGCAGTGTTCTATTCTCCATTTATACACAGAGTTTAACCTTTAGCTACAGGGCCATGGCACTGAGCAGATGGAGAATTACCAGGCTCCTAACGTTTCATTTTTGCTCCTCTCACATCACCTTTCAATCAGATCCCAGGTAGGGAAGTGGAAGAAAATGTGAACCCTGTTCAGAAGAACCATCCTCGATAAGGGCAGCAATGATCCTAAGATGCCCTGGGATTGATTCTTCCAAACTGAGCTCTCACACTATGATCAAAATCTGTCCTACACTAGGAAGTCACTTGTAGGTTTTTACCTTCCAAACATCAATAGACTCTACTGCTTTTCATTTACGAAAATTGTTACTCCTTTCTCAAGGTGAGGACATGACACCTTGCTAGACTGTGAGTCACAGTTTGCTGCATCTTGATAGCTTTAATACATGTATTTTCCCTTCCATTCCTACCATATCTCGCTTAAAGTCCAAAGAGACTTATCAACAGCACATCACGGTGGCCTCCGATAAAGAATGCTTTCTCTTTGTCTATTTAAACTGCCCTTGTTATTTTAAAAATTACATTCTATTAATAACAGATGCTTGGAATCTTATTTCTCTAATGTACTATAATTAACAATGCAAATGTGAAATAAAAATCTCATTATTTATCAGGTAGACATGAGCAGATGATTATGTACTTAGAGGTATAAACTGCATAATGAAAATGCACAGAGATAATTGTTCCAAAAGGGCCTCATTCCTGGGCCATAGATAAATTTTTAAAAATTAAATATAAAGATTGCCTGCTTCTCTCCTGTTCTCTAGTCTAGTGATGTACGTAATATTTCTTCTCAATTTGTCTAAGTTCAACTTAAATAATTTAAATTTTATAGCATCTTGTTTTAACTCAAGGCTAACTGAGAAAAAAGTGTGAGAAAGCCCATACAAATGATACATTTCTAGCTTTCCAAAATGCTCACATAACTCAGGAAAATTAGACAGACCAATTTTATTAACCATTTTTAAAAATTCTATTTGAAAGGAAAGCACTCCTGGATGAAGATGTTGTATATCAAATTTCAGACCTAAATAAACTTTTATAGCCCAGTTGTAAAAATAGTCATTTACTATACAAACACTGCCAAATTTTTAACTATAACCCTGCCAGTGGTGACTATAATAATCCAACAATAATCATCATCATTACAATAAATCACCATAGAGGCTCCGACCCTCTCAAGATGGGCATAAAACTCCCTCCAGGAATATGGGATCCCACTGTGAATTTCAACCCATGGCCAGCCAGGTCAGGAGCCCCTTTTTCCTTGGCATTATAAGGGCACCCTTTGGCAGTAAATGAGCCAGGGAGACCACCCAGCCCCTCTTCAATGTGAATTGCATCTTCTATGCCCTACAACTTTGCTGCTTGCCTGGATTTTCTTTTTCTCTGTCGTATCATATCATCAAGCTTGAACCCTAAGAGAAGAAGACCAGGTCTGCTTCTTGTCTATGAGTGTTTTGTGTAAAGGAAGGGGATCTCCTGGAGCCCGTTTAACTCAGCAGAACTGAATTCTACTTCTGGCCTGCTGGATTTCTCACTATCCTGAATGGGATCCTGAGCACGGAAGTCTTAAAGGGCCAGTGCTTCAGCCCTGCAGCTCTATGTTTTCTGCCCTCAGATCTCCTAGTGCCTCAGCAAAATCGAGGGTTTTATTAAGGAAGGGTTAGGGGTGGCGATAAGCAGTCCAGTAACAGAAACCATGAAAGTTCTTTAGGGAAGCCGTCTCTGCCCTTGTGCCACAAGCCTATCATTGCTAGCTTGGCACAGCAATCTGACTTCAGGCAAAGGAGGACATGCAGGGAATCTGGTGAGCTCATCACCATTATAATCATGAATTAGAGAATATTACAAAAAATAATCATCTCTACTTCCACAAATGTATAAAACTTTCACAAGTCTACTATGGTGTAGTTGGGTAGATATTCTAATGACTGCTCCCATAAATAAGAAAAATTATTAGCACGCCCAGTGTTTTATGCACTATTTAAGGTAATTTAAACTTCCCAATGTGAGCCTTTTACCTTCTTAAAGAACTGGAAAATTTTTGAGCTTTTGAGTTCTTTAGAGGATTTATTCTTCACATTAAAAAATTATTTCGCAGTCATTAGAATGTGAATACATGCACATTCCTTTTTGATATTACCACGTTACATTCAAAAGAAGTGCTTATTTTCTTATTTTTATTGTTAAGCAAATGTTTGTTTCTCAATCATTATGTTTTCATGTGGAGTCATGTCTATTGCTACAGCTATTTCCCTACTTTTTGACCATTATTTTCTCAGACTAATAAGTTACAGAGAAGTAAGTGGCAGGGATATGCCAACAGTTGCTGGTTCTCTCCTAAGGAGTTATAGGTACCGCTCTCTACTCCTCACACCTGGGGGCACCTCCAGCAAGGCGGAACCTGTGCCCCAGTGAATCTGGCTCTAATACAGAAATACAATGTTAGCAACTCCAACTGTCCACGAACCTAAGCCTCTCTCTCAAAATAGATGCTTTGGTTTCCACCTGTCTGATTTATACATGGTACCTCTTTCAATTGGCTCTCAGTAAAACCAATTGTAGAATCATTTTTTGTCGGTCCTATTTGTAACATACATCAGGCATTATACAAGTTGTTGACTGAGAGAAACCCTACTCTCACACTATTTTCAGGTAGGAAATCTTTAAAAAGTAATTTTATGGTACAGTATTCGAGGTCCTGCTTCTTAGCAATAAACCAAAACCCTCTAATAATTTACAACCTCAGACATTTTGCAGACTAGAGAAGTGCAGTCAAAAACTATAAGGCTCAAATGCTTAATAGATTTGATAACGTCCTTGTAGGCATTCCTTGGAGGTGCTCTGCTTCGGCCCTGCTTAGGCCACTCATGCTGCTCCTTGCCTGAAGCATATATTTCCTGCCATGTAACACTGAATCAGGCTTCTAACCAGCTGATTACCTGAGGGTGAAATCCATATTCCTCAGCATACTGAGATGTACAGGGTATGCTACAGTTTTTTCTTAAAGATAGGTGGTATTCCATCTGTGAACATTTTTAGAGCTAAAATCACAAGGGATTCTTGAAATGCTATGTGACCTAACACGTTCAATTATCACACCTAAGCCTGTGTAGAAATAATAGGCAAACAATAAGAAATAGACAAATAGTGCTGTTCATTGGAAAATCCAATGACTAAAAATCCAAATTTTGGAAAACAACATAAAATAAATGTACTTCTATTAAGATCAATAAATGTTCAAACTCTAACATAATACAATATTGGAAAAAGACTGACCTCAGACTACAAAACTCGTTGAACTAGAATGTTTGATATCTAAAAATGGTGCAATAGACAATAAGAGGAAAGCCCTGAAAATGTCACTGAGGTACAATCAAATGGCAATCTGGAGAAGATCTGCTTTTCACTTTTCAGGGTAGGTATTTCTTAAGAAATTCTTCAGAGGTCTATTTGTTCGCAAATACTACTCTCAAAACATTTGAGGATTTTAACTTTTCTGATATGTGATTTGGGATTCAGAAATAACTTAAAAGCTGGTATTCTGATCTGAATGCTTGTTTCTCCTGTAAAATGTATGTGTTCAAAACTAAACCTCCAAATGACAGTGTTAAAATGAAGGACAAAGGAGGTAAATGGGATTAGTTCCTTTATATCAAGGCCTTTATAATGGTGCTTGCTCCACCATGAGAGGACACAAATAACAGGCACTAGGTGTTTTGTTTTTTCAATATTTATTTTTATTAATACTTGTTTGTATTATTTAATGATTATATTCTTTGTGGGGAGTTGGTACATGTACATAACACGTTTTAATTCTTTTTTGATCCCTTTTCCTCCTCTCCTTCTAATTTTGCTCTTTCTCTTTTACAAAGGATTTCTTTATTTCCTATTTTCTTTTATTTTTCTGTTATTAATATATGAGAAACAATGCAATATTTAAGCTTATGTGTCTGATTTATTTCATTTAACATTATGAGCCCTAACTAGACACCAAATCTGCTGGTGTTTTGATTTCAGACTTCCCAGCTACCAAAGCCATGATCAGTAGCTCTCTGGCTTACAAATTACCCAGCCTAAGATAGCCTGTTATAGCAGCACCTGCAAACTAAGAAAACTGGCATTCATCTCATGTATCCGGACTACAAGGGAAGCTGTAGACACAAGTATGTCATACAGAACCTCTGTTAGTAAAACTTATGCAACCACAGAAATAGTAGCTTGTCTCCAAAGAGCCTTTGGGTAGGAATGGATACTAGATTTGTGAAACTCAGTGCAAAATGAAAATGTGGAACCACCTCTTTGTTCAAAAATGAAGAATTTCAAGATGGTGGAAGGACGCATCAACAAGTAGGGGGCCCTACATGACTGGACAGTTTGGATGCCTTTTGAGGTCAGTCCAGCTGCTAGAGCCTTCTGTGGAGTGAGGCAAAAGAGGAACTGAAAAGAGTCTCTCTTGGCCCCAAGGACCCTGGAGCACTTTATACAATGTTAAAGTTGGAAAAAAAATCTAAGTTCACAGTTACCTATCACACTTTCCTTTCAGCAATTTTTGGCAGCCAGCCATTTACAACATAAACATTATCTTTAGGTTCATGCAGATGAGAAAGCTGAAACATGCAGAGATTGAGTAATATGCCCAGTGGTAATGCCTTCAGCCACAGGAAGTGGATAGCAAAATTCCCAGTTGCCAAGGAAGCTGCCTGTCTTTCTATTTAGTAAATCCTGACAATTAAACACATAAACAAACATTTGCCGGGCCAAGTGAGTTCTGCTTCATCATCGGGTCTGGTTTTTAACTAGAAACCATTTTGTCACATGGTGATGATATCATAAGAAAACCTAGAGGCTGAGCTGGATGACTTCCCTTTACATGAGGACAGGTCTCTATAACCCTGTTAAATAATCTCTGTTGTACCCTGATCTTGACATTATCATTACACACACACACACACACACACACACACACACACACACACACACACAAAACCATTCTGGCTTCTCTTGAAGTAAAAGGTTATTTTGCATTTAGCCAGTGGTATTTTTTTTATTTCTTTATTTAAACTACTTACAAGTCTCAAAAATGAGTGAAGCATGAATTTAAGAGTCACCCTAACCTTGTTCACTTTGAATATCCCTTTCCATGTCAATAACTACAGCTCTCCTGATTCACATGTAATCATGAAGTTTTCTGTGGGTGCAAATGCATGAGGCTTAGTGGGTGAATACACAAGTACAAACCAAAGATTGTCATGGAACAAAACACCCACCCATTGTTCCACAGCCCATCTCCACATGTGTATTTTAAAGTGCATCACTAACCTCAGGTGAACATTAGCTATGAGTGCAGGATCATTACTTATATTCTACTTTTCTGTAATAAAGTTCAATTTTTAAGAAAGTAAGGTAGACAAAATGTGTGAGTTTGGCTTTTGAGTTTTATACAGTAATATTTCTTCAAGAAAACAAGAGAAAGGAATGACAGAATCAATCCTGTGGCCACTAGGAAGCTCAAGACTGCTGCATCGCTGGATCCCACGTGCAGTGACCCATCATCTGCCAAACCACATCTTCCCATCATACAGACCAGCATTTGCAAGGCAAGAAGGATTTCATTTACCTTTGTTCATAATCGGTAAATACTCTTAAGTTCATCTTCCAGATTCTGATCTGAGTAAAATGGAAAAAATAACAAAGGGAAGAGGAAGACCAATATTTTTTTGAACTGTTTTGCTAGCCATGCTCTAAGTGAGGCGCCCGGCCCACAGTATAAAAAGTTACTCTCCTATTTCCCCAGAACTTGTCATGGACAGACATATGTCAGGCTTTGGATTCGGGCAGGGAAGAGGCTGGGAACGAGCCATTTATCCTAGGGCTCACATTCATGACAGCCTCCAACTTGGACTTTTGATCTGCTCTTCAAATGAATTTAAACATATGGCCATTGTATTTCTGTGTGTCTTACAATTATTAGTTTGTTAAACATAAATATTTGGATTATGCCACAGTTTTAAAACTCTGTTTTTTGAGCATGCTTGCTTTTTAATATTCCAAGCAACTCAAAAGAAAAACAAAACAACAAATAAACAAAAGAACAACAGAAAGCTAGTGTCCTGGGCCTTTTTCTGCCTTTAAGAAGCCTGCTCAGAGAAAAGAGCTGGTTTCCTTGGTAAATAGAGGTCACTAACATTTTCTTTTCTTTGCATCTACCATTTTCTCCTCCTGCTGTGTGTCATTTTCTTGCTTTCTTAGGGTTAGAGGTCTCTTTCAAAACAAGTAACAGGAAAATATAAGAAGGGACCTGGGGCAATCATGTTATATTAAAAAAGAAGAAAGAAGGAAAAAAAGGAGAAAAATATTACAAAAAGACCTATCTGGAAAGCTGAACGATGCTAGGAAAAGTAGTTTTTGGAATTCCACAGATGAGTAAATGAGTCCTTCCTAGCCTTAACATTTCCCAAATGTGATTTTTTAAAAGAAAGAGGCTTAAAGAGGAGGATGGCTGAGTATTGTGTAATACGTGTGTCCTCTGTGAGCTTCCCGGGGTCCATTTCTTTAGGGGTTCTCTTGAAGATGCAGCCCGTATCTTTCACACATCCATCTCCACTTCTTTCCTTTACCCACAGAATGCTTCTTTCGCTTTCTAAGTCACTTGTAGTCCTCCTGGCAGAATGAGAATGAATGCATTCATTCTTATAAATCCAATTTCTAATTATCACAGATTAGTAGGCAAAGGGCTGAGAAAGAATTAAGAATCTGTATACGACCAAATGAGTCACATTCCATCTTTGTTTAATTAAGTTTTCCTTCTATTTCAAGAGCTGTAATTTCTCTATTGAAACATAGTTCATCTTGCTGTGGAAAATGGTTAGAAATTCAAGAGAGCCCTATTAGTTTCAAAGCTCTAGTTGCACTGCTTTGCAAATCCTTGAAAGGGATACACATGGTTTAGAATCAATCCCAGGGGCCCTATTCCTAGAAGTGCATCCCGGAATATCCTCAAGTGGTGAAGTCAAAGAGCTGGGCTGTGACTATAATCGAGAAGGCAGCAAAAACAATCCATCAGATGGAATCTTTTCTCCATCCAGAGGTTTGAGCTGTAAAATCATGGTCCTCTTAAAGGCATCCCCAAATCAAGCCCCAGTTTTTAGAGTGTGAGCTTCATCTTTAGTGTTGGCCTTGGGAATCATTTCAACTTCAAAATCTAAAGAGATTCTTGGCACCTAATTGAAGCTTCTTAGTTACCATTCAATGATAAAATGATAAAACTTTTATAAAGATAAACTCACAGGCTTATATCATTTTCTACATAGTTTTTATTGGTTAAAAGAAGTAAATTTTGCTGTTAATATGTTTAAAATAAAGTGTGGCATGTATTATGTCAGTATCAAAATGCCCCTCAATTTTGACCAAATTTGAGATCAAGGATGAATCTGCATAACTGAAATTGAGTTAAAAAAAATAATAATGAAAATCACCTTCCACCACTGTTGAGCTTTGGATCTCATTTTAGATTAGTGTCTGAATGAGTTGATGTGGAAATTATCCTGATTATCACAGTTTTATTGCCTACCTCAGTACATCTGTTCCAAAATTCACATACAAATGGCCAGACACTTCAATAAACCAGCATGTCTTGGAAATTTCCATATAGTTCTCATTGCACTAAGGTCTGAATGAAAAGCTGGGACTTTTTAAAATTTACAGTCACACAGACTGAGCAACATCTGGATAGATTTGCTCTATAGCTTTTCCTGTTCCTTTAGATTTAGGCACAATCTATGATATGCATAAAAGGCCAACAAACCTTGTGTGTGGCAGGTGTGAGTTCAGGCTGACAAAGACCTAATATTATATTCAGTTCACAATGATAAAGCTTTTTACAAAGCATGTGGAGCAATGCTTCTGCCTTTTACCAAAGAATTTAGTTAACATGGAAGAGGACAGAACAAGGGGAATGGGACTTTTCTTTTTTAGGTGTTGGAAAAATGAAATTTGTTATCTAAAGTAGAGTCCTTGAATGTATTATCTCTCATCACATTCCTTGTTAGCTTGCACAAGACCAATATGTGTGTGCATATGTGTGTGTGTGTTTACATAAAAGCAATATCTAACATGAGGTGAGAGCCACCATCTAGGGTCTCAACTATGAGACCCGTTTTCCAATTTGAACAGACTCCACACTACATTCTGGGATTTCCTTTACAGTTGTTTAAGTCAATGATAGATAAAGCAAGAAAAGAGGAGAGAATGGAAAAGTCGGGAGCAAAGAAGGAAAAAAAATGTGGCTGTAACAGTGGATGTGGACAAATGTAACTGCAACAAAATACTTGCTGGTGATAACTTCTTCGTTCCTATGAATCTTCGTAGCCCTCACTGTAAAAGCTACTGTAATTTCCTCTTCCGTGAAGCATTATTAAAAGTCCTATTGGAACTGCCTCGCCTTGGTGCTCTGCTTTGGATGTGAGGTAGGTATAAGGCTCTTTTTTTGAGAATAGGTTAGATCAATCTGAATTTTCAACCTGACCTTCCCCTCACCCCTAATAACTTCCTGGATTCTTGGTCACAGAGTGATTTATGAGGAAGAACAAAGAATGATGTGTCTATCCCAGCAGAAGGGAAACTAAAAAACTTATTAGGGGAGGGAGTGTGCAGACTGAGAGGGAGAGGGGAAGGGGCCAAAGTGAAAATACAGTTTCAGAATAAAGCATCTCAGTTTCTTGGCTGCTGTAATTACCTCATCACTGAAGAAATAAAATGTGGGAATCCATTTTATAAAAAAATCAATGTTTTAAACAACGTGAAGAGCTCCCATAATTTTAAATCATGCTACGATGCCATGTCTAGAACTCTGATCACCTTCAAATAGGAAGACTCCAATAATTTTCAATTGTACTTTACTGAGAAGGCTCCAAGCCCCCCTTCTCTTTCCAAATGGAAGTAATCTTAAAGTATGAAGCGTATCAATAATTTTAAATAGCCCTTTCTCTACCTCTCATATTTTTATGCCTCATCTTTGTCTTTGCTCAACATTTTAAGGCAATGATTTTTCTACTTTATATTAATTTTTAAATTCATAATTACCAATTAAACCTCAGTAACAACTGGTTCTTCTATGTCTTTTTCTTAAGTAAGTAAAGATGACTTTTTTTCAGATTAATGATGATAAAAGTATAGGACTTTAGGAATCTCTTCAATGGATATTTTTATTTAACACATGCAAAAAAATGTAAAATTAACAAAGATTTGCTTGTTTCTAACCTACGGTTCCATGAAGAGTACAATTTTATATTGAATTTTGGTCTCATTTACAAAGACCCTCCATAATTAAAATGCCTCAATCTTCTTCAAATTAGAAAAGCAAATTGTTACATATTCTAAGTAGGCGCTTTCCTATTTAATGACAGTCTCTCAGATGATTTATGACACACATTATTTTATATCAAAGTACAATGAAATAGGCATTACCAAAGGTAATCTCTGTAATGTCTGGAAAGGGATCAGAAACCTCAGCGCAACAATGAACACAGTATTTAAAATGCAAAACCCAAAGACATTATTATGGTTTTGATTTCTTACGGCACAGCTTCGCCTGATCAGTTATATTACCAGTGCTGCACAAAGGGTGTTTGCGTATAAATGCTGCTAAGATAACAGACGGGAAAAATGAAATATAAAGTCAATTTTCATGCAGAAATTGTTATCAAAGGAATGATAAAGTAAAACTGTATAATCACAAGAAAAAAAACAATTGATGAAGAGCAATCTAAAATAGAAGAGGCCGACTATGTCTGATTCTGGCTTTTAAACCCTTGTCCTATTAAAATAATGTCATAAAATGTTAAGAGAATATAAACACACCCAACTAGAGCACTCTGTTGATTATTATTTAGACACTGCCTTCCAAGACCTCTCTGTGGATAAAACTGAGCAGCAGCTTAAGTGTGCACATCAAGAATAGAGATGAGTTTTCACCAAGCTCAGACTCTGAAATGAAACAGAAATAATTGAGAGTTATAAAGTTGCTTCAGTGTACAATGAAATGAGCAGGCACCCATGGGAGAAGCAACATGTGCGCGTGTGAGCGTGAGCACGCACACACACAACAAAATTAGTGTTCAAAAGTGAAAAGTTCTAATGGTGGGGAGCATTGATGCCCCCTAAATTTGTCTTTCTAGTATAAGAAATAAACAATGCCCAAAGACAGCCTGTACTGTAGGGCTGCCCGTTGGCAGGAAGTCCTCTCCCGTAGACGCTGCTTGCCACACAGTTTGTGAGCAGAAAGTTGGGTCTTTCCAATTCTTAAGACATTTTGCTTGGAGCCTCAGAAATTACACAGAGAACAGCAGGGAAGGGGCTTACTATTTAATGCTCTTAGCTGTAATTTTTAAATTAGCCATTAGGAAGATGAAAGCAGGTTCAGACAGGGATGAAACAAAAGCCTTGGGAGAAATACAGTTTTCTGCAAAGAGCCCTTTCTGATTACAGGAAAAACCTGGGACCTCAGAGAAGTCCTCTGCGTAAAACTCCCAAGCCACTTCCTCACGTCCTGTGGGCAAATCTAAACCTAGTTGTTTGAAAGCTTGGGATTTAACTGGATTTCCTAAAAGATGTTGTGTTGCAGGCTCAGATAGTTGTGACTGAAAAAACAAAAAAGACAAAGAAGCAGAGAAAACAGATGTGGCTGACCCCGGGGTCTCCAAAGTCTCTTGGTGCATTTACAAACACCTCCACACTTAGGGGAAAATTCCAAGGAAGAAAGGGCCAATCGCACTTTGGTTTGATTACTAAGAACCTTGGTCTATTGTTTACTCTCTAATGACAAGGCTTGGTGGGATAGTGGGAAAAGACAGAGGGAAACACAAAAAACACTGGGGACCCCAGTAGGTCAAGGTACATACCTCTGTAAACAGTGAATCAGATCAAATTAACTCAAAGGCAGACTTGCTGAAAACCTGGAATAAAGACCTATTCCTGAGAGATGGAGCAGACAAACTATCATCTGCATAGACTCATGAAGTGACTCTAAATAATAAGAAATGTGGTAAAAGGATGGAAATATTGGGAAAAAATGTTGCAAAGAGAAGACTCTAGTATTTTTAATGCTTGGAAAAACTGAAACTCTGAGTTCTCTAATTTTTGTTATTCACATCTGCATCTTTTGTGCTTCCCATTTCAGTACTGGCAACATTCATTGTCACTGATGAGTAATTTTTAACTTCGTCTCCATCTCCATCTAATGTCTATAGCCTCCAGTCATCTCGTGCCCGTCCTCCTCCTCCAAGTCTACCGTCCCGGCCCAAATCTATTGTCTAGGTCCAACTCTTCCTTGTCTATCTCTGGAAAACTGTCTTTGTACTCCAGGTCATATCCTAACCTCTAGCCTGTCTCCCATCCTCTCTCAATCCAACATTTCCAATGTGAACAGAGGGAATTTTTCTGAAAGCTCATCCTATCACATAGAGATTCTGATTTAGTCAGCTCAGGTGAGATTCATCCAGGGAGCGTGTATTTTATTTTTGTTAATTTCTTATGAACACTCCTAAATCAGGGGTGAAAAATATAAGAATTCAATCACCTGAAGCTGATCCTCCAGCTTCACCAGCCATCAACCTTTCCCTGTGTTGATGCTACTTTATTTTTCAGAAATAATTCTTTTTTCAGAAGATCTACACTCTTCCTTTTTTGTCTCTTTTTTTTCCTGGGCTATTCAAAGGTAAATCCTAGACACCGTATCCTCAGAAATGTAATAATACTTCCCTGATACCATGAATGCTCAAGCTATATGAATATTTTCTTAATCATATAACTTTTTTTGCACATGTTTCAGAATAAATCTACATCTAAAAGTTTTTCTGAGTTTTCAAAATCCAGCCCAGTATGAGTTCTGTTGGTCTGTAAGATAAGGCTGAAACTCCCTAGCAAGGCTCTGAGAGGTCCAGATCCACTTCCCCAGCTTCTTCCCACACCTCAGCCATTCCTGTGACCTTTCAGCTCCCCTAAGTTTAGGTGTTATTTGTTACCTCTGGCCTTCACTTCACTAGCTCCCCCACCTGTGTGTAACACCTTACCACCTTTGCTCAAAACATTTTCTTTGTGAAGGCTGTCCTGTCTTCTGGCCCAAACACAATTAACTATATTTTAATTTCTTCTCCACTCAATGATGTTCTGCAGGTCAGATGGTCCTCCCCACACTGCACATACCACTCTGAAGCAGACAGCCCCCTAAAGCAGTTCAAGATCATAGGATTTCAATATAAACCGTGCCATGTGATTCAATTATGATCTAGCAGTTAGCGTTTGAGTATAAAAGCTAGACTTGGAGTGTAATAACTTTTAGTGAGGGTGACTATATAATTTATTATCTGATTTAATAGCTAAGAAGAAGGCACACTTAATAATCAGTGAGGACATAAATGCCTGGGAATGTGCTGTGAGCAGCCATATGGTCATATGATCAGGCTATTCCTTTAACTGTATGTTCCCAGATAAGTGAACTATTTTCTCAGTGTAACTGAGAAATCTCCACTGAGAAGGACTGGTCATCCTTGGAGAGGATCAGACCACACTCATTTGGTTCTACAAGGAACAGCCCCAATGTCCACTGCTGCAGAAAAGGCTGGGACAGTAAACAAAAGGAACAAGCCCACTGTCATACATATTGAGAATGACTATCAGAAATACATTCTCTCTCCAGAATGGGCAGCATGGGTTCAATGTCCTGAGGTTATGCAGGATACTAGAAGCATTCTATCTCCTCTGGAGCAACCAAAAGGTGCAATCTTTATCTCCTGTGTTTGGTAGGGAGCTATCCTTTCTTCCTACTGAACGTCCAGGGATATGAGAGGGTAATAAATATTTCTTGCCATTCACAGTAAGCCCTTATCTCTGGGTCAAGGCCTAAGGAAACAAAGAACAAGGTCCTGAAACCACACCGGATCCTGAATCACGCTTCTCTTGTGCTTAGTTCTCCTTGACTGTGTATATAGGTTCTCCTTCCTTTCTCCACTAATGAAATTCTCTGAATAGTCCAAGTTAAGATTTCCTTCTGAGGTATACCTGTGTCTCATCCAAGTCCTTTTTATCATTCAAAGGTCAAGTAAGATCACTAACCTCTTTCTCAATAGAATCTAAGACAGAAAACAAGAAAACAATGTCTTTGTTCTCTGATTTAGTGTGGATTTGATAAACTACAATGCTATCTAACATAGATTCAGAACCAAGTGTGGTGGCACATGTCTGTAATCCCAGAATTCTGGTGGCTGAGTCAGGAGGACTCCAAATATGAGTCTAACCTTGGAAACTTAGCAAGACTTTTTCCTCAAAATTTAAAAACAGTTGGTGTGGTAGTTGTTTTTCTGTTACTGGGACAAAATATCTGACACCTGAAATTAAGGGGGAAGAGGTTTATTTCAGCTCACATACAGTATGTAGAGGCTGGCTCCAAGGCAGGGTGGCATGGCAGAGGTGAAATAGTCCTTGGCAGAACAAGAGGCAGTAAACATGAGGCAAGATGGAGCAAGCAATAGGCAGAAGAAACCAGCCATCCTTTCCCTTTTATCCCACCCACGCTACAAGCCTTTTGGGTGGCTTTCCTATTATTCATGCTCAGAATAGGCTAAACCAATCAATGCACTTTTTAGTATCGCACACCCTTAATCCCCACTTTACACACCCTAGATCAGACAGCTCAGCAAAGCCCTATCTATGAGTGTGTGAGCCTTGGTTGGGGGGACATTTAGATACAAACTGTAACAGTTGAGGGTGTAGCTCAGAGCAAAGGCCCTGGTTCAATCTCTAGTAACACACACACAAACACACAGAGGCTCAAAAGATTCATATGGCCTTCAGTTTGAAATAAATACTGTTGCCTCACATGACATTAAACTAAAAGCAAATAACACCTGTAAATTTTTATATACATCAGTGTACTGAACTATCATTGATAATTTGCCTGTGTTTTGATTTGTCTTTCTTAAAGGTTTGAAAGAGACAACTTATAATAATCTTGTGGCTATTTTGATAAAAATAGACTGTCATTTTTGCTGGGGCTGTTTTAATATTTTTTATTTGTTTGAAACTAGTTTTAGTGGCTACATCTCAACAAATTCTTGTTTCTGAATCTCAAGGGATAATCTCTATAGCAGTGTACAAAGCCACTTAAAAAAGCTTTTCATGACAGGCAATAAGGACAGAGAGGGGTGGGTCACCAGCACCCAGATATAGTTAGATGGAAGTCATAAGCGCTAATGCTCTGCAGTGCAGTGGGGTGAATATAGTTTACAATAACTTTTTATATATTTTACTATAACTAGATGAGAAGAGCTCAGAAGCGACAAGCACAAAATAATGATAAGGCCATGGAAATATTAACTGCCTTTATGTATCAGTTTATGGCAGTGTGCCAAATTATTACACAATGCCCCATAAATATGAACAATTAAAATAAAATAAATACTAATGTCCTTGTGGGAATTTCAAACATATAGACCAAGAACCACATATTTTAATGAACCCTCATGTATTTGTTCTTTCAACAATTTTCATTTTACCATTCTTATTCTATCTGTATTTCAATTAATTTCTACTCTCATTATACTATTATTTTGCAGTTTTGTAGGTATTATTTATACACACTGGAATGCACACATCCCAATGGCAAAATTTCCACAAATGAATATGCCCGTAGTTTTGCTTTTAAAAAATACAAAAAAATCAAAAGCTGAAAGTTCTTCTATTTGGAGGTCCCATGAATAGCTGAGTCATCTTTCCAATACTTTTTCTTTCTTAGAATTACAACACACACACACACACACACACACACACACACACACACACGTATATGTATTATCAGTATATGAGTCTTTTTAGGACAGTTTATATTGCTTTGCCTCATTTTAATGGCCATGTGGTGCTACCTACATAGAAGTATATTGATTAACTATTCCTCACTGTTGAATAGTTAGATTTCTGCCTATATTTTGCTGTCACAAATAGTGATGTGATGGATATTGCGTATATGTACCTTTAAGTATTTTTGTTATTACTCATATTGGACTAAGGCCAAAAATGGCTTTAGGTGATTTTAACACTAAACTAGGATGTCATCTTTTCCCTCAGAAAAAAATGTGCAAAGGGTTCTTCTACAAGAGTCTTTGGCTTCTACCAGTTTTCAGTTACAAGGTAAATATTACAGAATTGGATTCTCATGCTGCATGCATCTCTGAACAAGTAAACAATGTATGCTTTTGAAGCTAATGTGGTTACAAGGAATGAGAGAATCAAAGAAAAATACAGTATGGGAAGGTAAAGAAGTTTCATCTTATGGGGTCTGGTCTGACTTATTGCCAGTATTTGCGTGGGCTGTCAGGTTGGGAATGATTTAATGATGTAACCAAGCTCAGAAACTAAGTTATAGTTGGTGATCAATAACTGCCCAGACTTATGTGAGGAAAATCATGATCAAGTGTTGGTCATCTTTAATGTAAAAATGAGACTTCAGTTTGAATAATACTTTTGTTACATAATGTTTATAAATAATGAGAGTAGCAATGAATACTTCATTTCTTGGGCTGCTTGAAAATTTACCTAGTGAAGGTTTTAAGGTAGAATTATCCTGTTACTAAACAGGGCATATATGGAAAAGACAAACTTGACTTATGGGTGAGTTTTACTTTCTTGTCCCACTTGTGAATTTTATTCTTTTAATTGAAAATGAATCCATACTCTAAACATCCTGATCACATTGGCATTAGTAAACACACAATCTGAAATTGATCAATTCTGGGTTACCTACATGTTACAAGTTGAATAACTCACTTGCCTAGAGAGAGCAGGTAACTCATCTTCTAGGTTTTTCTTGTTTTAGAGTTCAGGCAATCATTATTGTCTCAGACAATAAATGTCTGAGAGACATCATCCAAAGAATGCTTGGAGAAAGGGCAGAGAAGAGCTTTGATAAGTATTCCAAAATCTCAGAAAGGCTCTGTGCTCTTGGGATAGGTGTCAAGCTCTCATCATAACTGCATTTCATTCTAAGAAAAGAGATGAGGAGACAAGTATACTTGCAAATTTGAGGAAGTTAACCCCGGCCAAAAGCTCCAAGTTGAAAAAATTACTGCTTTGGCAAAGGTGATACAATATAACATGTCTCCTGCCAACCAACCACTGATTGCCATGTGGAGGAATTGTGTGTACTAGCATAAGTTTGGCCTTCTGCTTGAGAAATACTTTACTGCTAAATATTAAGGGAAGGGCATCTAAAGATTTGATGTAAGCCAAAGACTTAGATCCCTTTGTTTTTGACAAACCAGGTCATGGCACACATCCTTTGATTTTTCTACTCAGGGATCAGAGCACATATCACTGTAAGGGTTGACAGGAGCCGGCTCTCTCTGGGTGAGACGTGGAGCGACGAAAAACGTGGAAAAGAAACACTAAGTCTCCTCCCTTGTAAAGTCAGTTTGGGAATATACAGATTAGCTTGTATAAATTCTGCTAGAATGCTTGAATTTATTAGTGCTTTCCAGGGAATTCTAAATTATTGCTCTTATACATTCATAATCATCTAACTTAGGAGTCAGGAAGAAAAGACCAATACGCTAACTTGAATCTTCAGCCTGGTTGTGTATAAGCTGCACATCGACAGTGGTTTTTACATTTTAAATGAGTAAAAAGCAAAGCAAAAGAAGATATTTGACCCCATTAAAATTATGAGATTTACATTTCAGTGTCTATCAATTAAAGTTTAATCAGAACACAATCACATGCATTCATTTGTATTTTGTTTATGATTACTTCTGTGCTACTGTGAACCAGAGCTGAGTGACTGCTGTAGAAACCAAGAGGTCCTCAATGCCAAAAATATTTGCTAACTGGCTATAGAGAAACATTTTGCTAGCTCTTGTTCTAACAAAACTGGCTCATGAGCACAGCTATAATGGCCATAAGGCAGAGTTGAATTTGGAATGTCACACACAGAATTCCCCCATTCAGCCCGTTTTCCCCAGGGCTCCTGAATGTTAATCCCTTTCATCCTTTCTCTGCTGCATGATTCTAGAAATGCCATGATATGCATTCTTATTCTCATATAACATTAAAATGTCTTTATATCAGGAACTGTATATTTTATGGGATTCAAATAGCATTAGTGTCATATACATAAAAGATTTCAGCATAATATTATGAAAAGTGCACATGTAATTTTATTTTTGTACCACATTAGCACTAAGCTACAAGAATGCAATATTAAACAAATGTGACAAAATGATGTCAGTGTAAGATGTAAAACTGCTAATATCACAGCAAGTTATCAGTGCCTTGCAATGGACTTTGAAGAACAGTGTGATTAAACTTTCTCAATCTTTTCCAGCCTCGGTTGGAACCCCAGTGACAAAAGAGGATCAATTACCCTGGTAATGTTTGTACCATGCTTCAACAGGTTTGGCACCCCAGCCATGGCATCAGATCTCTTCAAAAAGCCAGAGGCACTCAAGAAAAGAAAACCTATGACTCAGCTGGGGGATCTACCTTTGGTCTTGATTTTGGCAAAAATTAACTTTCATTTCTGCAATTTTAAATACCAGAGAATCTCACACAATGATTATGTACATTTGTCCCTCCACTCATCACCAGTGTTACCTCCCATAGCCCCCACTTTCTGATTGCACCTCTCCTTAAGAGCATCCAGCCTGACTGGAAGCTCTACTCTACTTCCTCCTAAGCTGACACCTTCTTTTTTACTCATTTCTGTTTCTTTAAAACATAAATCAGACCATCTTCCTCTTACCATCACCCTAAATTTCCATTTCCTCATGCTTTTCCATCGAACTTATTGAATAGCCTCTTATTTCTCTGATCCTACAACTGGGAACTGGGCCCCTGCTGGAATAGTAAGATCATCTCATGAGTTGGAGCCACCACGCCCCAGTGTCCTTCAAATTCAGCAGGACATCAGTGACCCCACAACTCTATAAGTCCTGCTCAGTCATATTCTTAGTCCTTGCAGTTATTTTTTTCTATCATCTCCATTTCTCCCCAAACTAATTGTAGCAGAGCCTTTCCATTTTCAGCAAATGGTCTCCCTTACCACTATCCTGAGAAAATCAGCTTCTCAAATGCAAACTATTCAACTTGCTGAACCCTCAAATGCTAGCTCCTCTTCGCTCACTTTAGTGTTTATCTCTTTTCCTGCTTTTTCCACAAAAGTATTGTCCCTCACGCACTCCAAGGCTAGTCCCTCCATCTGTGTTTGGGCCCTGAATTCTCTTGCCTCCTCCTGCCCTTGGTGCCTCTTCTTTTCCCCTCTAACACTAACTTCTCTTTTCCAATTCTTTTCATCACATACAGCAAGACTATTTTGCATTTATCATACAAGTAAATTGATCTCCCATGCTCTTTACCTTTGATCCTTTTACAGCTGGATTATATAATCTGTTTTTTTTAACTTTCCCTCCCCTTCCTGCTTTAACCTATTGTCATCTTTATTTTGTTCTTTGATCTCTAATATTCTTCATGTTGGCATATTTCCTGGATGCTTTTATGTCCTTTACTGGTATTAATTTTATTCTGTATTGATATTCCCAGAACATTCAGTTTGCCTTCAAATTTCTTCCCCTCCTGGTCCCTAAAGCCTTACTCTCATGCAATGTCCTGAGTCTTCCATCTCTCTGTCCATTCTGTCCTTTTCTTTTTTCAAATCCATTTTATTCAAAGACAAATAGACAAAAAAGAAGATGAAGGAAAAAAACTAACAAAATTTCAAAGCACGTCAATCAGGGGGTAACAATGGTACATACATTGCACGTTGTTGTCCCCAAATCATTCACCCGGAGCATAAGACATCTGCCTTCAATTGTCTGAACAGTACCAGTACAAATCTTTCTCTTCAGTGAACTCAGAACAATTAGTAGTATAACTATCTTAACTAGTTTTATATACATACACATACACAAACACATACATATGTACATATGTTTTCTCCTTTCAGCTTGTCACACTAATGAAACAATAGAAATCCTGTCCTTGGCTCATCGGGAGACTCAGCTGCTTATCCTTGTGTGCTGCAGCTACTCAACTACAAACTCGACACTTTCACCACTTACACTCACCCCGAGTGGCTTCAACCAAACCCCACTCTTGACCACTAATTTTATAGTATGGATTTTTGAATCTGTCTCCTCATATTATTTACTGTATGCCATAATCACATACTCAAACACACTGGGACATCTTTATGTCCTCACATTCAGCAAAAGCAAAGGCAAGCCTCTAGGGTCCCAGTCCCCAAATGACTCCCTAGCTTGTCTTTCAAACATCCACATCAGAAGCTTATAAAGACTCCAGCTGCTCCCTTATGCAAATCACTAGGTCCTCAAAATCCTTCTTATCTATGTTGTCCTGTCATTTTATCCACTATCACTTGGTTCGGGTTCTGATTAACTTTAGCCGTAGATTAGGCCAGACCCCTTTCCTGGCCTCTTTTTCTTATCCTTTTGCCCTTCAAATTTACCCTTAGCATGGTTGCTTGTGTGATCTCACAGAACTGAAAACATAGGATCAGATATATCTCACCTGCTTAAATATTGCAGTCACCTCCAGTGACATTCAGGAGGATTGAACAAGCCTTTCACAATTGGCCTCTACCTGATCCCAGTGTCATCTTCTGCTCTGTCCCCTCTGACCCACAGCATCTATCTACTGAACTTCCTGTTGCTGTGTGGTAGTTTTTTACTACAAGGACCTGAGCGTTGCTCCAGTTATCTCTAAGATAAAGGAGTTTAGATGAGCTCAGCGAGTTGTTTGTGCATGGAATTGAACTATATGTAGAAATTTTTCAGCCTAAATTGGGAATGTGTGTGTGTGTGTGTGTGTGTGTGTGTTTGTGCATACATATGTACGTGCACATGCATGTGCATGAATCTGTGTGTGTATCCTATTCTCCACTCACACAATTGGCTTCTCCAAGCCTCAAAACTTCATTTCTCACTTGGGACCATGTTATCTGTCCCTCCTCTGAGTCTTTATAACTATCTTTACTCTCAGCCTCTTGGTTAATGACCAGGACTTTGACTGCCCATTTTATAAGTCTACTCTTATGGTCCAATTCGTCTTTTTGAATCTAAACCACATAGTTAAAGAAGATTGGCTGCTTAATAGATGTCCAACCTAGGTCAACTGCTCATCACTTTTTTGATCATGTATGGCCAGGAGACTTAATTCATAAGAAGAAATTTATTGCCTTTGAATAATTATAATAACTAGTGCTCACATAACTTACGTGCTGGGAACTGTTTATAAAGCTTCATGTGCATTCATAATCATGTTATCTCCAAAGCAACTCTAAGAAGTAGGCTTTGTTATTACCACGATCATTTTACAGATTGAAAAAAAATCAGAGAGAAGCAAGTGGACTGCTTACGTTTCAGCTACTACCGGGATTCAGGATTCAGTCCAAAGCAACCTGTGCTCTTTGGTGTGGATTCCATTCTGTGGGAAGTCATATATAGCCTGCTCACTGATCAGCCTGGAAAAGAAGATCAAGGTAAAAGTGGCAGAAAGGAGCAGAAAAATATAGCTAGAAATGGTCTAAGCTACTTGAGTGTACTGATCCAAGTACATTAAGAACAAAATTCTGGAGTGTTTCTGAGGGGAGTCAAATAGACGGAAAATTGTATGTGACCTGATCTTATCATGAAACTAAAGGCTTTGGACAAATGGAAGGCAAAGGAATATTACACTGGCAGATTAATGATATACAACCACCACAGACAATGAAACATACCAACTTGTCCTAGGAGTGGCTAGATTCTCAGCTCAGACAATAGGAATGCCCAAAAATACCTGAGCAGCTGAGCCACCTAATAACCACAACTTCTGCATCTTTGTGATATCTCACCAGTATGGTGCTGTAGGGTCACAACTCCTCTGCGAAGGAGGAGCATAAGATCAATTTGATTCCTGAAATCTGTGACAAACCCCAGGAACAGCAGCAGGGAAAGCATTCTTCCAGCTGTGATGACCACTGAAGAGCATTCCTTGCTGAGACCATCGGGGATTTCCAGTTATCAAGTTTTGGAGGCATGTTGGACGCCTCATATTTAACTATAGTTGTCCAAAACCAGAAACCAAGTTGGAATCTGAAACAAGAAAAGCAATGAAAAAAGCATGCAAGACATTTCCTCTGTCTCCTGAAAGCTGAAAGAGAGTCAGAGGCAAAGTCTCTACAGATGAAACACAAAGTCGTAGAAGCTTAGCTTTAACTTGTTTTTTCCAAACATATATCCAATTGCCTAGCAGTTGCAGTGGACATTTAATAGCCAAGACTCCTTAACAAAACTCAACAAATGATTGCTCATTCTTTTCCAGGGGTTATATTTTAGAGAGGAAACATCAACCCGGCATACCCGATTTCCACTTTGGACCACACTAGGAAAAATGTAAATAACCCACCCACTAGAAAGCTCTGTAGGAGTAAGACTTGCTGCAAATTTTTCCTCTGGAATCCACTCAGATTGTGATAATGCTCAAACTTAGCAGAGAAGTCTTCTTAATGACAACTCATATATTAATTATCCTTTTCCCTTGATCAACTGGCCTTGTGACTTCTTTTCTTTATATAATTTTCCAGAATCCACTCCACAGCAGATGCCATCAGAGCCACTTGCAGCCCAAACCAACTGACATCTATTATGTCTGTATTGAGAAAGCAATCTTTGTATTGAAATCTACCCAGGTTCTCATCTGTGCCTTTATCTGGTGCCTAAGAATTTTACCAGCCATGTCCTTCCCCACATGCTATCCACCTCAGGAAGACTCCTTTCTCCTCATCCTTAGCAGCAACCTTCACTGCCAATGAGTGTGATTTTGATGAAAAAATGACGTATGTGGGTTTGTATCACTGCAACTAGGAAATGTTTCTAAAGCTCTGTCTTTTAGGATGACCCGAATCATTCACAACCTTTCTCCCCACGTAGCTTTTTTCAGGAAACAGCTAGAAGAAAATGCCCTTAAGAAAAAATTTCAAAATATAACAGATAAATGAGAATCATAATAAGCAAAAGCATTGTTTCTTTCTTCACACAGGAAGCTTTCTGGAGGTCTTCTTCCTCCATCCTAGACAAGCGTTGTTAGGCAGAGATGGAAGCTTGTCTAAGCTGTCACACAGGATGCTCTCCACTTTCCCAACCTTCACATCATTGGTGCTCTTGGCCCTCCACCTTGCATGTCTATTGAAGGGTTTTCATTGTCTTTGATGCATAACAAAGCCAGCACGAATGTGGTAAGCCTACCCAGGTTCTCATCTGTGCCTTCTAGGAACAAAGAATGAAGCAACGTGTGTAGAAAGTAGAAAGTAGAAGAGCTGAAGAGGTGTAAAGAGCTGACGAGTCTACCACTGAAATAATTACTATCTTGTCTAGTCATGGGATTAGTTTTAAAACGTGTTTTCTAGTTCATTTCTAAGACTTATCAAGACAGGGAACATGACCTAACCTCATTTCATAAAGCTATACAACAGTTATATTAAATGGCCACATGAAGAAACACTCCAGGTGTCTTTTCCATTACTCTTCCCATTTTTCTTCTTCTCCATTGACTTCTCATTCTACCAGGGCTTGGATTTTGTGCCTTTTATCTTTGTTCTTTGTAGCACTAACTCATTCCAGGGTTCATACCAATGTGCAAAATGTTTGCTGGAAAAACTTTTGCATGATTAATATTTGCCATGCTTATCTACCACACTTGAGTGTCTGTTCCTCTATACAATAAAGGTGAACATAGACGTAAAATTCCCAAAGAACCATGTAATCAACAGTGTTATGAATTTTTTTAAAATTAAACTGTATTTGGGGCATAGGAAGTGACCAGATAATTATTTAATAATTAACACTTTTTGTTTCCCAAGGTAGTAAGTATCATATAAGTTCCCACATTTTTACTCTGCTTGGGATTCCCTCCTTCTCTGTATAAACACTTGAAGATGAAGGAACAAATACATTAGTGGCACAAAATTGAGCTTATCCTTTTACCTTTGTGAGTCTCATCTGTAAAATGAAGGGGTTGTTCTGCAATGGTGTATCTTTAAGGGAGGAACAAAGGCAGCTCATAAATCAAAAGTGATGACAGTCCCATTTTGATATTCCTGTCGTCTTGCAGCAGAATTTCTGTTGTTATGTTTAAAGAGAATGTGAGCATTTCAGTCAATCTGTAAATGTTTAATGACATGGGTCGCTCCTTAAGTACAATGCTGTAGGAAGTCACAACCACTTGTTTAGATGAAGGTACACTGAATGGCTTCGATCCCCTTCTTATGGTAAATTTGGATTCATCTCTAAGCCCAAAGCATCTCCTTTTAACTTCGTTACTTCAGAATACTGATGAGGCCAAATAGCAACTCTATTGAATCACTATGTGTATTTGCTCATTGAATCAGATCACTTGAGGCTTCCAACAATCATCTATTGTGGTATAGGGAAAACCAACTTTCATATGAAATTAATGAAAGTTTATAGGGGCTAAGACCTCAACAGGAGACTGTCTTTTGTGGCTTTTCTTTTAGTGCATTATTTGTCAGATTTTTATAAGAACATTATTGCTTTAAGAAAAAATATTAAACCCTGAGAAATTACTCTCAGTCTAACGAGTTCTTTTCACTGACTTCAGACATCATTAGGGGAAGGCGATAGCCTGAGGCTGTGCGTGAACTTTTTCTTCTAACTGTACACTTTATGTATAATTTAGCTTTCTTGCCTAAATTATTCAAGCAAATAGTGAGTGAAAATAATGGAGTTCACTGAAACCTTCCAGAGTATTAAAATAAAACAGTTTTTTATGTTGGTTTGAATTTTTAAGCTTTTTAATCACGGTTTTCAAATGGAATGCACATGTCTGGTTTTTCATTACTTGTCCCATGTGTCTTTTACAGAAGGAGAGAAGAAAGGAAAAGAACTTTAGTAAGTAATCCATTAATTAATTTCTGGTGCTGATGATAGTTCAGAGTTGAAGTAACAGTATGAGGAGGCTACACACTGAGCGGTGGAGGATACAGCTGGCCCCTGTTTTAAAAGGCAGACTCTCCTTATCCCCATTTCTTGTGTCCAGGAAAAATCTGAAATCCAGTGGCAAGTTGGACAAGGAGATCTAAACTGCTTAGTTTAAACAGAAGATAACAGAAGCAGGATTTGTACTCAATTTTATCTTTAAGAGACTAAACATGTGATCTATGAGTGAATGCTTCATCTTTGATATACATGGTCTGGAAAACCTGTCTTTATCCTAGATTATTGTCAAGGAAATTTGGAAGTTATTGAAAGAATATGATTTTCTGGCATATTTAGTGTATTTTCCAACCTGGAAACGTGGCCCAGGATTAGGAATTGAACTGGAGATATTTTGATATTCCCAAATATCATCTTTTGTTGATTAGAGATCACAAGCAGCATCTCTTTCTGCAGAATAAAAGGAGGTAATCATATGACACATTGTTTTTAGACACAATAAAGGCAGTAATAGTAATTATGGATGTAGACGGGAACTCAAGGGTTTCCAAGAAGAGTTTTGAAGATGTTAGATTTTGAAGAAGCAAGTGAAACCTAGAGAGGAATGTCTGGGCAGAGATAGTGAAAGCTCTTTGTAGAAGAAAGAGAATGACCTAGCATAACAAACCTATAAGTTTAATTTATTGATCTGATTAGACACAGGAAGAATTATCACTAAATCAATTTCTCAACACACAGAGTAGAACAGAGAGTATGATATTATGAAGACTATTAAAGTCTCTTACGTACTCCTATGATGGTATAAAATATAATAAACTCAGGTAAATTGGAAAGTATAATGTGTATTGGTTTTAATAATCCATCTGATTCTCTCCAACATGACATTTTAAACAATTATCTGGAAAAATTACATTTAGAAATTCAATTTTTTATTTTAAGCATTTATAAAAGAGTCATGAGACCTAAATTCAAATTTAGCTCCACCATTGAGGAATTATAGGCAAGTTACTTTACCTCTTTAAGCACTGCTTATCTGATTAGTAATAGAGATTTGGACGTAATTATCTCTAAGATTATTTGATTAATCACCTAGAAATGTCATTTACAGCATGTGTTTGCATAAAGAACAAGTTATTTAATTCTCCAGGACTCAATTTCCTTATTCAAAAGTAAGATGATAATGCTCTCAGGGTCTAGGCTTGTTAAACAGTACAGGGTAAGATGAACCCTATGATGAGTACCAGTGACTTTTCAGTAGATGACTACCTCTGTGGTATAACAGCAGAACCCAAAACACTTGAGTTCCAATGTCAACTCTTCCTATGATAGCTGGCCTTGGGCAAACCCTGTAACCCTAAAGAGACAAGATCTTTCATCAGGCAAAACGGTCATCAGTTAAGTGCACCTCTTGACTCCACTTGGTGTTCAAATCCCTCCTCGTCTACCTTCTTCTGTTGAAGGGGTCTCTGTTACATCTTAGTGTTTTTCTGATGTTCACTCCTTTCCCAAACCTTTAGTTCACACTTAGTTTTTAAAAGTTGCTCATTATATTAACATAAATGAAACACATTTCTCTTGATCAATTCATCTCTTCTGCTGGTTTTCCAATCACAGTGAACACAGCTTCTATATACCCACTTGCTCTAGTCAAAAATCTAGGCATCATCTCTTTTCTTCTCCATGCAATTTCAGTTCACCAGGGAATCCTATCAGCTCTAAATCCCAAATATACCCTGAATCAGACCACCTCCTGCCAGTGCCTCACCTGCTGAACTGCAATATCCCCCTGATTTGGCCTCCATAGGCAGCTTTTGAACACTCCACAAAGCAGCTTTTGTGATCATAAAACACGGCACAGGCAATGCTCCTTTCTTTGCTAAAACAAACAACCCACTCCAGGAGCTTCCCCTTGTGTTTTGGTAGGAAAAATAAACAAACCCCAAATCCCTTGTCACACACTAGATCTTAAGAGTATCTGGGTGTGGCTACTTCTACTAATCTCATCTTCCCTCTCCATCACTCTTGGTGGTCCAGCTCAATAACTCTGATAATTACTACAGGCAGACACTAACCTGATAAAGACAATGGAGGACCAATCAGATGGCTCTGAGTCTTCTTCCTCCTCCTTTCAGACTTCTGTAAAATTAACTTAAGCTCCACCTTTCATATTCTAACTAAGATTTTTGTGAAATTCTGGGGTCCGCAAATTCTTATCTTTATCCATCCTTGACACTAACTTTCCACTTCCACTGAATTACTGATGTCATTTGGATCACTTTTCCTTCGAAAGTTCTCCAAGTCATTCAATTCTTTGGACACTCCTCTCCCCGCTGTAATTACATGAGACTCAGGTGTGTGTGTCAGAGGTTTTTTAAAAGCCTGAGTCCACAAGGTGGTATTGCATTACAGAGGAGAATCAGGGCACTTAGATACTACAAGTCTGTCTTTCATTTTTTGATAACAGGAATCACACTCAGGACTTTGCACTTGCCAAACAGGTAGAGCACCACCAAGCAAACACCTAGCAATACAAGTCTGTCTTTGAGAACTCCTGTTGTAGACTTTTCACTGGATGTTTTGCACTGCTCAGCCCATGCTAGTGGCTTTTCATTTGTGACTCAGAACATTGAGCTCAGCTCATTATCTCCCACCAACCCATTCGTAGCTCATTGATTTATTTTCAATACATGTGTTTCATCCAGGGTGTCTTACAGTCGTTCTCTTTTCTTTTTCCCTCCTCTTTTTCTTCAACTGTCAGTCTTGCTAACTGACAGTGGTGAGATAGTCACAGTTCCTCCCATGAGCATCCATGACTCCCTAATTTTCTGATAATTAGCTAATGTTGGATGAAACACCAAGAAACTTTGTTCAAATTTAAGAATGGTTAAGTGAAGCAAAGTTAAAGCAGTGTGTACTACAGTATTTTTCAGAGTGGCTGCATTCACAGTATATTTTTATCAGGGACGTATATGTGATATGCAAGTTTCAAATCATTGTAGAATCATATTATAGAATGCTAACATCATCCTATCTTATTGTAGGAGCCAGCCCATTGGTTTGCTAATGTGAGAGAGCGTAGGATAATACTTCTACAAACCACTTGGATTTGGAAGAACAGTAAAAAAGGAAGGGAACAGTTCTCATATAAGCCTTCCAGAATAAAAAACTCACTCCTCTACTTTCTGCTTACAAAATCCAGGGCAAATAACTTAACCTCTCTGTGCCTAACCTGTCTCATTTTAAAATGGGGCTAATACTAGTATCTGTATCCACTTCAATGAGGTCATTGAGAAGATTAAACAAATTACCATGGGGAACACATTTAGAACCATGTCCCACAGAAAAAGAAATCCAATAGTAGGCACAGTGAGTAAAATACCAAGTATAAAACTGGATAGTGAATGGTTCTCTGCTGTGTCACAAACAGTTAGCCTGAGGTACTTCCTTTATTTTGCTCATTTTTAAGTTTCACATTTTAAGACATGAATTGATCAGGTTTTATGTGGTTAGTTTCATCTCTCTCTCTCATGAAGATCTAAGTTCACAAACTTCTGTGTAGTACTTTTTCTCACTTAACATTATATTGCAGTCACCTTAAGTCATTAAATAGTCTTTATTTTTAATTTAAAAACAAATTTTGAGGGTAAGTTTTTACTAAGTTGCCCAGGCTGGGCTCAAACTTGCAATCCTTTGCCCCAATCTCTCAAGCTTCTGAGATACAGGGATGTGCTACCATTCCCAGCTATTAAATCTGCCTTTGTAGTCTGACTTTAATGAACACATGGAGTTCTAGCACAGATCAACACACAAAAACCTTCACTTTCCATTGCAAAAAAATGTATCTATAATTTTCCAGTTTTTCAGTGATCACACTCATATAAAACGTGGGTGGAGTGGCATAAGTATTTGATTATATAGAATATCAAATATAAATATTAGATGATACTTTGATTGTTATTCATACATAGGGAAAAATACCCAAGAAACATACAGGAATTATTATAAACATTTATTACTATTTTGTTTATTCTAGTACTGGACCTTGTACATGGTAGTTTAGTATACTACCACTGAGCCACAACCCTAGCCACAGTACGATTTTTCTTCTTCTTCTTCTTCTTCTTCTTCTTCTTCTTCTTCTTCTTCTTCTTCTTCTTCTTCTTCTTCTTCTTCTTCTCCTCTTCCTCCTCCTCCTCTTCCTCCTCCTCCTCCTTCTTCTTCTTCTTTTTGTACTAGAGATGGAAATCAGAGCCTTTATATTGAGCTAAATCTCCAGTCCTTTTTATACTTTTATTTTGAGTGAGGGTCTCACTAAGTAGCTAAATTGCACAAGCCAAGCTCAAACTCATGCAACTTGCAAAGCACTTGGATTTCAGGCATGCACCGTCATGCCTGACAATCTTTCTTTTTAAAATGCCAGTTTCATTCAACAAAAATAATGTCTTGGATAATATTTTTAAAATAACCATTTTAACAAAATAAAATTAACATACCAGAAAAATACCCATTAAAATATTCTATAATGTAGTTTTTGATACAGTCCCAGAGTTGTGCGACCGTAACCATTAGTTTCAAAACATTTTCACTATCACTTAAAAATGAATCCTACAATCAAAAGTCATACCTCTTCTCAGTGTTTTTTTCTCCTTTTCCAACAAAACTAATACATCCAAACAAACCACAGAGGACAATTACTAAATCAAGATAATTTGTGAATTTCTTCCACTGATGAAGCACATTTTTGTCTATATTTTTATTTTGTTACAATATGTTTTTTTGTTATTTCAAAAAAATCATTGTCAAGGTGCAAGGTCATGAAGATTTATAGCTACATTTTTTTTCGAAAAGTTTTATAATTTTATCTCATATTTACATGTGAAAATTTTCACTTATTAATGATAATAAAATTATTGTTTAGTTTTAAATAGTTTTCAAGTGGTTAACCCACAATCTGAGAAGCATTCTGTGAAAAAATATTGTTTCTTTCCTTACTTATAATGTCATCTTTATTCATAGATAACATTTGAATTTGTTCTTGCTATAGATGTTGTCAATTCTTAAATGGTATTAATCATTTTATTATCTTAGAATTAAAGATTTTAATATTGTACAACATAAATGCTTTTGCTTTTTTTAACAAAAAATTTCTTGAGGATTTTTATACACTCATTCTTCAAGATAAATTTTGGATTCGTGTTGTCAAAACTTACCTCCGTAAAATGTAACTGTAATCTGGATTACTTGTGTAATTACTCTAAGTTCATAGGTTAATTGAAGGAGCCTGAAAATTTTCAATATTGAGTTACCAAAGACACTGAAGTAGTATACAATCCCACTTACTCACATCCTTTTCATGATAATCAGTGAAGATTTGTAGGTTTTCTGCTAAATAGATCCAAATTATCATGTAAATTTATTTCTAGGTAATTTATATTTCATTGTTGTTATTATTGCATGATTATATTGTTTTAGGTTTTCTAAGCATTTGCTATTATATATTCAATTCGCAGTTATCATACTATTTGAACTTATTTGTTCTCAGTGGACATTTCTATAATACACAAACAATGATCTGTCTTACACCCTTTTCCAATAAACATATTTATTCTTTGTCATCAATTTCTTTGTCAGAATTTTAAAAATAATATTAAATGTTACTGGTTACAGTAGGCCTCTTCTGTGGTTCCGATTTTAATGAGAATGTCTTTCCCATCTTACTCTCATAAATGACATTGTCTTTTGGTCTGGGTCCAATTTTCTATATCAAATTATGGAAAATTTCTAGTACTCATTCATTCTTATGGAGTTCCTAAGAATCAATAATGAATATTTAACTTTAGTAAATGCTTTTCAGTATCTGTAGGGACTGTCATAATATTTTTTTCTTCTTTAATCAATTGTATTACTGGATTTCTTATAATAAGCTTTTTAAAATTTGTTTAGTAAGTTTTATTTGTTTATAGTAAATCACTCTTTAATACACTACTGGATTCAATTTACCAGAGTTTTATTTAAAATTATTACTTCTCTCTATTTGTGAGTCAGACTGATTAGTGCTTTTTTAAATGTCATTTTATATTCAGGATTTGGAGTCAAGAATATGTAAACCTTGAAAAATCAACTGGAATGGCTTTTCTCCTTTTCTTTAAAACAGTGTGTGTGTGTGTGTGTGTGTGTGTGTGTGTGTGTGTGTGTATTTTTTTTGTACCAGGAATAGAACTTTCCAGGCAGTCACCTGTGCTCCTGAGCTAAACCCCTGGCTGTATATACTAATTGAAACTTTGGAAAAAAAAAAAAAACCTTGGAAACCTTCGAATAGTGAACTGGGATGAACTTTCTTTAAGCAGTTATTTGACAGCATTTTGGATTTATGCCTTACTTAAGGATCCACTTTGATTTGCTGATTTTCTGGAGATATTTCTGATTATTCTTATTTTCTAGGAATCAGAGGAATTATGAGTTAATCTAACTCCAGGAATAAAAACAATTTATCAGTAAAATTCCTCTTTTTGTTAGACTCAAATATAACCTGCATCAGTTGGACTCCTTGTTAGATGTAGATAGAGTCAGCTTGAATTCTATATTGATTAAGATGAAAAATTACTATGTTACAATTTCCACTGTCTGTGAGCATGTTTCAGTGTTCTTTATGTAAGCCTGATAAATAAAATGATCTTGGAGAGTTTTTAGAGTACCAAAGTAAACAAGGACTGCACATTAAATAATGCATGGGTAACCAAGAGTGTACAGCATTTTTTTCTTTGTAAGAAATTACTGACCTGACAAACCAGCAAATATATGAGTAAAATATGAGTTAAAGAAAGTAAAATGCAGACACTGAAAACTTGTCTGGATTAGCTCACATTATCTTTAGCACAGTTGAGCTCAAGTGCCATCCTTCCTAGAGATTCAATATTAAAGGTTATACTGAAATATTAAAGCTTCTATTGAATTTCCAACAAGTACAAACTGTCCATGTTTGCATGGCCGTAGGCAACATGGAAAAAGCAACACCAATAAGCAGTGTTTTCTCATACAACCTAGAATGCTTGTTGGTGGGGCAGGGGCAAAGTGAGACTGTTGACCAGAAACTCACTTCAAAGTTCGGAAATTCACTTCTCTGAGCAGTTTGCTTTGTTCAAAGCCTTGTGATTTTTGTTCACTTTCAGGATGGGTAGGTCCTTTACATAGCCTGAGGAAGTAAACTCAGGTGGACATGGTGGTGCATCCCTTTAATCCCAGCACCTTGCAAGACTAGGTAGGAGGATCACAAGTTTGAGCTCAACCTGGGCAATTTAGTGATGTAGTGCGATCCGGTCTCCATTTTATTAAAAAAGTAAAAGAATAAAAGACTAGGGATGAAGATTCCCTGGGGAGGGTAGGAGGGAGTAGGGAGGGAGGAATACACCACACTCTATTGTCTTTCCTTACTGTTTTCACTGTAAAGAACGTGTGGAGGAAGACAATTTAAAGAACCAGGATGAAGACAGATGTTCCAGCCTGGGGTCCACAGTTACTAGCTAGAACACATTGCACATGTAGCTTAAACTCCTTGAACCTCAATTTCTGTATTGCGAAACTGAAAGCCTATATTTCACAGGGAAAGTTTTGGAGCCCTTCCTAGGCAGACAACCAAGAAAGTGCAGTCCTAGAGTTTTAGCCAAGCGCCAGGGTCTTCTTCACGGATTGCTCACCCAAATCTCTTCAAAGTGTCTAATTATTCATAGTCCTTGCTTCCTCTTAACCTTCTTGTGGGGTTAAATCACATAGAAAAATAGCCTGCCTGAGTTCACCAACAAGTGCAATCTTGCAAGTCTTGCATTTAGGTATTTCTGTGAACTGCCTGAGAAGCCTTTCTCCCATTTTAAGAGGATTGTTTGTTGGGGGGTGGGATGGAACTTGAGGGTTAAAGAAAGGTGAATGAAGGTTTGACACAGGCAGGCTCCCGAGGGGATAAGTAGAAGATATGGATGGAAGAGGCAACATTGTCTGTTTCTCACCTCTCCTCCCCGTGACCTGCCATAGAGTTCATTTTCGGGGGAAGGGAGCCTTTTCCAAATCTTCCTGTCTTGCAGTCAATTGGAGAAGAAAAGAAAAGCAGGTGTGCACTGTCTAGCCTCCAGGGCAGTAAAAAGAACTCAGTGAAAACAACCTCCTCTTAAATCTCCCCCCCAAAACTGTGCTATACCACTAAACATACGTTCCTGGAAGATTTTTGTTTTTCCTTTTCCTGTAGTTGCAATCAATCATCCTTTTGAAAAGAAACTCAATAGTTAGAAGCTCACAATTGGAGAGGAAGGAATTTGAGTCAAGCTTTTCAAAGGTGGCTAAGGTTCTTATATTTATTCAATCAAGTATATATAGAAGGCTTGCAAGCACTGCGCTAGGTACGGAGGAGACAGAGGCAACACAGGATAGAAAAGATCCATGTCGTGCTAGAGTTTACTACAATAAATAAGTAAAAAGGAAGATCCTCTTCCATGCTACCTGGGAAATATAATCAGGCAAGATTGTAGAGAGTAGAGCAGAGTCAGAAGGGAGACAAATTAAATGTAATTATTCTCAAAGAAGACCTCTCAGAAATAGTTACCATTTATTAAATACTCCTCATATAAAAGTCAGATCCTATTTGTTGTTTCATTTCGCAGCAGCTTCCTAAGATGAGGGCTAGACACAGAACAAGCAACAGAGGCTCCAGGTCTACTATTATGAAGCAACAGAGCGAGGATCTAAAGTCAGATTGTCTGGTTCCAAAGCTCTTCACTGCTGACTAAGTTGGTCCATGTAAGGAAGTCATCTGTACTAAACAGCGGTCCTCAGCCCTGTCTGCATGAGGTTAGGAAGATGCTGCCATCTGCATGAAACCCCAGCAATATTTATGTAGTTGGTCTGGAATGCAATATGGACCTTTTGATATTTAAAAGTGGCCCAGAAGGGACAAATTGAGAACCTAGAGCAAGTTCCTCAAGATGTATAAACAGTTGCCAGTACGATGGTTCATCCTGAGGCCCCAGCCAGCCAATCATCTCACAGTGGAAAGGTCACCCCCATCTCTCTTTTCTCTTCCTTTGGAAGATCCACGTCTTACACTGAGGCTGGGCTACCTTTCCAGATGCTGAGCACTTACTGTTAGCTAGGCACTGCTCTCCTTCCGCTTTGAGTAGATGAGAAAACAGAGGCACAGACAAGCTAAGTAGCTGTCACACTGCTCCACTGTAAGTAGTTGCACAGGGAAGTAAGTCAAGATCCATCTTCTCACACTGCAAATGCTTAATCATACTACCTTGCTCTCTTTCAGCCTTTGGCTTTAAACTCAGAAGATAAGAAGATCCAGAGGAACACAATGTGGAATAACTCATGTCATCCACAGGAAGGATCCCTGATACTTCTATGGCACCTAAGGTTGCCCTTCCCAAGAGGAGAACCTCAACCTTTGACTTTGGACTTGAAAGGTGTACTCTCTGTTGTGAATTTTTCTCCCTACCTTCAAATTTGATAACATAGAATTCTTTATATTTTTATCTCAAAACATCTTCTACTCTCAAATCCATATTTACATGTAAAGAATAGTCACTATGAACTAGTAATTTTTTGTGGTTCTTCCAAAGACAAGGTCTGAGCTTTATTTCATGTGGCATGGTAATTTACAGTTTAGGAAGTATTTTTCCTCCATTGTCTCATTTAATGGTACCCAAACACTAGAGATGAGCAGAGTTGATGTGATTCTCATCTTACAGAGAAAAAAGGTACATTTCATAAGACCAAGTAACTGATTTGTGGGCTGCGGGGGAAGAGAGTAAGAAATTAGCAAGAAGCAAGTTCCACTGAGAACCAGTGTGAAATGTGCAGGCCACTACCTCTAGGGAACAGCCAGATTCCAGCCCCTTCCGGCACGTGGGTTGGAAAACAAAAGAGCCACCTTCTCCCTCAACCAAGCAACCTGCTGATCTGGAGAAACACAGGCTACAATGATTAGTTATTGACGTGAAATGCAATCTGACACTTGTGGTGTTTGGTGTTTCACTGACTTTGCAGGCCTAAGGCTGATGGTCTTATCTGTTCAGAGGATCACGGTATGCACTGTGTCATCTAAGGGATCTCCTTCTGAAGGAGCAGTAAATGCTTGCAATGCATAGCATTTACATTTGTTGTGGGTAACTGGAATATATATCTGGCACATCTTGCTTCTTTTTATGTCCCCTTCTCTCCTTTTTTCAGTCTTCTTCGTCCCATATAAGAAGCCATGTTATGTTTAAGCTGTGTATTTGATTTATTTCACTTAAACTTACAGCTTTGTGGTACATCCATTTTCTTACAAATGACTTACACTTATTCTGTTTTATAACAGAATAGTATCCACTGTACATAAACATCACATTTTCCTTATCCATTCATCTGCTGATGGACAGTTAGACTACTTTCAAGATTTTTTTTTTTTTTTGTACCAGGGACAGCACCCATGACCTTGCACTTGCCTGGCAGGTGCTTGTGCCACTGAGCTAAACCTCCAGCCTCTGCTTTCAAGATTTAGCTATTATAATTTGTGCTTCTATGAACACAGCATTATAATTTATATCTAGATATTCCCCCAAAGTCTTCTGCACTAACAAGTTGGGGTTTGGGGATGACTGAATTATGGCTTGCTGTTAGGAGGTGGGGTCTAGTCAAAACAAGGAGGTCAGTGGGGTTAGCCTGGATGTTTTATATCTTTCCTTGTTTCCTCGTTGAGAAGCTCTGCTTCCAAATTGCTGTGCATGAGTCTTCTGCCATGCTGCCCAGATGACTATGGACTGAAATCTCTACAAACTGTGAGCCAAAATAAACCTTTCTGCCTTTAAGTCGCAGATGTAGGGTACTGTATAACAACAAAATTGTCTAAGACACATGAAGATGCACATATCACTGTAATATAATGTCTCTAACTTTTGGGGGAAGATACTTGGAAGGGAATGGATGAATCAAATGGAATTTCTATTTTTAGTTTTTTGAGGCATCTCTATGATGACTTCTGTACCGGTTGTACAAGTTTATGTTCTTACTAACAATGTAGAAGGCTTCTTTTTATTCCCACAGGCTCACCACCATTTGTTATTTGATTTCTTGATGGTTTCCATCCTTTTGAAGTAAAATGAAACCTCAATGTTGTTTTAGTTTGCATTTCTCTAATAACCAGTGGTTCTGAATATTTGCCATAAATTTATTGGTTATTTATGTATCTTAGTCACTTTTTACTTGTCGCTGAGACAAAAAACCTGAAGCCCAAGTTGGGAAAGGTTTATTTCTTACAGTTTTTGGAGGTTTCAGTCCACACTCAGTTGGCTCCCAGGCAGGCAGGCATGGCTGGGCCGCCTTTCATGGCAGCTGCAAACAGCAAGCTCGAACCAGTAAAGAGCAAGACATAGCTTCTTCCTGCCATTACATCACATCCTGGCTCCACCCCTTTGTAGGTGGAGCACTGACACCATCAATCCAAGCACTAGACAAGGAATGAATAACAAATGCACAATTCAAACTCATGAGGCCTGGGGGACACAAACATAAACCATGACATTATGCTTCTAAGAAGTAGCCCATTTTTTGATTGAGTCTTTTATTTGGGGGCTCTAACTTTTTTGGGTTCTTTATATTTTGTAGATATTAGAACTTTGTCATGTGTACAGCTGGCAAAATATTCTCCCATTCTGTAGGTTTGCTCTTCATTCTCTGAGTGGTTTCCTTTGCTGAGTAGAAGTTTTCTGATTTATTAAAGTCCCACCTGTTGATTTTTGATGTTATTTCTTGTGTGATGAGGTTCTGTTCAGAAAGTGCTTGCCTATGGCTAAAACTTCTTTCTTCCAGCAGGTTAAATGTTTCTGAGTAAGATTTAGATATTTGAACCATTTATATTTTAGTTTACTACCTGAGGAGAGAGACACATCTGGCTTCAGTCTTCTGCGTGTGGAGAGCCAATTTTCGAGCACCATGTTCAATAGCAGGATACCTTTCCTCCAGGGTGTGTCTTTGGTCCCTTGTCAAAGATTAAGTGGTTGAGCACTTTTTTAAAGGAGTTTCACATTATGCTAATTTAAACAAAAATAACAATCTCTGAAGCAGCACTTTATAGTTTTCTCACATTATTATATTTTATTCTCATAGAAATAAAAATATGAAACTATTGGGAGCTACTCTGTAGGACTATCTTCATTTTCTAACAGAAGCCCAAAACTGAAGGTAATCTGCTTTTTCTTCCATAGTTTCCCATCTCACTAAGTCACAGGGACAGAATGTGGCCTTTTCTCTCAAACTTCTATACTTCTTTCATTAAATTAAAGATTCAAAATGAAAATTACCTAAGGAAATAAATTTTCACAATGCTCATGAACGATGTAACTAAAATAATAAGTAAGCAAGTTTCAATGCATTGGCTTACACAAGAAATAAACACGTTACTCTGATAATTTATTCTACTGCGTGGCATATATTCACTCCCTTGTACCTTCTTCACCCCCATTCCCTTCCTTACAATTTGATTTGGTCTCCTGATGCACAGAATTAGATCTACTTAACTTTGGGTCTGACAATGTTACTTCTCTGGCCACTGGAATGCTAATGAATGTGCCTCCAGGCAGAGTCATGAAATGCACTTGGAAAAGTGGACTTGCTTCTTTTATGCACTGAATAACCACTGAACCAAAGTAGATCAAATCCATGTGGAAAAGATCTTGACCCAATCAGCACCTTGAAGCCAATTCCAGGTAAGCCAGAACATATCAGCTCATTACAAACTCATCCACAGTGAAAATAAATGTTAATCCTTTAATGTCTCTAGTATCATTCACTTGAATGAATCACACTGTTAGATGAATTTTAGATCTTTCCTTTATAGAATCAAGGCCTGAGTACTCTTTCAGAAAAACAGGAGTCAGGAAAAAAAGACAGCAACTTTGATTTCACCGCAGCCTAAGAGACAAAGTAACCTAGGCTTTTAAAAAGTATAGATAGAATTTGAGGATGGGGGAATACGGTTCTGAGTCTCACTTCTTTCTTTCATGACATTCATTTTCTTTCTTTTGTCATTCTTTTTTGACTTTCTTTTTTTTTTCTTTTGATAATTTAAGACAAGTTCTCCCTGTGTGGTTGAGGCTAGTCTGGAACTCACTATGTAGCCCAGGCTGGCCTTACACTTGAGAAGATGCTAGTGCTTTAGCCTCTCGAATGCTTGGATTGCAGTTGTGTGTCAGCACACCTGGCTTAAGTTACTCATTTTCAAAAACTACTGGGTAATTTTTTGATTACTGCTAAACTCCAAACTATGCTTATCCTCTTTTTAAACATCATTTTGGTGTAGGAAGAAATATGCAGTTTCTACCATTAAGAAATCAAGGGACTTGAATTTCTTTGATGAAAAAAAACCCAGCAGACTTTGTAGGCACTTTTATTTCTTAGCAAAAGCACTCTTGCTTGAGATGTAAATTGACAAAGATGTAAACCTAAGTAGCTCGGAACTGTGAAAGATGGCAAATGTATGGCTCTGTTCTTAGTTGTATTTCTTGTTTACATCTCTTTGGTCCTGTTTATTGTATTTGTGCAGGAAAAAAAAAAGAGTACATGTAGCTATCACCAGAATTATACTAGGCTATACTGAATTTTTACTGTCATTTATTTTTATTGTAAAAATGGTGAAACAAAACAGTACAAAACAGACCAAAACAGATCAGAACACAAAAAAAGTGACATAAGATTTCAAAGCAAGACAAGAGATTAATAGTTACCATGGTATCTCTTGTTTTCTTCTAAATAGTTGTCCATATCTTCACACACAATGAATTCAAGCAAAACAAAGTAGTATAAAACTGATCAAAACAGAATGAAAATATTACGGGCCTTCAAAACCAGACAATAGGAAAATCAACAATGGCTACCATAATGTATCTTGTTTCTTCAAAATAGTTGTCCATACTTTCATATGTACTTACATTAAATAACACAAAACAGACTAAAGCCAGTCTAAACAAAGAATAAGAGCATTACTGGACTTCACAACATGAGGACAGGAGAGTACCAATGGTTACCATAATGTCTCGTATTCTTCAAAGTAGCTGTTCATATCATCAGGATAGTACAATCAATTCTTGTAGGCTCTTTAGAAGAAGTTCTAGTCATGTATAATCCTCTACATGTATGTATATTCTTTCTATTTAGAGGAAAAACAAGAACAAAAAAGACAAATAAATAACAATAACAAAGAGCCCAAAACAATGACAATATAGGCTTTCAGAACAAGGTGGTAGGAAGATCATTAAAGTGGTTGTTATGCATACTACTCTTCAAAAGATATCCTTCTATTACTAGATATAAACATACAGAATTGATCTTACCCTATGAATGTTAACTGTTTTGTTCTAAGGACTAATAGAATTAGTAGCACATTCATATTAGCTACTTTAAGTGTGTATATACAAATTTATATGCTTTTTCTTTTCCCTTCCTTTTTTTTTTCTCCTTTTCCTTGAGTTATTTTTTCCCCTTGGAGCAGATTCTTACCCTTTCATAATATTTATTGAGGATTTTGAATCTTATTTGGTCTTCTAATTTCATACACTAGGGAGACAATACATTATTTACATATTTGAGTTTGATTTATTTCACTTATGAATATAGTCTCAAGTTGCATCCATTTACCTATAAAAGCCTCAATGTAACTTTCTTTATAGTACTCCACTGTATAAAAGTAGTACATCTTTTTCATCCATTACTCAGTTGATGGGCATTTAGGTTATTTCCAAGATCTGGCTATTACAAATTATCCTGCTATAAACACGAGTGCACATGTATCACTGTGGTATGATGTTTTTCAGTTCTTCTGGGAATATGCCCAGAAGGGAATATCTGGGTCAAATGGGACTTCCAATCCCAGCTTTCTGAGGACTCTCAAGACTGATTTCCACAGTGGCTGTACTAGTCTACATTCCCCCAAACAGTGCAAAATAGTTCCTTTCCCCCACAGCTTCCCCAGCATTTGTTATTGCTTGATTTCTGGATAGTAGCTATTCTTTCCAGGGTGAGGTGAAATCTCAGTGTTGTCTTAATTTGAACCTCTCAAATGACCAGTGAAGTTGAACAGTTTTTCATTTTTTTATTTGGTCCTTGTATTTCTTCATCTGAGAAATATTCATCTCAGATGCCCATTTTTGAATTGGGTCTTTGAATTTTGGGGGTCAATTTTCTTTAATTCTTCATATGTTGTAGACAGAAGTCCTCTGTCTAAGGGACAGTTGACTAAGATTTTGTCTCTATTCCTAGATTTTCTTTTTACTCTGTTGGAAATTTCTTTTGATATGCAAAAGAGGGTAAAATTTTATTTTACAGAGCATAAAATTAAACAGAACAAAACAATTTAAGAGACACAGATTTCAAAGCAAGACCACCAGAGATCTTCACTGTCTATCAGATTGTCTCTTGTTTTCTTCCAAATAGTTGTCCATATCTTCACACACAGTGCATCCATACTCAACAAAATAGTACTAAACTGAATAGAACAGGATGGCGAAGGCATTTTAGGTCTTTTTTTTTTTTTTATTTTTTTTTTATTTAAGAGGAAAAAGAGAAAAACACAAAACAAACCAAAGCGGCGTAAGGGTACACGCAATACAGAACTACAAAACAAAACAAAACAGAACAAAACAAAAAACATAACAGTAAGAAATTACCTGCTAGTAGATTACACACTATCTTCTTGAAAATAGTTCCTCAAATCACAGTATCAAAGAACACAAGGTGGACATTCAAACAGGGAGACTGCAAACAGCTGTGTTCAATGTTCCAAAAACACTGATAAAGTCAGCTATTTAACACCCCCAAACACACTTGCTGTTATATCCGTTAGAGCTCTTTTTCTTTCCCTCTCTTTTTTACAACAAAATTTACACATCTTGGATTTTATTACTCCTTAGTGCTTATTACTTTCTTTGGGGGGGGAAGAATACAGTCAAATATGGCAAAACAAAGCTGTCAGTCAATACCAAGGATAGACATAGCACACGGTGTAGAACAGAGTACAAGTTTATCAACAATGGTTATCAACGTTGTCCCTTGTTTCCTTAAAAAGAATTGTCTATCTTATTAGATATTATAAAGTTGGACAAAACAGTAGAGAACAAGACCAATAAAACTTAGGCATTGTAAACATTACAGGACTTCCAAAGAAGACAATAGTCAAACCAGAATGGGTATCTTAGTGAATCTTATTGTCTTCAAAGTAGTTGCCTATGTCTTCAAACTTGATACTATCGTATAGAATGGAACAGAGTCTAATCAGTCAAAACAAGATCGTGGGAGTACTACAGGACTTCAAAACAAGTTAATAGGAAGTCAAAAAGAGTTACTATTTATATATCCTAATTTTTTGAATTTTTTCTTTAATTAAGACAAACATAAGAAATGACTAAATAATTTTTTTTGAAACAATAAGGGGGAGATTGAGATAAAACAGGACATAACAATATAACAATAGAGGTCACAGCATGACTGTTTCAACAACCTAGTACTTCACCACCTTATAACCTGACTTAATAGTAGTTACCATAGTGTCTTTTTCCTTGAAATATTTGGATAAAACTTCATATACTCTAGCTTCAAATATTTTCATATCAAGAAGCCCAGAATAAAGCCTTTCTAATTAATGAGTGAAAACTTTATAAGGCTTCAAGGCCACCTAATGGGGAATCATGATTACCACATATTTTTATATATTTGAATCATTATTTACATTAGGGAAACTATTCGGTATTCACACATGCGAGATTGATTTATTTCACTAATGAGTATGGTCTCAAGCTGCGCCCATTTATTGATAAATATCTCAATGTGATCCTTCTTTATAGCTGAATAATACTCCATTGTATAGAAATACCACAACTTTTTTATCCATTCCTCAGTTGATGGGCACTTGGGTTGTTTCCAAGATCTGGCGATTACAAATTGTGCTGCTATAAACATAGGTGCACATATATCACTGTGGTATGATGCTTTCAGTTCTTCTGGGAATATGCCTAGAAGTGGAATAGCTGGAATAAATGGGATTTCCAGTCCCAACTTTTTGAGAAATCTCCAGACAGATCTCCACAAAGGCTGTACCAGTCTACACTCCCACCAGCAGTGCAGGAGAGTTCCTTTTTCCCCACAGCCTCTCCAGCATTTGTTGTCGGTTTTCTTGATCCTGGCCATTCTTTCAGGAGTGAGATGGTATCTCAGTGTGGTTTTAATTTGCATTTCTCTAATGACCAATGATGATGAGCATTTTTTCATGTATTTATTTGCCATTTGCATTTCTTCATCTGAGAATTGCATATTCATCTCAGATGCCCATTTTTGGATTGGATCTTTGAATTTCGGAGGTCTGAGTTTCTTTAATTCTTTATATGTTTTAGACAAGAGGCCCTTGTCTGAGAGAGAGTTCACTAAAATCTTTTCCCAGTTTGTGGGTTTTCTTTTCACTATGCTGGAGATTTCTTTTGACATGCAGAAACTTTTTAATAAGAAGTGGTCCCAGTTATTGATTCTGGAAAGTATTTCCCGTGCGGTTTGAGTCCTGTTCATGAATTCTTTACCTACTCCTATGTCTCCAAGGTTTCTACCTATTTTGTCTTCCAATAGATTTAGTGTTTCTGTTTTAATATTCAGATCTTTGACCCATTTAGATTTTAATTTAGTACATGGTGATAGACATGGGTCTAGCTTTAGTTTTCGGCAAATGCAGAGCCAATTTTTCCAGCACCATTTATTAAAGAGACTGTCGTTCTTCCAGTGAACCTGCTTGGCTCCTTTATCAAAAATAAGGTGGTTGAGTGTGTTCGTAGTTGTGGTTGTATCTTCTAATCTATTCCACTGATCTTCAGCTCTGTTTTGATTCCAATACCATGTTGATTTTACTACTGTTGCTTTGTAGTATAACTTCAAGTCAGGGATTGTGATGCCTCCTGCTTTGTCTTTGCTGCTTAGAATTGCCTTTGCGATTCTAGGTCTCTTCTGGTTCCAGATGAAATTTAGGAGTGATTTCTCTAGATCTATAAGGTATGTTGATGGTATTTCTATTGGGATTGCATTGAATCTGTATAACAGTTTTGGGAGAATGGCCATTTTCACAATGTTTGTTCTTCCTATCCATGAGCAAGGGATGTCTTTCCATTTTCTGAGATCATCTTCAATTTCCTTTTTCAGTGTATTATAATTTTCACTGTATAAGTCTTTCACTTCTTTCGTAAGAGTAATTCCTAAATATTTCATTTTTTTGCTTGCTAATGTGAATAGTCCAGTTTCTCTTATTTCCCTCTCTGTAATTTTGTTGTTCGTGTATAGGAATGCTATTGATTTCTGAGTATTGATTTTGTATCCAGCCACATTACTGAATTTATTTATTGTATCTAAGAGTATTTCAATGGAGTTTAGGGGGTCTTCTATGTAGAGTATCATGTCATCTGCAAACAATGATAATTTAACTTCTTCTTTTCCTATCTTTACCCCTTTTATTTCTCTTTCTTGCCTAATTGCTCTGGCTAGTACTTCCAGTACTATATTAAATAGGAGTGGTGATAAAGGACATCCTTGTCTTGTACCCGATTTTAAAGTAAAGGCTTTCAATTTTTGGCCATTTAGTATGATGCTGGCTGTTGGTTTGTCATAAATGGCCTTTATTATATTGAGGTAAAGACCATTTATTCCAATTTTCTGTAAAGTTCTTATCATGAATAAGTGTTGGACCTTATCAAAGGCTTTTTCTGCATCTATAGAGATGATCATGTGATTCTTATTTTTGGCTTTATTGATATGGTGGATTACATTTATTGATTTGCGTATGTTGAACCATCCTTGCATTCCTGGGATGAATCCCACCTGGTCATGGTGTATAATCTTCTTGATGATTTGCTGGATCCTATTTGCCAATATTTTATTGAGGATTTTTGCATCTGTGTTCATTAGGGAGATCGGTCTATAGTTCTCTTTTATAGTTGGGTCTTTCTCAGGTTTTGGTACTAGAGTAATATTTGCTTCCAGGAATGACTTAGGAAGGATTGCTTCCCTTTCAATTTCATTGAATAGTTTGAAGAGTGTCGGCATTAGGTCTTCTTTATATTTCTTGTAGAATTCTGCAGTGAATCCATCTGGGCCTGGGCTCTTCTTGGTGGGCAAGGACCCAATTACATTCTCAATTTCATTAGCAGAGATTGGGTTATTCAACAGTTTTATATCCTCTTGATCTAGCTTTGGTACTTCATATGCTTCTAAGAATCTGTCTATTTCTTCTGTGTTATCAAACTTTTGAGAGTAGAGGTTTTCGAAATAGGTGTTGATGATCCTCTGTATTTCTATTGGGTCTGTAGTGATTAACCTTTTTCATTTCTTATTGCATGAATTTGAGCTTTTTCTTCCCTTTTTTAATAAGGTTGGCTAGGGGCTTATCGATTTTATTTATTCTTTCAAAGAACCAACTCTTTGATTCGTTGATTCTTTGGATTGTTTTCTTAGTCTCTATTGCATTGATTTCTGCTCTGATTTTTATAATTTCCTCTCTTCTTTTGGCTTTGGGCTTGACTTGCTCTTCTTTTTCTAGCTGTTTGAGGTGTAGCATCAAGTTATTTATTTGTATTCGTTCTGTTTTCCTGATGTGGGAACTCAGTGCAATAAATTTTCCTCTCAGAACGGCTTTCATTGCATCCCACAGATTCCAGTAAGTTGTATCTGCATTTTCATTTTCTTTTAGGTATTGTTTAATTTCTTCTTTAATTTCTTCTGTGACCCACTGATTACTCAAGAGTGTGTTATTTAGTTTCCATGTGTTTGCGGAATTTTTGCAGTATCCTTTGTCATTAATTTCTAATTTCAGAGCGCTATGATCCGATAATATGCAAGGGATGATTTCAACTCTTTTGCATTTGCTTAAATATGTTCTGTGAGCTAATATATGGTCTATTTTAGAAAAGGATCCATGTACTGCTGAGAAGAATGTGTATTCTGATGTTGTTGGGTGGAACATTCTGTATATGTCTATCAAACCCATTTGTTCACAGGTGTGATTCAGTTCTGTTATTTCTTTGCTCATTTTCTGTCTGGTTGATCTGTCCCTTGGTGTCAGTGGTGTATTAAGGTCTCCTGTTACAATTGTGTTACTGATAATTTGAGTTTTCGTTTCTGTTAATAATTGTTTTATATAACTGGGTGCTCTGGAGTTTGGTGCGTATATATTTAAGATAGTTATCTCTTCCTCTTGGAGTTTTCCCCTTATGAGTATGTAGTGACCTTCTTTGTCCTTTATGGTCATTGTTGGTTTAAAGTTCACGTTGTCTGCAAACAGAATGGCTACTCCTGCCTTTTTTTGGATTCCTGCTGCATGAAGAATTGTTTTCCATCCTTTGACTTTCAGTCTGTGAGTATCTTTCTGGGTTAGATGGGTTTCCTGTAAACAGCATATGGTTGGATTTTGTTTCTTGATCCATTCTGCTAGTCTGTTTCTTTTGATTGGTGCATTGAGACCATTTACATTAATGGTTATTACTGTTAAGTGCTGGTTAATTGTAGGAATGTTATCTCTCTGCTGTTGCATCTTTATCTTTCGGTTCTGTTTAATTATTTGCTTTGCTTAGTGGTTTTTTCCTTTGTATATCTAAACTGTCTTTCAATATTTTTTGCAGGGTTGGTTTGGTGTTCATGAAGTTCTTCAGCTGTTCTTTGTCATGGAAGTATCGTATTGCACCATCTATTTTGAATGATAGTTTTGCAGGATATATCAGTCTTGGTTGGAAATCATTTTGCTTTAGGATCTGGAATACTTCACTCCATGCTCTTCTTGACTTTATCGTTTGTGCTGAGAAGTCTGCTGTGATTCTGATAGGTTTTCCTTTATAAGTGATTTGTCTTTTCTCTCTGACAGCTTTTAATAATCTATTCTTGTGTTGGATTTCTGGGATGGTGACTATTATATGTCTGGGTGTAGTTTTATTTTGGTTATGACTGTTTGGAGTTCTATATGCTTCACTGATCCTAATGTCAGTTTCTGATCTCATGCTTGGGAAATTTTCAGCTATTACTTCTCTAAATATCCTCCTGACATCCTTCATGTTGTCTCCCTCTCTTTCATTAATCCCTATCATTCTTATGTTATTCTTCTTTGCATCGTCTTGCAGTTGTTGAATTGTTGTTTCCTGGTTCCTTGTTATTTTCAAAAGATCTTTTCTTTCCTGTTCACTAGCTGCAATCCTGTCTTCAAGGTCTGAAATTCTATCTTCACTTTCATTAAGGCGGTTTTTACAACTTTCAGTGGAGTTTTTTATTTCCTGTATATCTCTGTGCATCTGCATTATGTATTCTGTTTGTTTCTTATATTGCTCGTCTAGGGATTCTATCTTTTTGTTTAGTTCCTCCAATTTTTTATCTGTGTTTTCTTTAGATATATTTAGAATCTCTTTCATTTCTTTTATCATTTCTTCTTTTATCTGGGAGATTATTTCGAGTTTGAATTTCTTTAAAGCTTCCTGGAGTTGCTTGTCAATTTCAGTGGCTATTGTGTCTGATATATGAGGTGGATGGGATATATTTTCTTCTATATACATCGCTCCTAGGGTTTCTTGAGATGGGCTGGAGGTTTGAGATTGTAATTTGGTCTTTCGTTTTGTCATTTTCCTATATTTCTGTGTTTCAAGTGTTATTTGAAAGCTTCCTCAGGATCTGTTGAAAATCCCCTTCTATGTTTGGAGCTACTGAGACTCTGGCGCCGCGCTACCCCAAGCCATTAGGCCTACAGAACCAGTGGCCCTCCTCTGCCTGCTCAGAACTCCGCAATTCCAGACAAGCTGGGCCTCAGGGACACTGTGCGCCCACCTGCCCCTTGGAAGCTCCACAGTTCTTCAATCGCAGCCGGGTTAGGGTACTCACCACAGGCCGCAGTGCTTCAGGAACCTGTGGACCCTCCCTGGTTGCAGAGATATCCACAGTCCTCCAGACACATGGAGAGGCCGATGCAGGCACCCCAAATCTGCCCAGCTCCTCCTCTGCAGACCAATGGCCAGGCGCGGCAGCTAAACAGGCTGGGCTAGGCTGGTAGTGTGGGCCAGCCCACCTATCGGGAGCTCAGCAGGTCTCCAAATGAAGCCGGGAATGGGGAGGCTGATGTGGAAGCCTCAAATCCACCTCTCCCCTTCACTGCACCTGGAAGCCTGAGGGAACTCCAGCAGTCTGGGTGCAGATATCCAGAGTCCTCCAGGCCCGCAGAGAGGCCGGTGAGGGCACCCCAGATCTGCCCAGCTCCTCCTCTGCAGGCCTATGGCCAGGCGCGGCAGCTAAACAGGCTGGGCTAGGCTGGTAGTGTTGGCCAGCCCACCTATGGGGAGCTCAGCAGGTCTCCAAGTGAAGCCGGGAATGGGGAGGCTGATGTGGAAGCCTCAAACCCACCTCTCTCCTTCACTGCACCTGGAAGCCTGAGGGAACTCCAGCAGTCTGGGCGCAGATATCCAGAGTCCTCCAGACACGCAGAGAGGCCAGTGAGGGCACCCCAGATCTGCCCAGCTCCTCCTCTGCAGACCTATGGCCAGGCGCGGCAGCTAAACAGGCTGGGCTAGGCTGGTAGTGTGGGCCAGCCCACCTATGGGGAGCTCAGCAGGTCTCCAAATGAAGCCGGGAATGGGGAGGCTGATGTGGAAGCCTCAAACCCACCTCTCTCCTTCACTGCACCTGGAAGCCTGAGGGAACTCCAGCAGTCTGGGCGCAGATATCCAGAGTCCTCCAGACACGCAGAGAGGCCAGTGAGGGCACCCCAGATCTGCCCAGCTCCTCCTCTGCAGATCTATGGCCAGGCGCGGCAGCTAAACAGGCTGGGCTAGGCTGGTAGTGTGGGCCAGCCCACCTATGGGGAGCTCAGCAGGTCTCCAAATGAAGCCAGGAATGGGGAGGCTGATGTGGAAGCCTCAAATCCACCTCTCCCCTTCACTGCACCTGGAAGCCTGAGGGAACTCCAGCAGTCTGGGTGCAGATATCCAGAGTCCTCCAGGCCCGCAGAGAGGCCAGTGAGGGCACCCCAGATCTGCCCAGCTCCTCCTCTGCCGGCATTTTAGGTCTTGAGGACCAGACATGACAGAAGTCAACAATGGCTGCCATACTGTCTTTCATTCTCTTCAAAATAGCTCTCCATATCTTTACATATGTTGAAATTAGACAAAAGAAAACAGACTAATATCACTCTGGACAGAGAATAATAGTATTGCTAGATTTTATATCATGATGCTACAGAATCAGCACTGAGTATCTTAGTGTCCCTTTTTCTTCAGAGTATCTGTTCATTACATTGTGCATTATATAATCTATTCTTATAAACTCTTTAGAAGTTCTATACATACATGAGTCTCTACATGTATAGCTATTCTTTCTGTATTAGAGGGAAAAACAAATCAAAGCAAGACAACAAAACAAATTCCTAGAAAAACATGAAATGAAAAAGACATATAAAACCACAATACTAAGTGATCTACAATAGTTACTATGATGTCTCTTGTTATTTTCAAAGGAATTGTCTATATCATCAGGCATAGTACAATTGAACATAGCAGATCATAGCAATATTAATAAAAACAAAACATTGGCGATATTATAGGACTTCAAAAGCAGTTAATAATCAAACCAGAATGAATATCCTAATGCATCTTATCATCTTCAGAGTAGTTGGCTCTACTCTTAGACTTGATACTATCAAGCATACCAAATTCAAATAAAATCAGTCAAGACAAAACAATGATCTAACAAACCAGATTCAAATAAGATCAGTCTTAGTAAGACAGTGTAAGTAATACAGAGCTTCAGGTTAAGTTAATAGGATATTAAGAATAGTTATTGTAGTATATCCTGCTATTTTTGTGATAGCTGTTTGCACCCTCAAATCTAGTACTCTAGTACAGACTAGAACAGAATAAAATTAAGCAAAACAGAGTGAGTGATAAGAATAATGTGGCTTTTAAATCCTGATACACTATTAACAATGTCCTCTGCCTTCCTTTTTTAGACATTTCCTCCTCTTTCTCTTTCACAGGGTACTTTGTACATTTTGGGTCCCACAAACTCCTTTAGATTTTAGATTATCTACCTACCTATTTACCTACCTACGTGGCTATCTACCTACATGGTTCTGAACCCCTTTATCCCTGAGCTTGAACTTGAGCTGTATTCCTTTACCTACTAAAGCCTCAAGGTTTTCCTTCCTTATACCTGAGTAGTTCTGCACTGCACAAAAGTGTCATGACTTTCCAACCTATCTGCAGCTGCTGGATGAGCTGTCCCTATTTCTCTCTGGTTTGCTGTCGCATATAGCATACTTTTCTCATCTTTGACTTTCAGTTCATTAACCCTCTTTCAGGCAGATTATATATCCTATTCATAGCATCTTGATGGACCCTATCTCCTGATCTGCTTTGCCTATGTTTCTTTTTGTTAGCATATCAAGCTCATCTGTGTTAGAGATTATATTCAGTCTTCTCTGCCTCATCTCTGCTATGCTATTTTCTGCCACTGGTTGTCCACTTTTCTCCTTCATTCCACTGTCTGCCATGTTCATGAGGCCTCTCTGCCACTGTTGCTGGAATTCTGGAGATTTTTTTTCCTCTCTCTAGAATGTCCTTCAGTATTTTTTGTAGGGTTGAATTGATGGTCAAGAACTCCTCCACTTCCTGTTTGTCATGGAAACATCTTGTCTTTCAATTAATTTTGAGAGTTTTTCAGGGTACATCAATCTGGATTGGAGATTATTTTCTTTCATGGCTTGGAATACTTCACTCTAAGCTCTTCTTGGTTTGATAGTTTATGTCAAGAAGTCTGTTGTGATTTTGATGGGTTTTACTTTATAGTTGATCTATTTCTTCCCTCTGACCACTTTTAATATTCTGTTCTTGTGATGAATTTCTGAGATCTTGAGTATTATATGTCTGGGTGTAGATCTGTTTGGTTGTAGCTCTCTGGAGTTCTGTATGTCTCATATATCTGAATATCATTTCCTTTTCCTGTGCTTGGGAAGTTTTCCTTGGTTATTTCTGTGGATAGCCTTTGTATTTCATGTGTGGTTACTCCTGCTTCTTTGCTCACTTTTTTGTTCTTAAGTTATAGATACTCTTGTCATCTTCTAGCCTTATATTGTTACTTCCTAGTTCTTTGTTATTTTTAAGAGATCTTTCCTTTCATAATCACACATTGCGAGTCTATCTTCAAGTTTTAAAAGTCTAACTTTAGTTTCTGTCAAGGAATTTCGCCAGCTTTCAATGGAGTTTTAATTTCCTGGTAATCTCTTTGGATCTGTTTCATGTATTCTAGATTTTGTTTATATTCTTCATCAAAGGTTTCTCTCCTTTTTCTGGGTTCTTCCATTCTTCCATTTGTGTCTTCTTGAGAGGTGCTTAGCATTTCTTTTATTTATCTTTCTTCACTTGAATTAGAATTTCAGTTTTAAGTTCATCTATGATTCACAAAGGTAATCCTTTATGTCCCCTGATGCTGTGTCCGATGTTGCATGTTTGCTGCACTTAATCTTTTGTGTATTTACCTCTCCTAGACTTATTTTTCCTGAATCAGTGGCTGCAGGCTTTTTATTGTTTCTTTCTCTTGGCACGTTTCTGGTTTCTTTTACACAGGTGTATAGGGAAGATCTCAGGCCCTTTCCATATTGCTTATGGTTTTTCTGAAGTGTGCTGACTAGGGGATTGCTGCCCTCTCCAGTTTACTGCTGATTTGTGAGGTGCACAGTGTTGGCTTGCCCCTCTCCTCTGAGCCTTCACCACATTAGTCTGTGCCATGCAGACATCACAGGTTCAGGACAGTTTCGTCGCTGGCCTTTGGGTCCTGATGAGGGGCGTGACCCAGCCCAAGCAGATCCCACGAGTCCTCTTTGGGCCAGGAGCAGCCAACTGACACCACTGCCGTTCCAGGTTCAGGCCCGTCCTGTCCAACTCCAATATTTCGTCCAGCCAGTCACCCCCTCTGCAGAACCAAATTCCTAGCACTCACCATGGGTTAGTACAGCTCTCCACATTAGTTCCACTCTCTGTTGTGCCGCACCCTCCCACCAAGGCCTTGGGCTCACCAACCCCCAATTTTGGCTTGGCACTACCACAACTTCAGTGCAACTATGTGTATTCTAACTCCGAGGCACACCTAGCACAGTGTGGGACCAGCTCCAATGAGAGTGCTTCTGGTTCCAGCCTTTCATCCACATTTTTCCTTCCTTCCTTTCTTTTTCTTTTTCTTTTTCCTCAGTTTCTCCCTGGGTTATGAGACTTTCTTCTGATCTTTTCCATGGTGTTAAATTTTAGCATCTAAGTTGTTTTTCTCAAAAAGGCTGTCTACTCTGCTACCTATCCATCTGTCATCTTCCCAGAATCCACCCAAAAATGTTTTAATAAGATAAGATCTCAGTTATTGATTCTGGGAATTATTTCTCAGGTAGTTTGATTTTTATTCATGAATTTTCTGTTGATCCCTAGGTGTTCAAGATTTCTACCTACTTGGTCTTGCAACAGATTTAGTGTTTCTGTTTTAATATTTAGATTTAGATCCATTTTGATTTTAGCTTAGTGCATGGTGATAAACATGGGTCTAGTTTGAACTTTTTGGCAAATGGAGAGCCAGTTTTTCCAGCACCAATTATTAAAGAATCTGTCTTTCTTTCAGTGAATGAGCTTGGCACCCTTGCCAAAGATAAGATGGCTTAGTGTTGTGGTTATATCTTCTAATCTATTCCATTGATCTTCAGTTCTTTTTCTATTTCATTACCATGCTGATTTTATCACAGTAGCTTTGTAGTATAACTCCAAGTCAGGGATTATGATGCCTCCTGCATTGACTTTGTTGCCTTGAATTGCCTTTGCTATTCTGTCTCTTCTGGTTTCAGAAGAATTTTCAGAATGGTTTCTCTAGATATGTCAGGTATGCAAATGATATTTTGATTGGAATTGCTTGAAATCTGTACAATAATTTTGGGAGAATGGCCATTTTTCACAATGTTTTTTCTTTCTATTCATGAACAAGGAATGTTTTTTTGAGATCCACTTTGATTTCTCTTTTCAAGGTACTGTGATTTTCATTAAATAGATCTTTTACTTCCTTTGTTAAATTGATTCCTAAGTACTTCATTTTTCTGGATGCTATTGTAAAGGATGTGGTTTCTCTTTTTCTCTTTCAAGTTTGTTGTTTGTGTATGTGTCTTAGTTACTTTTTGCTTATCACTGAGACAAAATATCTGCTGCCCAAATCTGGGAAAGGAAAGGTTTATTTCTTACAGCTTTTGGAGGTTTCATTCCATACTCAGTTGACTCCGAGGCAGGGTGGCATGGTGGGGCCATAGTTCATGATAGCTGCAAACAGCAAACTGGAAACCTTCGAGAAAGAGAGACACCTTCTTCCTGCCATTAAATCACATCCTGGCTCCAACCATAGGCCAGTGTAGCACTCACACCCCCAATCCAAGTGCTAGACAATGAACCAATCACAAATGCATAATGCATAAGGCATGAGTTCTGGGGGCCACCAACATAAACCATCACATTCCACCCCTGGCCCCTAAAGACTCATGCACATTCTTTATACAAAAGGTAGCCAGTCCATCTCCAAGAGTTGTCAAAGACCTAATATTTTCAGCATTGCTCAGAAGTCCAAGTCTCCTCCAATATCTATGGCAAACTCTTAACTGTAAATCCCTGTACAAATGAAATAAGGCTAAACATTTCTGAAATGTAAAGGTGCAAGACAAACATTACCATCCCAAAAGTTACAAACAGGGGAATATAAAACATTGGGAACAAAAGCAAGTCCAACATCCAGCAGGATGAACATTAAGTCCTACAGTTCCATGCTCAGCATTTGAAGCAATCCAGTTGCAAGCTCCAAAAGGCTTAAGTTATTCTACCCCCAAGATATTTCCATGATTTTAACTCCTGTATCTTCTCTCTTAAACCTCTTTGCTTGCTTTTTAGCAGGTTTCCTTTGGATGATCCATGTTCCTGGCTTTTCCAAACTTCTGGGGTCTCCACTACATCTTTGGCTTCACCCTTACATCTTTACATATTGCCCTGTCAGGGGCACACAGCTTGGCCTCCCAGGCCCTTTGCAATCGAGGTGGAAGCCATCTTACCCTCAAAATATGTGCATGTTCCTTGCACCTAAAATCAGTGCCATGTGGATGCTGCCAAGATTTGCTGCCAGCTGTAGTAGTAGCCAGGCTTTTCTCTCTTGGCTATAAGAGTCGATTGCCTGGATCTCTGGACTCTATAAACCTAATTGTGAACAAAAGCTTCTCTATGTTGCCACCATTCTGGAACCTCATGTGGGTGCCATCATTTAGGAGCCTCATGTGGCTTCCATTGCCCATTCTGGAGCATGGTGCTCTGCAGCTTTCTCCTCTGAGCAAATTCTTTCACTTTTGCAGTTTTGAAGCTGCAAAGGGTAGCAACCACTGTTTCCTGGGATGCCTGATGGCCACCTTTCTTTTCTCTCTGTTTCTTCTCAGCAAAGTCTCAACTCCGTCTTTACAATCCAAAGCTTTACTGGAGTTTTTCTTCTGGCTAAGTTCAAAGCATTTTAAATTATCCTACTGAGCTCTATGCTTTTGATTTACAACATATATCTGGTTAAAAGTCCCCAGCAATAGCCATGCAACACCCTCAACATTTGACTGCCTTGAAATTTCCTTTGCTAGATTAATCAGTCCATTGCCCTTAATCCTAGTCTCAGGCAAAGTCTCTGGGCATGAGCAAAATGCAGACAAACTTACTACCAAGCCATAACACACATCATGGGGAGTCCAGCAACCAATACAGTACTTCTTCTCAGCAGAAACCTCCCAAGCCTGGTCTTTACCATCAGGCTTTCTATTGACCTTCTGGTCTTCGGAGCTTTGTCTAGAATCTCTTCAACAGAACAACCTAATCTGCTCCAGCTCTATGCACCCAGGCAACAGGTCCAAACCTTTCCAAACTCTTCCCACAAGCCATTTCCAAAGCCTCTCAAAAAACATGGTCAGGTATAGTCATAGCAACAACCCCACTCCTCAGTACCAAATTCTGTCTTAGTTACTTTTTACTTGTCACTGAGACAAAATACCTGATGCCCACATTTGGGAAAGGAAAAGTTTGTTTCTGACAGTTTTGGGGGGTTTCATTCCATAATCAGTTGGCTCCAAGGCAGGGTGGCATGGTGGGGTCACAGTTCATGGTGGCTGCAAACAGCAAGCTGGAAACCTGCAAGAGAGGGAGACACTCCATTGATATGGTGAATTGCATTTATGAATTTTTATATCTTGAATCATTCCTACATTCTTCAGATGAATCCTACTTGGTTTTGATGTATTGCTGCATTATGTTTGCCAGTATTTTATTGAACACTTTTCCATCTATGTTCATTAGAGAGATTGGCCTGCAGTTCTCTTTTTTGGTTGGGTCTTTCTCTGGTTTTGGTATTAGGGTAATACTTGCTTCCAGGAATGTGTTAGGGAGAGTTGCTTCCCTTTTGATTTCATTCATGAGTTTTGACAATAAATAGAATTTTGAAAAATAATAGAATTTTGCTGTGAATCCATCAGGACCTGGGTTTTTCTTTGTTGATAAGGTTCTAATGATATTTTCAATTTCATAAACTGAACTTGGGTTTTTCAGCAGTTTTACATCTTCTTGATTTAGCTTTGGTAATTCATATGTTTATAGGAGTCTGTCCATTTCTTCTGTGTTGTCAAATTATGAGGGTAGAGATTTTCAAAGTAGATATTGGTGATCTTCTGTATTTCCACAGGGTCTGTAGTGATTTTTCCCTTTTCATTCCTTGTTGGCTGAATTTGAGTTTTTTCTTTCCTTTTATAAATAAGATTGGTTAAGGGCTTATCAAATTTATTTATTCTTTCAAAGAACCAACTCTTTGATTCATTAATTCTTTGTATTGGTTTCTTAGTCTCCTTTGCATTAATTTCCACTCTGATCTTTATAATCTTCTCTCTTCTTTTGGCTTTGGGCTTGACTTGCTCTTTATTTTCTAGATGTTTGAGGTGTAGCCTCAGATTGTTTATTTCTATTTGTTCATTTTCTTGATGTGGGAGTTCACTGCAATTAATTTCTCAGTGAGAACTGCTTTCCTTGCATCCTACAGGTTCCAGTAAGATGTATTTGTATTTTTGTTTACTTGTAGATAGTGTTTAATTTCTTTCTTTAATTTCCTCTGTGTCTCATTGATTGCTCAGGAATTTATTGTTTAATTTCCATGTGTTTATGGAATTTTTGCAGTTTCATTTGTCATTAATTTTATTTCATGGCATTATGATCAGAAACCATTCATGGGATGATTTTGATTATTTTGCCTTTACTTAAATATGTGCTATGGGCTAGTATATGGTGTATTTTAGAGAATGTCCCATGTGCAGCTGAGAAGAATCTATATTCGGATATTGTTCAGTGGAACACTCTGTACACATGCACTAAGTCCATTCATTTACCAGTGTGATTCAGTTGTTATTTCTTTGCTGACTTTGTCTAGTTGAAATGTCTCTTTGTGTCAATGTGGTGTTATGGTCTCTCACTACAATCCTGTCATTGCTATATGATTTTTCATTTCTATTAATATTTGTTTTATGTAGCTGGGTACTCTCAAATTTTGTGCATATATATTTAAAATTGTAATCTCTTCCTCATAGATTACCCTCTTAGGAAATGATATTGTTATCACTTTCCCTAACTAATATGTAGTTACCTTCTTTATCCCTTTTGATTATTCTTTGATTATCTTAAAGATCACATTGTCTGCAAACAATAGCTATCCCTGCCTTTTTTGGGTTCCTATTGCATGAAGTATTATTTTCCATCCTTTGGCTTTCAGTAAGTGAATTTCCTTTTGGATTAGATGAGTTTTTTGTATATAGCATATGGTTGAATTTTGTTTCTTGTTCCATTCTGCCAGTCTGTTTCTTTTAATTGGTGAATTGAGACCATTTACATTAATGATTATAATTGTTATATATTGGTTTATTGTTGACATGCTATCTTTCTGCTGTTGATTCTTTCTTTCCACTCTTTTTAATTATTTGCCTTGCTTAGAGGTTTTCTTCTATGTCTATCTAGAATGTCTTTCAGTATTCTTTGCAGGGTTGGTTTGGTGGCCATGAAGTTCAGCTGTTCTTTGTCATGGAAGCATCTTATTTCTCTGTCTATTTTGAAGGACATTTTTGCAGGGTACATCCACCTGAGTTGGAAGTGATTTTCCTCAAGGATCTGAAATACTTCGCTCCATGTTCTTGACTTCCTTATTTGTGCTGAGAAGTCTGCTGTGATTCTGATGGGCTTTCCTTTATAGGTGATCTGTCTGTTTTCTCTAACAGCTTTTAATATTCTGTTCTTCTGTTGAATTTCTGGGATGTTAATTATTATATGTCTGGGTATAGTTTTATTTTGGCTATGGCTAATTGGAATTGTATATGCTTCACTTATCTGCATGTCAGTTTTCTTTCTCATGTTTGGGAAACTTTCAGGTGTTATTTCTGTAAATAGTCTTTTGATATCATTTGTGTTGTCATCTTCTTTTTCATTTACACCTATCAACCTTATGTTGTTTTTGTTTGCATCATCTTGCAGCTGTTGAATTATTTCCTGACTCCTTGTTATTTTAAAAAGATCTTTCCTTTCCTGTTCACTAGCTGAAATCTAGTCTTTGAGGTCTGAAAGTCTATCTTCACATTCATTTAGGTGGTTTTGTCAACTTTCAATGGAATTTTTGATTTCCTGGATATCTACTTGAATCTGTTTCATGCATTATATTGCTTTCTTATATTGTTCACTGAAGGTTTCCATCTTTTTTTCAGTGATCCTTGACTTTTTAAACTATGTTTTCAGATATGTTCTGCATTTTTTATTAAGGCTATTATTTCTTCTTTTACCTGGGAGATTATATGTGATCGGAGCTCCTTGGAGTTGTTTCTTTACTTTAGTTGATTTTATTTCAGATGTTTCAGATGTATGGCTTAATTTCCTTTTATGTCCATGTCTCCTAGGCTTGTTTTGGATGGGGTGTAGGCTTGAGATTGCATTTTTCTCTTTAATTTCCTATATTCTCCTGAGGGAAGCTGAATGTAAGGTCTCAGTTCTTTCCTGGGTTGAGAATATCTGTCTGTACTACAGTGAGTTTCCTCAGTCGATGGAGATCATTATTCAGGCCTTACCAGGTCCCTAATGCCACATTTAGTTTCCTCAAATGTGAGGCATATGCTGGATGGGCCTTAAACACATCCCAAGTTTTACTCTGAAGCTCCCTGGTTGCTTGAGGTTGCTAGGTGGGACTTTACTAGGTTCTTAGTAGTGTACCAAAGCTGAACAGATAGCTGAAATATGCTGTGAAGGCCTTTAGTTTATGCCACATGGCACACCAAAGCTCCACAGCTACTTGAGATCACTGGATGGGGCCCTAGCAGGCTTCAAGAAAAGTCCCATGGTTGCATGGGTGGATGGAGATCTCTGTGCAGGCCTTCAGCTCATGACACAGAGTGCAGGTGGCTCCCTGGTTACTGGGGATCACTGGGCCTGGGCCCCCAAGCGACCTATCTGAAGGTTCTCCAGTGAGTGAGGATGCTGGGTGAGGCCCTAATATGCTCAGAACAACATGCCAAGGTTGCATAGCTGGATGGAGACTATTGTGCAGGCTTTCGGCTCACAACATGTAGCACGGACGGCTCCCTGATGCTAGGGTTTGCTGGGCAGGGCCTAATCTGGCCCTGAAGGACCTACCCAAAGGTCATCCAGTGACTGAAGATGCTGGGTGAGGCCCTAGTAGGTTCCAAAGTGACATGCCAAGGTTGCTTGGTTGGATGGAGCTTGTTGTGCACACTTTTGGCTCTATACTAAATTTTAAAAAAATGTTTACAATCTAAACTCTCACAGAGAAAAAGCCAAGCCATATTGTCCATATTGAGAGAGAAGTGGTTTTGTGTTTCACATAGCAATTCCACAAAGCCCAGTTATTCCAACTTCACCCAGATGATCTATGGGCCTCCAACCTGTGCTTTCTCCATAGAGAGAAATAACCAAAAAAAGAATATGGTCAGAAATACAAGCTACTTTACAGTCTCATTTTGATTATCTAGGAAGAGAAGAGACCCAATGACATCCTGAAGCCTCTTGCCTGTTGGGAGCCGCGGCCGAGCCCGGTCACCTTACTTGGCGGATGTGAGGCCTGTAGGAAAGAGCAAAGCCTGAGCTAGATTACCCCTCCCATCGAGTGTGCTAAGATGGCGCTTATCTCCTGCTTCCTGCTTGGTAAACAACCCGCCCTGTAAGATCTCCTGCTTCCTGCTTGGTAAACAACCCGCCCTGTAAGATCTCCTGCTTCCTGCTTGGTAAACAACCCGCCCTGTAAGATCTCCTGCTTCCTGCTTGGTAAACAACCCGCCCTGTAAGATCTCCTGCTTCACAACCCGCCCTGTAAGATAGTCTGCCTAGCAACAACTGATGTTAGCCAATCAGCCCGCATCACGCGCTTTGAACTGATTGGCCACTGTAACCCTATAAAAGTGAGTGCCTCTCCCGCCACGAAAAAAGAAGCAGAAGAAGCACGCAAGGAGCCACGGAGAGCGGACCGGTAGAGGCTTCAGGAAAGAAGCAGAAGAAGCAGGCAAGGAGCCGCGGAGAGCGGACCGGTAGAGGCTTCGGGACAGACTGTAGGGAGAAGCACGCAAGGAGCCGCGGGGAGCGGACCAACAGAGGCTTCGGCCGGGAGGATTCCCGGGGCAGGCTGTACGGAGAAGGAAAATAAAAGAAAAGGTTGTCCACTGCCAGACTTTGTTGTGTGTCCTTCCTGCCGGCCGGGAGTGACACCGACACTTGCCTCCTATTTTCCAACACAATAGCAAAAGGCAGGAAGCCAATTTCTCTCCTGGAAGCCTGAGGCAATAGTTTGGGTGAGAGGGTATTTTTGTAGTGCAAAATAAATAAACTAATTCATTAAGTAGAATTATTAAATACATTATATAAATATGTTCAAGACTCTAATTTGTTGAGCTACATTTCATAGCATACTGAAAACCTATCAAAAAAGATAAAGACATTTAAGTTATTCCTGTGTCAGATGGTAAAATAAAAATTCTCATGTAGTGAGCAGCAACCTGAGATGAAATACCAGAGAGAGAAGGATCTGTTTTCTTGCCTGTGCACATAAATATTGGCAGTTGGCTAGTACTGTACTCCATTCTTGCCTCCTTTTTCCTAATTATAATAGCAAATATATACTGGACCTTTGTGCCAGGCATGGTACTAAATGCTGTACATGTATTATATCATGCAGTCCCTACTGTAAACTTGTAAGGTAGAATTATTATTATCCATTTTGCAGAAGAGAAAACTGAAATCTCTAGAGATGATTTCATTTCCCTGAGGTTAGACAGTGACTAAAACAGTTTGGTTCCACATCATATAATCCATTTGAGGCTCCACCACTTCACAGTATTCTCTGCAGGAAGGAAGAAGTGATGGAAGTGCTACGTGGACATACAGAAGGAAGCCAGTGAGCTGAAGAATTCGGGACAACTGGTATACTCTGCCCTCTAGAGAAGAAAGAAAGTGACACTGGTGAGATGTCTTGTAGTGGCCAAGAGCTTTCTCATTGATCTTCCAGTCTCACCTCATTCCAGCTCTATGAAGACAGTATAATTGCCTTCATTTTGCAGACAAATGTGGCAAGACACAAAGAGATAAAATACAGCATCACAAGGCAGGAAAAAGAGCAGGCTAGGATTTATCTCCCGTTCCTCTGGATCCCAAGCCAGTGTGAGCTCATTAAGGAAAAACACAAGGACCATAGCAACCACACACTGAGGAAGGTGTTAAGGGGACTAAATTTCTACCAAAGGAAAAAAAATGATCATTATTTGTAAGTTTCTTATTTGTTGAAACCCTCTCTCCATCCCTTACCCTGAAAGAACACAATAATTTCTGAGCAATGTGGAATCCTCATGTCTCCTCATACTTCGGTTCCATCTTGTGTGGGCACTGAAGGGAACATGTTGGGCAGTGGCAGCTGGCTCCACCTTTAGAAGTGGTGAGGGGAGATACAGGCTGGCATACATGCAATAAGCCTAGGAGGCACCAGGCCAGTGTATGGCCATCCTCAGTGACATGCAGACCTGGAAAAGGAAGTTCCCCTGGCCAAGAAATGCTTCCCATTGGACAAGGGAGCTGACTTTGGAACCAAACTTGGAAAAAGGTCTCCAATTTCAATATATGTGTTGTACAGATGATCTATGGGACCAGACACTCATAGAGTGCCTTCCTTACATGGGAAAGGAGGGTGACCAGGTAAGTAAAGGTGAAGAAAAAAAACCAGATAATTCATGATAAAGGATGTAGCATTAAACATATAGAAAGAAGGAGAAGACATTTTTAAGCAAAACAATGGTATGATTAGGTTGTGTCTAGAAAGCTCTTCTGGCTGGCATTTGACTAAGGAAGAAGTCTGTCTGAAGGAGAAAGGCAAGTCTGGCTGGCGTGAGTTTAGGGACACTCCTGCTCTGGGAATAAATAAGAAATTAGGAACTCCAACATTGCCTTTGCACTTGATTGCATGCCCAAATCTCTTTAGAGCTTTAACAAAAATCAGAGAGGTCTTGCCCAATCCCAAACATACTGAGTCACAGTCTGCAGGTATGGTACCCAGAAAGTATCTGTTTCAGAAGTACCAAAGTAATTCTGATAAGTCGAATACAGTGAGAGGAGCCATCGACAAGCTAAAAGATGAAGACCAAAATGCAAGACGGACCTGAAATGAGGAGGAGAGGAAAGAAGTTATACGAAGAGTTCTACCTGAGCAACCTCAAGGAAGGGTAAGTACATAAGGGAAGTTAGAACTTACCCTAGAGGAGGAAAAGCAAGTCTAGTAGTGGATGTGAAATTCATCACTCCCCAGACACCACGCATGGGCATGCGCAGTAGGTAAAAGTGAGTGTTAGAGTTGGAACCAAAACTACAATAGAAACCATGAGCTGCGGGTGTTGAAAAAAACATTACAGAGAAGACGGTGCTGCACCTAAGTCAGAAAACAGCTCAAGAGTTCCCAGTAACTGAAGCAGAAAGCGAGCGGTGAGAGTTGGAAGACAGCCATGAGGGGAGAATGGCAGGAACCAGTGGGGGAGCAGGTTCAGGATAAGTGTAGTCTGTAGAATCCAGACTTTGACAGAGGGTGGAAGAGGTTGAGGAGCAAGCGGAGGCTTTGGATTTGTCACTGTGAAGCATCAGTGGAGTAACTACATGTCAAAGCAGATTGCCCTGGATTACAGAAGGAACAGAGAGACAGGGGAAGGAGAGAAAGGTTCCTACCATCCTGTTTCAAGACCTGGAGTTCATGTGATCTGTTTCAGAGGTGATGAAAAACAGGGTGAATATGAATTTAGGAATACTTCCTTTTGCCTAGGGATTGGGCGGAAACTGCCACCAAGGAAAGTCCTTAATAGAAGGCAATGTTTCCCAGAGCTGATTCAACCAGCCAATGAGGAAGCAGAGACAAAATGCAGCAGTATTTTGTCAGAAAGGGACACTGATGATTGGTAGAACAAATGTCTCCAACTGTTTTTATTTTTTATATCTAGACTGGTAGCTAACTATGAAGTTAGGGTTTTTATCTCAAACCCACTGCTATTTAGAAGTATTAAGGTGTACAAAATTAACATAATGGTTCTCACAGGAATCCATGCTAAGTGTCAATCTAGAGTGTGCACTGCTGTTAAATGCTTTCCCATGTTGTCTGATAAATGTTTAAAGCAGATTATGTCTCTGGGGAAGACCAACTGCTCCTTCGGGGAGTCATTGCACAGATCTGACAAAGGACACAAAGGTGCTTGACAAAGAGGGTGCCACCAGGGAAGAAAGAGAGGGGCTCAATGAGTCACAAAGGTACATAATTTATCAAACAAAAGGAGTATGACATTTTAGAGTAAATTCCATGGAAATGAATGCACTATGTTTGGTTGAATCAGGCATTGAGAAGATTTCCTTAGAAACCAAGTCCATATTTTCATTGAGGCAGGGGAGGGGAGAGAGAAAGAGAGAGGTAAGTGCTATGGGACTCAAGTGCACAGTGAATTAACATCTTGTGGTGAAAACACTGCCTGAGAAATTAAAATGATATTTGAAACATAAATCCTGCGTGCTAACAACTCTCGTTATAAGCATCTGCCAGAGTCAACAGGCAGAGTTTGTTTGCTAGGAGGTTGTTTCTGGAGGCCAATTCTTGAGTTCTCAAAAAACATCTGTGCAAATGCAGGGGAAAAAACCACAGCAAAAGAAGCCATTGGTGGTTAGGTGTGTTATAAATACATTATTACTTCATTGTAATGGCACACGGGCCTTGGCTAGACTGCAGAATGACCTCACCAGCTGTCAGTCCTTGACTTACTCTCCTTGAATGAGCATTCAAGATACAGCAGTGACTCCAAGGCAGTGCAGTGTAAACACAGAGGGAATCAGAAGAGAGAATCCAGACACAAATTCAGCAGCATCGCATGAAGAAGTAGAGGGCTCTGGCCAAAACCAGAAAGACTCAGGGATTTTTCTGTCACACAGAAACACCGTTCAGTCGTTCAAGCCAGCCCTAAGGACCTTTTGAATGGAAACTCCAAGGCTTACCCACCTCCCCCCACTCCCCACCCCTGCCCCAGGCTTTCTCACTCTGTTTGCCCTCTCAGAAGGGAGGCCTCAGGGCCCAAAAGAAGCAAGTCCCTTTCCAAGGAATCCATTCCGTAGTGGAAACTCAGGAATGCAGGCAGAGGCTGGGTGGCAAGGGTCCCAAAGCAGCTGGGCTCCTGGCAAGGGTCCCCAGGCACAGGGAACCAAGAACTTTACTCAGGGTCAGCTTCCCTCTGCAAGCGAAGAAAAACACTTAGAAGATAAGAATGCCCGCAACTAAATGGAAAATAATGGGTGGCCAAGGAGTGTCAGGAGCTGTGGAAAGAAATGGGAAAAGAAGAGAGCGGCACCTGGAGGCGGGCTGTCCTCACTTAGCTCAGGTTTCCCCTAGCCCTGGGCCGGTCTGCAGAGGGCTGGAGCAGTTAGGTTTTCTATGCAATGTGAAGTTTCATCATCCTTAGCTTGACAGAATTATATATTCAGTTCAATGAAAGGAAACTCAGAAATTTCTTCACAATTTTCATTCAAGATTTTGAAGGAGACAACACACATGACTACAACAACCCTCAGGGTATCGGATTCTGCACCTGGCTTAGGGATTTATGTGTATTTTAGTGTCACCCCTCCCATAAAGATCTTGTTGCTCAGTCTTTAGCCATGAAGCTTTATTGAAAACCAAAATTCAATGTTTCCATGATGAGTGTGTTCGCACTATCATCACATGGAAGAAAAAACAAGCATCTCATTCAATGAAAACTTTGATCTAACAATTTAGGAAAATGAGTGGTACATTTTTCAGTTCAATGGGCTTCTATACACTGATACAAGAGATAGTGTATGTTGCATAGAAGAAATCAAAGGAAGGTCAGTAGGAGAGCCCTGTTCCACGGAGCTTACAGTGCAGTGAAAGGGATCAGTGATGACGAGAGATATTCCACATGTCCTTATGGCAGTGTTGGTGAACCTATGGCATGCATGTTACTGTGTTTTTCTTTCAAGATAAAAGATGTTGAAATAAAATTTTTCTCCAAACTAAAACCGTATTATTTAGGTTTAATTGTAATGTTGGCACTTTGAGATAAATAGATGGGTTTTGGGTGGCAGTTTGGGACTCTGTCTCTAAAACTTTCCCCATCGTCCTTATGGGGTAAGAATGAGTTCTACAAAGAATAACTAAACAAGTAAGAGAGGGGCAGTGTTTGCTGCTTTATGTAGGATAACAGAGGACTTGTGAAGGTGATGACATTTGACTTAAGAGTTTAAAGAAATGAGACCTTTTTCCTGCAGAAACTTAGGGAAGAAGATTCCAGAATGAAAAGACACAAGGATCTGGAGTAAGTAAATTCCTGGTCCCCATGGCCCAAAAGAATACTGGTTACACTTAATCTCTACCTTTCCCTCCCTGTCCTTCATCCACGTCAAGTTTCCAGGCCATGTGATGTGAGCCTCACACACAGCCCTGCCTTTCCTTCACCACCCTTCACACGGCCATCCTCACACTCACAGGCACAGCACCCTTCTTAAACCAGGAATACAATCACTCAAGACCATGATCTCACTCAACTCAGGTGGTGGGGTGTATTAAGGAGATGAAGCTCAAGATGCCCCCTGAGATACCACCAGCAGAGGCCAAGCAATGACACCCAGTTTCAGAGGTAAAGCCTCTGCCATGCAGGAAAAGTCCTCAAAACCTTAGCCATCCCTCTCTTCCTTTCCTTTAATCAAAATTCCAGAGCTGCTACTAACAAGTGTAGCCCTTTACACCATTGCTGTGCTTTGGATTTTGAATGCCCTTCAAAGGCCCCTATGAAGGGGTGATTGCAGCCCATGGAGTTCTGTGGCAAGTGGTGGAATCTTTAGGAGGCAGGGCCCTCAGAAAGGAAATTCCATAGTTGAGAGCATCCCTTGCAGAGAACACTGAGGCCCCAGAGCTTTCCTCTCCCTCACTGTGTTTCTGGCCTCCATCAGGCGCATGTAGCTCTCCCACAACACACGGGCTGTGATGCACTGGGCCACTACAGATCCAAAGCAACTGACCCAAGCCACTATAGACAGCAACCTCTGCAACCAGGAGACAAATTTTACCAAGTTAGATTTTTCTGTTTAAAAGATATTTATCTCAGGTATTTTGTCACAGCATGAAAAGCTGAGTGATGTAGCTACAAAAGCTCTTGGATCTTGTCAAGTATTATCTTGCCATAGTTTTATCTCTTCCGTACAAACGTCCTGTCAAGGGTGTAGGACATGGATCTTTACAACCATTTTACATAAAGTAAAAATGGAGCAGAGAGAGGTTATGATTTGGGGACATTTCAGTGCTAAGACTGAAATGGGAAGTAAACTCCTGATTTATAGCACTGGATCTTTCCTGTACTCTGTCAACTTTTTTCTAGGACTGTTTCCTGGAGACGACATGTTGATGAATTACAGTGTTCAATCTGAAAAGCTTTCTGAAATTTGAGACACTGTGGAGAAGTATTAACTCTGTGATTATGATTATGAACTTAAATAAGAAAAGTATCTAGATAAGGGGCTGGGGATTTAGCTCAGCGGCATAAGCGCCTGCCTTGCAAGCAGGCAGTCGTGAGTTCAATCCCCAGTACCAATAAAAAGGAAAAAATAAGACAAAAAAAAAATCTAGATATTCAAAGATATTTTCACTGTTACCTACAGAATTGGCAAATGTTTAGTCCTAAGTACATTCTTTGGGGGGCCAGACAATACAGAGATCAATTTTTTATTTTCTTAATTTTAAATGTATTAAAATTTTGATAAAATATATTCTCAATTTTGAAAACAATAAGATAAAGTTTTCCAGTCTGCCCCTATCTTTTTGTATACTCTCTCCCTGTTCTCCCCTCTATACCTCCTTTGATGTATCAGTGAAGTCCTCCACTTTTTCATTTGACATTATCACTTTCCTCCATCAACATTTCCATCTACCAACTTCTTCATTTTCTCCATCTCTTCATTTAAGAATCACTTTTTTATTTCAAGTATACATTCGCTTTTAAGTTAATTTTCTTTATACATTTTAGGTATAAGTAATGATCACATTCATCATAGGGAATTCGTACCTGTACATGATATATCTTGATTCTTCTTTTATCCCTAGTTCCTTGTCTTCCCTTTCTCTTGCCCTTATTATTCACAAAAGTTTTGTTTCTGTTTTGTCCTTCTATTCTCCACTGTTTTTGTGGGCTGCTGGAGTTTGAGATGATACCTTGTGGGCTAGAGCTGTTGGCCAGTGCACTTGAACACTTTGGAGAATTCAAAGATGAACAAATCCTTTGTCCTCCCCTGACCTTATACAGTAGGGGAGGTGCAAGAAGTGATGAGTTCTCAGATGGCTGTGGAAGAAGGACACAAAGCGAGGACTCTGGTGCTTAGTGTCACAGGAATGAAGCAAAACAGTAAGGTCACCCCACCAGGCAGGGTCCTGAGCTTTGCTGCAGGTGCTGTCTGCCATGCGTTTCTAGGAAAGAGTGGACTCCATTTCTACGTGGCATCAGTAGTCAACACTGATACGTTTTAAATCTTTCAAAGATCTTTGTAGATAATGAAGGGGACTTTTGCCTTTAAAATCCCATCTGTGAAAGGAATATGAAGGCATATAGAAATAAGGAAAAAAATGTTTGTGCTCACTCCCTATCTCTTTCAGCTATTGGCAATACATTTTCAGAGGGTTATCAAACACTGTAGATTTCTCAAATAAGAATCTACTATCTAATTTGAACTCATGGAAAACTTAATGGGCATGCTAAAGCAGATTTTATTACCTGCATTTTATGAATGAATTAACTTAAATGGTTCACAGAAGAGCAAAGACCAGACGCAGGATATTTTATGTCTCATTCTGTGAAGATATTCCTCCATGATCCTGGACAAAGTACCCTGGACATACTCAAAGTCCAAGTTCAGCTCTACATAGTCCAGAGTGGTCACCAAGAGCCACAGGTGGCTATTGAGAATTTCAAAAACAGCTTCAAATTGAGATGCATTACAAATATAAATTATACACCAGCTTTCAAGACTGTGCCAAAAAAGTGTAAAGTATCTCATTAATAATTTTATGTCACGCTGGGAAAATTTTTCACTGGTAAAGCACTTGCCTATCATGTTAATGGCCTGGGTTCAAACCCCAGTCCTGAAAAAAAAAATATTATGTTGATTAGAGGTTGAAACAAAAATATCTTGGATATATAAAGTTAAATAAAACATGTCTTTAAAATTAATTTTATCTGTTTCTTGACTTCATTGAACATGACTATTAGAAAATATAAAGTCACATATGTGGCTTGCATTATATTTCTATGGAATGATGCTTGTCTAGACAGAGTATGCTGACACATCTTTGCAGAGATTCCTTAGAATACAACTTTCCGTGGCAATGAAATTTCTCTGGCAGTTGTACATTCTCCTCTCCAACATTCCTTCTATTCTGAAACAATGACAACACATATTTTCACATGTTTCTTTGATCCCGCCTATTGAAAGTCATGGCAGACAAGGAGCTGTGGCTACATTTTATTATTTAGAGGAAAATTATAGAGACAACAGTCCATTTGGTGTCTACATTTAAATAACTCAGAAACTTTTGTCTCAGTCTATGACTATACTCATTTCTGGAATGTTTTCCTATTAAGTTTCTCTTTTTCCTCTACAAAAAACATGTGAATCTTTATTGTTTGTCTCCTGGTTTTCCTTGACACTTTAAAGGGAACATCTTGGAAGACTTCCCCGGCATAGAAACCCAGAGTTGAGGATGAGGATGAGTACTGATGTCCGGTTGTTAATATCTGACTCCAGGCACTAGTTTGTAATGGGCAATGGTCTAATGTGGTATTTACAGCTCAAGAAAGAAAAAAATTTTTAAAGCAGATTGCTTCCAGAAGCTCTGCATCTGCTGCCCAGTAAGCCTGCTGGTTTGATGCGTTCCACAAAGTGCATGAAGAACTCTCGAACGTCACAGTGATTTGGTTAATTGGGTAAAGATAAGGGTTTCTGAATAGCAGAGTCAGTTTGCCATATTGGCCTGGCACCCAGGGACGTGTGATATAAAAAAGTTTGGCTGTCTGGATGCATCTGAATGCTCGGTTATTTCATAAAGCCTGCACTGTGTATTTGGAATGCACATTTGCTCTTATGAATAACAGTAATTGTTTGGCTTGGCCTGCCTTTGTGTGACCGCCAGCTGGCAATGACTGGAACCGTGACACATGACACTCCAGCTGTGTCCACATGTTTCTGCCTCGCAGTATCGACTTATATAATTTGCTTTTTTGATCAACAGTTGAGCCATTTAAGGGAACTCATCATATTACACATGCCAGCTACTTCTCTGCAAATACTTCTATTGCAATTTCAAAAAAAAAAAAAAAGATTTTCATTATTCCTTGCTTATTATGGTGATGTTGCAACTTCATTAAATATAGAGCAGTAAAAGATACATTCCTAATTGAACTTGAGTAGTTTTCCCTTGAATACACATAATTACATGACAATAGCTTAGCATTTAATCAAATGAACCATTAAAATAGTAACTAATGATGGTCTTACTATGACTGACAGACCTGACCCAACTATCTTTAACTTTCCTCTCCATTTTATTAGGCTTGCTATATCAGTCGTTGTAATTAGGTTTGTATTGGGGGACTGATAACTACCTGCATTGTAGTGTGGAATCTTATCTGCTGGGGTGTTAAATTTTCTGTTCTGTTACAATCTATTTTCTTCATAGAGATTTGGAACAAGCAAGCAGAAATTGAACTTGACCCAAAATATACTTGTATTTTTATTACCTTTTCCTGTGAAACTGAAAACATTCACTTAATCCCTCCTTCCTGATACTGAAGCGTAGGGAACACACACAGTCTTTTCAGCTCTTGGGAAAATTCTAAATTATGCAACTTTGGTAACTTATGGCCCATCCAGTGAAACTAGGCCATTGCTGCAGCTTAACAGTCTTCCTTCATTTCTTCTCTTCCTGTAGTTTGGGACTCATCTTATTGCTGAGTTGATTAAATGGGATGAAATATCTAAATAGCTGACCAGAGAACCACATGTTGACAGTCATTAGGGCCAGAGAGACAGGTACCATGCACAAGTGATTCACTTTGGCTACTAGATACTTTTTTAGTTGGAGGAGGAAAGAATTTACTTCACCATTCTTTGTTCAGAGTGTCCTTGCTCATGTCAGCAGTCAGAGCCTCAGCAATATTGGAGGAACTAATTCAGTAGCTATAAAAAGGTCAGAGTGGGGAGGGGACTGAAAAATTCAAAAGTCCATTAAACTAACTGTCTGGAGACCTAAAATTCCAATTTAGGATCTGATACTAACATTATGCTTGGGACAGTAAATATATTACATTTTAAAAGAACTAATTAGTTAGAAATTCATGCAAATTTATCATTAATTGGTAAATAATTGTGCATGCTTACAGTACAATATGATAGTTTGATCTATAGAAAGAGTCTAATAAGATAACTAACATATCCACCATGTCGCCAACTTACCATTTTTGTCGTGAGAATGTTCAAAATTTATAGTTACAATTATGAAACAAATAATATATTACTATTAACTATGGTCACCATTCAGTGCAATAGATCACTAAAGCTTCTCCCTCCAATCACTCACTGAAGCTTAATACTCTTTGATGAACATCTCTTCTCCTATCTCTTTTCTTTCCTTGCAGCCTCTGGTAACCACCTTATACTTTCCATTTCCACAAAATTGACTTTTTTACATTCTACATGCAAGATAAGTATGTAGCATCTTTCTTTCTGTGTCTGGATAATTCCATTTAGTGTCCTCCAGTTCATTTATGTTGCTACAAGTGACAGAATTTCCTTCTTTTTAAAGGTTATCTAGAATTCTATTAAATTTTTTCTTTATCAGTTTTTTACTGATGGACACTTAGATTTCTTCTATAACTTGACTATTGTGAATTATGTTGTAATGAACATAAGAGTGCAGATATCACTTCACTATATCAATTTTAATTATTTTGGACATATACCCAGAAGTAGGATAACTGAATTATATGACAATTCTACTGTTAGCTACATTATCTTCCAAGATGACTTCCAGGAATGACATTCTCACCATAACACACAAATGCAAACTTTTCTTTTTGCTATATTTCATTTTAATGGTAGCCATGCTAATAAACATGAAGTGATATCTTGTATTTCCCAATGATTAGAGTTGTTGAGCATTTATACTATGTATTTGTTGCTCATTCATGCCTCTTCTTTCAAAACCCTGTTTAGATCCTAATGAAATATATGAATCTCTCTTTCATTTATCAAATGCTTCATTCTTTTAGAAAAAGTAGAGGGAGAGCAGCAGAAAGCAAGAGTAGGGACAATCTGAACTTTTCTAATACATAGGATCTTTAATTATACAAGTATTGAACAAGTATAAAATGTTATGTGAATTTTTATTGTTAATATGTGAGATACAATGAATTTGGGAGCAAAAAATCAAGGGATGTATAAATCTTATTTACAAATATACTTTATCCAAAGATTGAGAAAAATGAGACATTTTAGCAGACTGAGTCTGCTTTCTGATGGACATCTGAGAAAGAGCATCTGATTGACAGTTGCTCAAAAAACAGTTACTGTCAGCCAATTTAATGTCAACAAATTGGGAGACTAGAAAAATCCAGAAATCTTATAGCCAACTCCCTTTATTTTACTGATGACAAAACTGGATTGTATTAAAAGTTAGCTACTTGCTTAATGTCACACAACTAGATAATGCTAGACCAAGAAAACCCAAGCCTTCTGATTATGGGCCTCTCTCTTTGACCTTGGAAGAAAACTTTAGACATTCAACACGGATTAAGAGACAGAACTGTTGTGGAAAACCATGCTGCTGTAGGAAAATAAGAAGAGATAAATAGATAAAGTGCCAGACGTTGTCTCATAAAATCTCAAGACAATAAAAACTGGATTAACAACCAAGAACAAAAGTTTGTCACATCTCAGAAGGGCTTTGATGAGAGGCATGCTGAGACTTAGCAACTGATTGTTGGAGACAGGGTAGAAGTAAGCAAAGGCAGAAGTGGTACAGGAAACTTCCCCATTTGAAGAAATACTCCCATGGGAAGTGGTCAATAACACAAAGAAATACAGGAAATTATCTTGGATTAGGTGCTTGCTGACATTTGAAAGGGTTTTGGAACCAGAGGTGGTGAGGCAGCAGTGACAGCAGCAGCAGCGACACCCGGACAGTGATGATGCCTGGCATTAGAAAGCCAACAATGTCACGGTTCTGGGTGGTCCATCTGTTTTGGAATAAGACCCCAGCTGGCAGCTGGAGTTACCAGAAACAAGGCCCAGCTCTTACAGAAAGAAGCTTGCACGAGCTAGAACTGTCACTGGCATGCAAAACAATAAAGAAGAAGGCAAGATATGCACCTTTCAACCAACTGAGCCCAAATTTAGGGCAGACTATAATTTCAGCAGGATGGTTATAGTATAGATCATAGGAATTGGGTCAGCCCATTTCAGAGGGAAGAAGTAGGAGGGCTTGGATTGTTCCCAATTTCACGTGGTGCTCCAGGTTTAAGATTGCATACTATTTGTATTACTATGGTTTGAACAAGCTTGTTCAGACAGATTAGCTTCAAAGACTACAATGGTTGCTTCTAAAATATAAAGAATTCACTGACTGGACCCTGCCCAGTGACCTCAGGTAACCGGGAACTGCAGTGTGTGAGCTGAAGCCTGCCACAACAATCCCACTCTAGCTGTGAAGCTGTGGAAATTTGTGTGGAAACTAGTAGGCCCCTTCTCAGAGTCCATAGACAGCCCAGGACCTTTGGATCATCAGTGAGGTACTGTCTGGGCCCCACACAGCAACCTCCATGTAGCCGGTAGCTGCATGTGATGAGCTGAAGCCCACGTCAGTGATCCCTACCTAGTTGTGCAGGTGTGAGTCTTTGTTTGGAAGCTGGAAGGGTCCCACCAAGACACCACAAGAGGCCAGGGAGCTTTGGTGTGCCATGTGGAGTGAGCTGAAGGACTACCCAATGTACTCCACATGCCATTCAGCCTTAGTATGTCACTCAGAAACCAATAGGGTCCTTCTCAGTGAACTCAAGCAGCTGGGGAACTTCACAGAGCCATGTGGAGAGTGCTGAAGGTCCACCCAGTGCACACTACCTCCATCTGGGGAGACTTTAAATGCCAGTCAGGACCCAAGGAATACAGGAAACTGACAAAATGAAATCTTAAACCACCAGTCCATCCCAAACAAACCTAGGAGACATGGACATAGAAGAAAGTATAAACCATACATCTGAAATGATATCAACTAAAGAAACAACTCCAAGAAGCTGTAAAGGAACTCAGATCAGAAATAATCTCCCAGGTAAAAGAAGTAATAGACATAATAAAAGAAATGCTGCACACATCTGAAGAAGACATAGTCTTAAAAAAATCAAGGAGCGCTGAAAAAAAAAAATGGAAACCCAGAACTTCAACATAAGAACAGAATATTAAAAGCTGTTAGGGAAAAGAGACAGATCACCTATAAAGGAAAGTCCATCAAAATCACAGCAGACTTCTCAACACAAATCATAAAGTCAAGAAGAGTATGGAGTGTAATACATCAAATTCTAAAGGAGCATGACTTCCAACCCAGATTAATGTACCCTGCAAAATTGTCCTTCTAATCTGATGGCAAAATTAAGATATTTCCATGACAAAGAGCAGCTGAAGAACCTCATGACCACGAACCAACCCTGCAAAGAATATTGAAAGATATTCTAAATAGACATAAAAATAACTACGACTCCAAGGAAACCAACAGAATAAAAGCCACTAAGCAGGGCAGAAAATTAAAGAGAGGAGATAGATAAAGAAACAACAGCAGAAAGATAACATGATAAAAATGAATATATATATATATATATATATATATATATATATCCATTGACGTAAAGGGCCTCAATTCATCACTTAAAATAAACAGACTTGCAGAATGTATCAAGAAACAACATCCAACCATATGTTGAATACAAGAAACCCCTATAACCCAAAGGAAATTCATAGACTGAAAGTCAAAGGATGGAAAGCAATACTTTATGCAACAGTAACCCCAAAGATAAAAAAATAAAAATAAAAAAGCAAGCAATGTAAATTTCAAACCAAGAATGATCAGAAGAGGTAAAGAAGGTCACTGCATACTAGGTAGGGGAAAATTTCAAGAGGAAGAGATAACAATCCTAAATATATATTCAGAAAGTATGGGAACAACCAGCTATATAGAAAAATATGAATAGAGATGAAAAATCAAATAAGCAATAACACAATTAAAACAGGAGACCTTAACACCCCTTTGACACAAAAAGACAGATCAACTAGACAGAAAGTCACCAAAGAAATAACAGAATTAAATCAAACTTGTGAACAAATGGACTTAGTGGATGTGTGCAGTGTTCCACCCAATATCATGAGAACATAGAGTCTTCTCAGCTACACATGGGACATCCTCTAAAATAGACCATGTATGAGCCCATAGAACATGCTTAAGTAAATGCAAAAGAACTGAAATTATCCCATGCATATTATCTGATCATAGTGATATAAAACTGGAAATTAATGACAAAACTGCAAAAACTGCATAAACACATGAAATTAAATAGTACATTCCTGAAAAATCAAAGGGTCACAGAAAAAAAGAAAGAAATTCAACAATATCTACAAGTAAACAAAAATACAAATACATCTTACTGGAACCTGTGCAATCCAATGAAGGCAGTCGTCAAAGGCAAATGTATTGCAATGAACTCCCACATTAGGAAAACAGAATGAGCAGAAATAAACAACCTGATGTTAAACTTTAAACATCTAGAAGAAGAAGAGCAAGTCAAGTCAAAAGTCAAAAGAAGGGAGGAAACTGTAAAGATCAGAATGGAAATTAACATAATACAGACTAAGAAAACAACACGAATTAATGAATCAAAGAGTTGGATCTTTGAAAGAATAAATAAAATTGATAAACCCTTACCCAATCTTATTTATAAAAGGCAAGAAAAACCTCAAATTCAGACAATAGAAATGAAAAAGGCAAAATCATTACAGACCCTGTGGAAATACAGAAGATCGTCAATATCTACTTTGAAAACATTTACTCTCATAGGCTTGACAACACAGAAAAAATGGACAGATTCCTATAAACATAAATTCCCAAAGCTAAATCAAGAAGATATAAAACTGCTGAATAACCCAAATTCAGTTAATGAAAATATCACTAGAACCTTACCAACCAAAAAAGCCCAGACCCTGATAGATTCACAGCAGAATTCTATAAGAAATTCAAGGAAGACTTAATGCCAATACTCCTCAAACTCTTCCAGGAAATTGAAAGGGAAGCAATTCTCCCTAACTCATTCCTGGAAGCAAGTATTACCCTAATATCAAAACCAGAGAAAGACCCAACCAAAAAAGAGAACTACAGGCCAATCTCCTTAATGAATATATATACAAAAATCCTCAATAAAATACTGGCAAACATAATGCAGCAAATCATCAAGAAGGCTATGCATCATGACCAAGAGAAATTCATTCCAGGAATGCAGGGATGGTTCAACATATGAAAATCAATAAGCTTCATATATTATATCAATATAGCCAAAGATAAGAATCATATGATCATTTCAATAGATACAGAAAAAGCTTTTGATAAAGTCGAACACTCATCCATGATAAGGACCCTACAGAAAATTGGAATAGATGGTCTCTACGTCAATCTGATAGAAGTCATTTCTGACAAACCAACAGCCAGCATTATATTAAATGCTCAAAAACTGAGACTTTACACTCCAAAATCAAGACCAAGACAAGGATGTCCACTATCACCTCTCCTATTCAATGTAATGCTGAAATATTAGCCAGAGCAATTAGACAAAAGAGAGAAATAAAAAGAATACAAATAGGCTAGGATGAGGTTAAACTATCATTATTTGCAGATGACACGATAGTCTATATAAAAAACCCTCAAAGCTCCATTGAAAGACTTCTAGGTATAATAACCAAATTCAGTAATATTGCTGGATACAAAGTCAACACTCAAAAATCAATAGCATTCCTATACACAAACAACAAACTGGAGAGAGAAATAAGAGAAACCACACGCTATTCAACAGTATCCAAACTAATGAAATAATCAGGAATCAATCTAACAAAGGAAGTAAAAGATCTATTCAGTGAAAATTACAGTACTCTGAAAAAAAGAAATAAAAGAAGATCTAAAAAATGGAAAGACATTCCTTGTTCATGGATAGGAAGAACAAACATTGTGAAAATAGCCATTCTCCCAAAATGTTATACAAATTTATGCAATTCCAATCAAAATATCATTTTCATACCTCACAGATTTAGAGAAATCATTTTCAAAATTCTTCTGGAACCAGAAGAGACCTAGAATAGCAAAAGTAATTCTGCGTAACAAAGGCAAGGAAGGGGGCATCACAATCCCTGACTTGAAGTTATATTACAAAGCTACTGTGATAAAATCAGCATGATGCTGGAATAAAAACAGACCGGAAGATCAATGGAATAGATTAGGAGATACAACTACAACTACAAACACATTTAGTCACCTTATCTTTGACAAAGGTGCCAAACACATTCACTAGAAGAAAGACAGCCTCTTTAATAAGTGGTGCTGGAAAAACTGGCTTTCCACATGCTGAAGACTAAAACTAGAACCATGCCTATCACCATGCACTAAAAGAAAATCAAAATGGTTCAAAGATCTGAATATTAAAACAAAAACACTAAATCTGTTGGAAGACAAAGTAGGTAGAAATCTTGAACACGCAGGGGTCAGCAGAGAATTCATGAACAAAAGTCAAACTGCACAGGAAATATTTAAAAAATCAATAACATGGATCTTGTCTCATTAAAAAATTTTGCATATCAAAAGGAATCTCCAACAGAGTAAAAAGAAAAGCCACGAATTGGCAAAAAATCTTGGTCAACTGCCCCTCAAACAAGACTTTCGTCTAGAACATACAAAGAATCTCTTAAAAAATCAGATCCCTGAAACTCAAGGACCCAGTCCAAAAATGGGCATCTGAGATGAATACACACTTCTCAGATGAAGAAATACAAATGGCAAATAAATACGTGAAAAAATGTTTAACATCATTTGTCATTAGAGAAATGCAAATTAAAACCACACTGAGATTCCACTTCACTCCAGAAAGCATGGCTATGATCAAGAAAACCAACAACAACAAATGCTGGGAAGGTGGTGGGGAAAAGGAACTTTCCCACACTGTTAGTGGGAGTTTAGACCACTGTGGAGGTTGTCTCAAGGTTCCTCAAAAAACTGGGATTGGAAGTCCCATTTGACCCAGATATTTTACTTCTGGGCATATTCCCAGAAGAACTGAAAACATCATATCGCATTGATATATGTGTACCCATATTTATAATAGCACAATTTATAATAGTCAGATCTTGGAAACAACCTAAGTGTCCATCAGCTGAGGAATGGATAAAAAAGATGTGGTGTTTTTATACAATGTACTACTCAGCTATAAAGAAAGACCACATTGAGACTTTTATAGGTAAATGGAAGCAACTTGAGACCATACTTATATGTGAAATAAATCAAACTTACATGTATAAATACTGTATTGTCTCCCTAGGGCAAGAAACTATAAGAGTAAATAAAATACAAAATCTTCAATAAAATACTGTGAAAGGGTGAAAAAATGCTCAAAGAGTAACAAATAACTCATACAGGGAAAAGGAGAAAAGAAATAATATATAAATTTGTATATATACAATTAAGATTACTAAGTTGATTGTACTACTAATTCTATTAGTTTTTGGAGCAAAACAGATAACATCCATAGGATTAGATCAATTTTACATGACTATATCTGGTAATTCAAGTAAGATTTTTGAAAATAACTATGCAAAACAAGAAACGTGTTATATTCCTACCACCTTGTTTTTTTTTGTTTGTTTGTTTGTTTTGTTTTTGTTTTTTACCACCTTGTTTTGAAAGCCTACATTGTTATTGTTTGGGGCTCTTATCGTTATTTACTTGTTGTTTTGTTTTCCCCCAATACAGAAAGGATAGGTATACATGTATAGGTATATATATGCCTAGAAATTCACCTAAAATGTTCACAGGAATTGATTTTAGTATGTATGATAGTATGAACAACTTCACTGAAGAAAACAAACACCATGATAGCCACTGATAATTTCCTATCGTTATGATTCGAAATCCAAGAATGCTTTTATTCTTTGTTTTGATTGGTTTTAGTCTGCTTTCAATTATTTCATTTCAATATGTATGAAGATATGGACAGATATTTTGAAGAAAATAAGAGACATTATGGTAACCGTTATAGATTTCCTAGAGTCTGGTCTAGAAAGCCCTAAAGGCTCTCATTCTTTTGTCTTGATACTATTTTGATTTGTATTAACTTATTGTGTGTGAAGGTATGGACCACTATTTTGAAGCAATCAAGAGATATTATGATAGCCACAGTTGATTTCTTTCTATGTTTTTCTGAAATCCTGTGTTAGTTGCATTGTTTTACTCTGCTCTGCTTTGTTCTGTTTTGCTGTTTTATTCTCTTTAAAATAAAATAAATGGAAGGAAATATATAAAATAAAACATCAAATATAAAGAATTCAGAGTCTAACATACTGCACTCATTTTTTTTAGTTATGCAACAATCGAATACTTGATTATTCTCCTGGCATTAAGTACTATGATAGCAAAGATTGTGTGTGTTTGCCATTATATGTCCGGCAACATAAGGCCAGGTATACCGTAGTCACTCATAAACAAATATGAAATAAGTAAATAAATCTTCAGACCATTCTCTTCTTCGTTGATTCCTTCACTGTTACTTCTCTGACATTAAGACCTTGTACTGCGTACTTTATAGAGTTTTCCAGGACTGGTGTGTACCCATAGCTGGTTCAAAACTGGTTATAAAGAATCTTATCCATAGTGAATATATAGTTGGGAGATGTCTTAGTTACTTTCTTAATTGCTGAGATGAAATATCTGACACCCACATTTAAAGGAAGAAAGGTTTATTTAGCTCACAGTTTGTAGAGGTTTCAGTTCATAGTTGGCTGGCTCTATAATAAGGTGGCACATGGCAGAGGGACACTGAAGGGGAGAAACAGTTCATGGAAGGCAGCAGGAAGCAAGTGACAAAACATAAGAAGCAATCCTCTTTCTATCACTTATATTTTATCCAGGCTACCCATCCTTAGGGCAGGTAGTACTCACACTCCAGTTCTAGCATTGTGTTCTTGATCCCAGCATCACACACCCTGGATCCCACCAACTCTGAAAACCCTTATGTTTGATTGCATCAGGCTTTGAGGAGACATTTAGACAAAAGCCATAACAGGAGAGACGTTGCATGTCTTTTCCTGACCAATTTTGTCTCTTTTCTTACTCAAAACATTTACAGAATTTAAAGACAACTCAAAACAAACAAAAAAATCATAAGGCAGGAAGAAAAGCACTGAACACTGAACTACTAACCTTATTCATCTTGAGTGCTACTAAGAGCAGTATTAGAAACAAAGGAACATTTCAGATTCCAAAACGTGCAGCATGTTAGTGCCTTCTAAATGTACCTGAACTGTTTAGCTGGAAGAACTCATTCACGTAATCATACATTTACTTAGTCTTCTCTATTCCTCAATTTCTCCATTGTAAAAATTAGGATTAAAATAATTCCTATCTCCTAGGGTTGGTGTGGTCATGAAAGAAACACATGCAAAATATTAAGAAAAGTTCCTGACACATAGTAAGTGCTCAGTAAAGTTTAACTATGATTATGCTAATCCTCACCATTTCCATCATCAATACCATTGCTTTCGCCAAGGAGTCACTTGTTCAAAGAAAAGCATACGTGAACACTGTGAGTTCTCTGAGGTCAATGCATGATATCGTCATCACTCTATGTCCAATTAAAATTGAGCACTAAATGCTCAAAAATGCTATAGTTAAAACAATAACTATATGCTGTAAGTACACCTAAGAATTGATGAATAAATAAAGCAACAGAAAATAGTACTGATGTGAAAATATTATGACTAATTGCAAATCTGAGTTGGAAGAGATGAGGACAGGCATGTATTAAGGAAGAAATCTTATGTATTGCTAAAGCTCTTAGAAGACTGGAACAGTATGGAGCCCTGAAGTGTGGTTAGTGGTTCAATAAGGACAGCTTTGAAAGCCGGACTCGTAATGGCTGACTCTGTAATACATCAGAGCTCACAAGTCTTTCCCATACCAGAAACACAGCAAACATTTGACAAGTTTTGACCAATCTACATCTAGGAAATTGGATAAAAGCTGCAAATTGCATTAAATTCAGTCACTAATTTCATTGTGGGACAGACCATTTACTTTTAAAATATTGGCTTCTGATTTAAAATTTATTATTTTTCATTAGAAAAATAGTATTTCTATACTATTTATAAAATGCAAGCTTATAAAATGTTCCTTGGGATACAGAAATCTGGAAAAATTATTGTTCTTACAACAGTGTTAAATAAAAGTGTATGATTTACAAAATCAAAACTTTTCTTGAACCTGCAGAGAACTGAGTTTGCAGGACAAACATTTAGAGAAAAACAGATGACCCTAAAGGGATGAGAGGTACAAACAGTGACTTCTCTATAACAATGCACACAAGAAGACAGACGGGTGGGAAGTTTTAGCTAATATCTTAAATGAATTGAGAGAAGCTCAATTCTCAATGTAGAACGTAGAACCATCAATACCTACAGACACAAGCATTGTTCACACCCAGTGTTAGATTCCCTTGATCACTTTCACACAGGAACTTAACACAAGTACCCTGGAAAAGAATGAACATGTGGCAGGAGACCAAAACCTCAGAGAGGGGGCTTAATTTACTGTGAATGACACAAGTCTCCCCAAATTTCTTTTCTCTGTAAAACCAAGATTTAAAATTCCCTAAAAGAAAAAAAAATTGACCTGCAGAAAGAAATACAGCATAATGTAAATGGTAAAAATGAAGTTGATTGTAAAACTCATTTTTATAATTTTTTAAAACTTTAAAATTACTTGAGTGTCTCAAGTGGAAATAGTAGCAATATATAAGAATGTAAAATAGTAGCAGTTTAATCAAGATAGCATTGTTTTGGTGAAAGATAGGTACATTAATCAATGGTACAGAGAAAAGAATTCAAAACAGATTCATCTATATGTGATTAATTGGTTTTTGAACAAGATACAAAAACACTTCAATGATAACACAGACTCATCAAAACTTTTCACTTAGGATTATTTGAAATAGTTTCATATGTACACTTATCATAGCACAATTGCTAAAAAATATTAAAGATACAAATTTTAAAAGCAAATTCAGGAAGGAAAGGTCAAAAATAAGACACAGTTGACTTTGAAACAAAAAATAAAAATAAAATAGAATAACATCCTCAAAAGAAAATAATGGAAACTGGGGATTCTACACCCAGATATAATACTTTTCAAAAATAAATACAAGATACTTCTTATTTTAGTTGTAATGTAGAAGGATACAAAACATTTCCATTCCTATGGTAACAATAAGAGTGACCTAGATACAAATAAAAATTCTATTTTTATTTTTTTAACCGACTTGCAAAGAATATTAGAAGCAAGAAATCATTGGCAAACTAAATTCTAGCTGGAAATGATTCATTCATGTGAGCAGACAGTCGTGGTAGCCTCCATACCTAAATAGTGAGCATTCTGGATACCGGAAGATAGAAAAGATACCACCCCCCCGCCCCCGCACATTCAGAGTCCCCATGAACCGGGAGAAGTCAAATAAGCCCGGGAACACCATGTAAACTGGCGGGACAAATCAGAATCTGGAAAAGCCCCAGGTGTAAAAGTAAAATTGTTATAACTTTAAAAATACTCTCCCTTTTCATACCCCTAGTTTTTGTCAATAAAACTACTATGTAAAGTCTTGAAGTTTGATATCACTCATCTTGACAGTAATTTGATTCTTGGATCCTGTTGAATTAAATGCAAAGGTAAATCAAACTATACCTTGAAGGGAAGCAAAAATCCTTCTCTGTCCCAATACTGTGAAGAATAAAATGATAGCTGTAAGTTTAGAGTCAAGCTATTCATAGATGAATTCAGTAACTCAGTGTAATTAGATTGAAGTTTAATTTGACTCTAGGAGGTATCTAAGTGGCCAGTGTTTAATTCTAACTACCAAAGGAAAGACATTTCAGTATCTGGCAAATAAACAAATAAAACAGCATAATAATTTAGTCTTCATTATTCTTTCATTTACAATGTCTTGCAATAAATTTCAAATGTACAAAGTTTGAAAACCGGTGGAAAAGTATGACCATAACCAAAACAAAGCACAGTTAGTAACAAAAGAACCACAGATGACACAATTATTGAAATTAGTGGTAACAACTTTAAAAAATATAAAACTGTTAAAATTTATAGGAAAAGATGGACAAAATGTGTGAAGAAAATAATTATTTCAGAAAATCAATAGAAAATACAGAAAAGAAACAAATGCAAGTCTCACAACAACTGAAAGTATTAGTTCTGAACTAAAATATTCACAGAGTAGGTTTAGGAGCAAGTTGGATACTGTAGCATATAGTTTATATTAAAGTCAAGAAAATTAAATAGAAATTATTTAAACTAAAGAAGTATGAGAAAAAAGAAGGAAACTTAACATCAGTAATTTTTGAAATAATATCAAGCAGTCTAACATATGTATATTAGGCATCTCAGAGAGGAGAGAAGTGTATCTGAAGCAGTAATTGCCAAAATAATCTTAAGTTTAAAGAGAAAACAACTCTCAGATTCAAGAATTTCAATGAATCCCAAACAGAATGATTTTTAATATATACATACTTCTTCTAAGCATATCATTTTAAATTGCTGAAAAATAAAGGTAAAATTAAAAACTGCAAAGTCAGTCAGAGGAAAAGAATACGCATTACATACTGGAAAACAATGAGGAAAAACTGGATAATTTCTCATCAGAAGCAATCCAAGCCAGAAGACATCTGTAAAGTAGCAAAACTCAAAAACACATCAAACTAGAAACATTTTCCCAGTAAAAATATCCTTTCAAATCAAAAGTGGAATAAAGTTATTGTCAAATAAAGTAAATCTGCCACCTGAATCTCATACTAAGAAAGATGTGAAATAAAGTTCTTTAGGTTAAATTAAATACTAAATGGACAATAAAATCTTTGGAAAGAAATGAAGAATACTCAAGTATAATTAAGGGCAAATAAAAATATAGTTTGTATCCTTCAGTACTTTACGAAGTAATTGCTTAAGGTATAAGTGGCAATAGTCACACATAATGGGATTTATAATGTATATAGAAAAAATATAATACAGTAACCTCAAATATATGAGTGAGGTAAATGCATGCATGCTGACACAGAGCTACTATAAAATTTGAAGAAATGTAATATTAATTGAAGGTAGGTTAAATAAGGATGCATATATAAATCCCAGAGAAGTCATTTATAAAACCAAAATATAACATCAAAAGGAGATAAAACAGGACAAACAAAGGGGAAAAGAACAGGCAAAACTAATTAGAAAAAAACAAAACAGCAAAATGGTAGACAGCACTGCAATACATGCCAGCATAATAAACAGTACAGCGTCTAATAAGTCTACATTTCTGGACGTGATGAAAAAGTCAGCTTCTATTATTATCACTTGAAAAAAACAGAAGTATAGATTGTTTAAAAGTAAATTATTGGAAAAGATTTAGCATTTGGATATTAATTATGAGAAGCTGAAATTGCTAAGTTATTATGAAATAAAGTAGATTTCAAATGACAGAATTATCAAATACAGAGGTACAGTTGACAATGATAAGTGAATTGTTTATTAAGAAGACATAAATAAGAAGTATAGCCCTCATAGCAGAGCTTCAAATTCTGTAATGCAAAATAAAGTGGAATTGAATACAATAGGTATAACTATAACTAGAGTTGGAGATTTTAACATTCCTCCAATCTTGACAAACTAAGTAGGAAAGTAATGCGTAAAGATATAGAAGCCATGTCCAACACTATGTGTAATTTTACCTGATAGTGATAGACTATTGCAATCCAAACATGAAGAATCCACAGTTTTTCCAAGTGTAATTGGAGCTAGCAACAATGTACGCCATATGCCAGACTAAAAAGTGCCTGAACAAATAACAAAGCATAGATGTCACGAGAAGTATGTCCTTTGACTGTGGTATAATTAAATTAGTTATAGATAAAAATATTATGTTTAAGATAATATCCTAAATTTGAAAATCAGTAAACTTACTTTTATATAAACCATGAATATCTTAATTTATTTCTCTTCACTGAGACACAATGCCCCACATCCACAACTCTAAGGGGTAAAGGTTTACTTGGCTTACAGTTTGTAGAGGTTCCAGGTCATAAGCAGTTGGCTCCAAGGCAGGGCAGCATGGCAGAGGGAATGCACAGGACACAGAGCTCATGGCAGGTCAGCAAGAAGCTGAGATAGATCGAGGGAGGGAGATGGGTTCTTCCAGGCCAATCCAGTGACCCACTTTCTGTGACCAGATTCTACTTCCCAGTACTACACTGAGCTATAAATCCATCTGTGGACCAATCCACTGATGAGCATCAAAACTCCATCAGCCAATCATCTTCCAAAAACCCCACCTACGAGCTCATGAAGTTCTGGGGGACATCTAGATATAAATCACAACTATGAATCAAAGAAGTCTTAAGAAAAAATAAAATATTTGAACCTGAATAATAATAAAAATTGAACATGTGACTATTAGATGTATATTAAGAGAAAAATCATAGCTTTAAATAGATATGTGGGAAAAGAAAAATAGTTTTATATCAATGTATACCACTGACATATGCTTCCCACATAAAAATAAGAATGAAATCAACTATAACATATAGAGATAACAGATGGGTAAGGAATCAAAAACATAGAAAGCAGAGACCAATAGCAAAATTCAACCAACTAAAAAATTATTTTTAAAGGATCAACAAAATAAATATATATCTGACTTCAAATAAAAGAAAATTTTTAAAGAGAAAAACATAAATTAATTCCAAAAGTGAAAAGGGAAAATTGCCCCAGATTTTACTGACATTAAGAAATGATTAGGAAATGTGATGAAAAGTGTTTGCCAGAGAATAAAACCAATTTAGATGATATGGTCAAATTCCTTAAAAACACAATTTATGAAAATCAGTTCAAGAATGTATGGCCTTGATTTGTCCCACTTCTGTTAAAGGAGTTGCACTGAAATAAAAAAACCTTCCATAAAGAAAACACCAGAGCTGGGCATGGTGGTGCATGTTTATAATTTCAGCATTCTGGAGGCTAAGGCAAGAGGATTGCTGGAAGTTTGAGACCAGCCTGGGCTACAAAGTGAGTTCAAAGCCAGCCTCAATTGCATAGTGAAACCCTGTCTCACAAAGACAACAAATAACAAAGAGAGAGAGAGAGAGAGAGAGAGAGAGAGAGAGAGAGAGAGAAACCCATCAGGTCAGATAGCTTACTTATTAGGTTCTATCAGTCATATAAATAAAAAACAAAACTGATCTTACCCAAACCTTTTCAGAAAATGGGAGAGACAACATTTCAAATTTATCTGATGATTGCAGCCTACTCTGATATCAAAGAACATTGTAAGAAAGAAACCTTTAGCCTAATACAGTACTTTTTAGGAAAATAGGTGCAAAAGTATTTTTTAAGTTAGTAAGATGAATGCCATATTATGCATAAAAGTATATCATGACCAAATAAGGTTTATTGAAGGAATACAGGTTGACCTAAAATTTAAAAATTAGTTACTATAATTCATCATACTAACAACATGAAGAGAAAAACATACATTAATTTCAATAGATACAGAGAAAATAATTGACAAAATTTAATACACTTTCATAAGACTATCTCCCAGAAAATAACAGAAGAAAACTTTCACATATGATAGACTTTGTGGGTATAAACATGTTTCAAAATGTATGGGCATCATAATTAATATAAATCATTAAATGTATTTTCCATAAGATACACAAGATAACAAACTCCTTTTTTCATCAAATAAGTAAATTTATAAAACAATAAATAAAATTAAATTGAGAAAAAATAAAACTAAATAAAATATAATATGCATGTTATATTAGAATCTAAGGAAATTTTTAAAAAGCTCTATGAGATCAAGTAAATGAATTCAGCAATGCCACAGGAGAAAACACAAGGTCAATTCATGAAAACCTGTTGCATTCCTATTTATTGGCACATTCATATTTCATGGCACATCGAACATGATATTTAAAATTCAATGCTATAGCAAATTAAATGTTTTTAAAAATATGTACAGGTATCTAACCTTAATGAAGAGTCAGGATATTTTTCTTGAAAACTGAAAACACTGCTGAAACAAATCTTAAAAATAATTAAAGTCTTTAAGAAGAGGCCTAAAATGAGTAAAACAACAGGAAAATGAACAGATAAGTTATGATATATTCACTCAATGTAACACTACAAAACAATGAAAAAGATTAACCTTCTGCTACCTGTCATAGCAATAGCTATAAAGTTAAAGGAGCTAGACATTAGAGAGCACATGTACATAACTCCTTTCTTAGTTCAATACAGGAAAACTAAATTCCAGGAAAGTCATTGTTAAAGGACACGTGGAGCCAGCTAATGGAATGAGGACCCAAATGAGGCGTCTCTGCTTTCTAGTAATGTTCTCCACCTCACAGACTGTTACATCACTGTGCTCATTTTGTAAAATTTTTTACAACTATACATATTTGGTATTTGTACACTTTAAGTATGCATGTCATGCTCAACTAAAAAATGTAAAGAAAATATTTTCACCAATGCAAGGAGCTTATGCGGAGAAACCACAAGGGAAGACCAACAGTGGCCTAAATTATACCTGCCAGACCTGAATGAACACAATTCCAGATGATTCTAGGCGTTCATCTTCCTGTAGCAGGGAAGTTGTTCCAACCTGTCCTGCCCGCAGAAGCCATGAGCTATAACAAAATAATTGTCATTGCAAAATGACTTGTTTTGCAACAAATGTAATTGAAAAGCATCAGTTCACACTGTCACTGAAAATGTGTGAAGATGAGTATTTCACTTTACATTATCTGATCACAGGTCACCATCTTTAAAAATCTTTGCTGACTTGGTGGCTGGAAAACAAAGCTTTGGTGTGCTCTGGTCTCAACATTTTTGTATACTTGAGTGATGCCGGATATGCTCATTTGATTGTAGTGCTCCCTTCACATTGTATGTGTACATCATATTGGACACTTTGAATATACTCGATTTTCATTTGTCAACTGAATAATTTAAATTTTATAATGATAGCACAGAACCAAATGATGGGAAAGAGCTGTATTCTGGATACATATCAAAGGTTAAGCCAATAGGACTTGCTTGCATATTTCATTTACATTGGCCCACAGAGAGGAGAGCCAAGAACTATTTCAAAGTATTTTAGCCTGAGCAAGTGAAAGATGAACAAAGATAAAGAAGACATGGAAAGCTACTGAGGTATAAGTTTGTGGGGTGAGATCAGAACTTATTTTGAACACATTAAGCTTGGGATGTCTATTAGACCTCTAAATTGAAATGTTAAGTATAGAGCTCGGCATTCATGTTTGGAGTATAACAGAAACACCTTCTGGGAATTTAAACATCATGCCTGATGTTTAAAACCATGAAACTGAAGGAAGACTCCAAGAGAGTAGCGTAGAGCGAGGAAAGGATGCAGGATCAGACACTGAGCATCTTCAACAGTAGATGGCAGAGGTTACTAGGACAAATGAAAACTCAAAGTTAGATGGAAAAGTCAGTGGAGAAAAAACAAGAAAGGGTATTATGTTGAAAGATGAGTAAAGAATCAAAGGGGAGACAGTGACACCTACAGTAACTGAGTCCTTGGGTAAGCCCCACAGGTCATTTTCTCTCTTTTTATTACAAACATTTATTGATCTCTGCCTCCCTGCTTCTCCTCCTTTCCTGTCCCTTATCCAGGTTGAAAGCATAATGCTGAGCTGAATGATCTCAGTAAAGTTCTTCTACAGATGAGACACCAACAATCCCAGAAGACTCTACCTTGAAGGATACGCTCCCAACCTTCAGAATTTTAGCAACAATTTGAGTCATTTTGTGGAAAACAAAAATAATGTCTGTGGAGAGGTTGTGCTACTGACTTCTTAAGGGTATGCATATACTTTTAAAGATTTCCCTCATGTGTGTGGTACAAAAAAGAATGGAGATGACTTAGTCTTTCTTAAGGACATGGAAATAGCTAGGCCAAGTAGAAATGTATTCTCATATTGAGAGGACACCCTTCCTAGTCAGATATTCCACGAGGACACGTGTACACAGCTCTCTATCTCTAGTACCTGCAGTATCAGGGAATACTATAAAGCAAAACATCACTCTCATGCACATAGAAAATTTTCTACACAATTTTGAACATGAAACAAGCAAGGGTCTTACCAGCCCAATGGGAACTTTAGCTCATTAGAAGAAGGAAAGCCCTGGAAAAGAACTAGAACCCAAACACTTGATTGAGCCTTGTAGGTAACTATCAATTCCAGATGACCTTGTTCAGTTTATTTAACCTTGGTGGGCTCAGTATAGTGTGAATGGTGGTGTTGGGATGGAGTAACTTTCCATCCAGTGGGGTGCAGTGTTACCCTAGAATAATATGCTCAGTTTCAAGGATCAACTAAAATGAGAAATTAGGGCAGATCTAAAGAGCCAAGACCAGGAAAGCAAGGAGTCAAAACACTTTTTTGAAGAATGATTGGAGGGATACTCATCAATTCTTACCCTGGAATATGTAGACCTCAAGTGAGATGCATATTTATTGCTCCATGAATGTGCATATATTTCAATTCTTCCACCAAAAGGCATTAAAAAAGGAGATACTCCATGAAAAGGTTGGAGGATTTCCAATTTATCTTCAAATAGTGGGAAACAACACCATTAAGATTAGACTTAGGCAGTCTACTGTGGTAGTGTAAGACACATCTGCTTTCAGAACCTAGCTTTTACTCTAAAATTCATGATCTTTTCAAACCTAGTCTAATTCTCTTTGGTTATCTGTTTCCTTGTTTTTCAAAACTGGAAGCTGGTATTCATTTTGAGAGAAGTCATAGGTTTGGAAATATGTATGAAATATTTGGCACACGGTAGATGCCAAATACTACTGTACTTGCCAATACTACTGATACTTCATCTTTGCAGTAGCTAGTATTAGTACCTGTACTCACCCACTGGGATTAGAACTAATAAATAGATCCTATAAAGAGATAAGTTTGAGTTCAAAGTTTAAAAAGAAAGAAAAAATCTAAATTTTTTCACTAGATGAACTAATTCATGCGATTGTGAGAAATTATCTTCAAGATATAAGACACTCATATACAGACTCATGTGTCTGTAACCCTTGAGATAGTGTAGGCAATCGGTATTATTATTAAGATTCAGGGAGATTTAACTACAAACATTTCTGAGGTCTTTTCCAAAAGTGAAGATCTTGTAATTTTAGGCCTCATGCTCTTATATGTGCTACTTATACCTCCAGTAAGTGTTCTTATGTATGCCATTTAAACTCCTATAAACATTCGCAGACTGTCCTGAGGACTGAAGTGATCAGGTACAGGAAAGTGTTTTCTAAACCAAAAAGCATCACCTACCTATAAAGGATTGTTTTCTGAATTTAAACCCAGCAGTCCGTATAATCTCTTATAATAGGTCTTCCTTTTCTCCTGCAGATCCATATCCTTTCTTTTCAAAGAGAAAACTAAGAACTTTCCAAACACAGATTATCTCATCAGGGATTTCTTTGCATATTTAAAGTGCTCAACTCCACAAGCGAAGAGTAGAAATCACGGTTGTCTGCTGTTTCTGATTCATCCAGAGGCATTTTTTTTCTCTTTCTTTTTCTTTCTGCATCATTTAGGTGGAAAATCTTCATAGGCTAGTTGTGTGAGGTGAGTGCCAAGTCTTCATATCCAGGTCCCACAAAAAACAGCGCTGAATGTATAATTTGTATTCTATCATAAAGAGAAACAAATAGCTCAGAGGAGAATAAGCAGAAGAGGATTAAATTAGCAGAGTATTCGGAAAAGAAGCCCGGGTGAACAGGCACTGATTCTTGTTGGGTAATGTAGCAGAGCAGTCATTGAGAAAGAGCTTTGATTGTTTTTATGTAACTGATACGAAGGCAACAGCCTGGACCAGAGTTGAGTGGTGTCAATCTCAGCAGCATGCCTGCAGTCACTCGGTTCATACGTGGCCAAGCAACTGTGCACGTTTGGTTTTGCTTCTCCAAGTTTTATGCCCTTCAGAATCTTAAACTGAAAGGTGAAGTTTGGTAGAGATAAATTACACCATTTCCAATCCCCAGTGTCTTTTACTTCCTGATAATGCATAGTTTTTCCGCTCAAATTCATGGATTTGACTACTACTATCATGATCTACTAATCTAATCTTTTTGTGATATGCAGTCATAGATTTTGAGCCTTTTTTTGGGGTGGGTACCAAACACAGAAATCCCTTATAAGGAAGTGACTGAAAGATAGATAGTTCTTAGCAAGAAAGAGGGATTATATCTACCTGGTGGCACTTGAGGCTTGGCTATTGTCAGCCTAGAACCACTGCTTCTCTCTTTCCTCAAGTGGATAGGCCAGTTTCTCTCTTCTACTCATATGTAACTTGTCCAGCATGTGATTTTTATATGCTCCCATTTTTCTTCTCTAAAATGTCTAAAACCTTTTCTCTAAAATATTTGATTTATAGAAATGTGTGGTAGGTGTGGAAACCAGTGACATAATATCATTTGCTGTGGGTTCTACATGTCAAGAGATGGGTCCAAGTTCCCACAGTCAATCTCAAAAGCACTTCTCACTTTCTTCACATCCCTTAATGTTTTCTAACAATACCTTTTGTATCTACTGGATTTTTATCTGTCTTTCCCAAAACAATGTAAACTCCTTCAAGTTACAAATTTTCTCTATTATTTGTTAATACATACTAATAGTTTAGACATCATATATAAAGTGGCTGTAGATTATAGAATTACAAGATTCCTCCGGTCTCCTTGATTCTTTTGCTCTGTTCACCAAGGACACTGTGGAACTCCCACGGCTACTAACTGGTGCCATCTTTTCCTGCCACAGAAGAGAAAACAGAAAGCCAGAAAAGTTCAGCCTCTACGTCAGGCCACAAAACCAGGCAGTGTTGGAGACTTCAGGGCTTTGAGCCTGCTCTGCTGTCCATGCTGCCAAACTACCAAGAAACGTCACTGAAGGGTACAGACATAGCTTAGATGTTATCATTTGTTTGTGCATCAAACAGGAAATGAGTTCCCTTTTAACATTTCTGTCATTGGTGCCCAGCCTGAGACCCCACTGTCCACTCACTTTCCAGCCTGAGTAAAGATAAATGGTCAGATACTCTCCTGGGTTCCCCACCCAGGGCCATTTATTCTCTTAGAAAACTGGAGGCCAGCTGCCCCACCCATGTCCATCGGGATGGGGCAGGAATTCCTGTCCTCTCTATTTTTGATTTACCTTAGGCTACCAGGGAGCTGAGAGATGACAGAGGAGAGTTGGTGGCATTCCCACTGATGCAGCTATCTCCCAAATCATAAGGACAGCTGATATTACACACGACAGTCAACAAGGAGAAATCATAGAAACAGATGCCCCCAGCTTCCTGTTCCAGTGATTTTGAAAGGGATGAGTTCAGTGCCGGGAGAGTTCACTCTCTTCTTTCCTGAAGAAGCTGGTGACAGCCTGAATATTGAAAGGAGATGTGCGGTAGAAGAGATCTTGATATCACAAAAGTGCCAGTGCCCCCAAAAGATCTCAAAATATACAGCCTTCATTTGAGAGGAAGTAAAATGAAAGAAGAAAGAGATAGAATACAAAGAACTGTTGGGTTACTACCAGGCAAATAACAGAAAGTCAAATACCCATGAAAATACTACTTGCAAATTCACTTGTGAATTATGGGAGGCATCTTTCATGAGGAAGTATTGGTTGACTGCAAAACTTTAGAATACCAAAGGAATTTTCAGTGCTATAGATAATGAGTTTGGAGGTGAATTCAAGTTTTAGATCCAAACTGCAGGGAAGTAGAGTATAAAATCTGGGTCTAAACCATAAGCTCATAATGGTGGGCTCATCAAGAAAGTTGGTAGGAAGTTGGATTTACCCTTCCTGATATCAAAACTTACTATAAAGTTACTATGACCAGAAAAGTGTGATACTGACAAACTATAGTCATATAGGACAGAATTTGAGACTCTTCAGTTATAGCCAGTTAATTTTTAACTGGTGTGACACTTGGTGGGGAAATAATAGAATTTTAAAGAGTGAATGCTGGGATGCTCATGCAGTGAGGACACACACTTTATGCCATTTAAAACATTAACTCAAAGTGGATCAAAGACCTAGCCCTAAAACTTTAACTTAAAAACATAAAAGCAAGTAAAAAGGCAAAATCTTTATGAACTTGGATGTGCCAATGAGCCCCTAGATTTGATAGATTCAAAGTAGGCCTGAAAAAAGATATTCAGCCTCTCCCTGTGAGTCAGTGCCATTTATGGATTTTGGCGGGAGAGAACAAGAATTCACCAAGAATCAAGCCCTCCCTGTGAATCAGCACCATGCGTGGGCCACTCTGGACAGCCAGACTAGTGAATCAGTGCCATTCACAGACTGGGGAGAGGGGGGAATACACACACAAGGATTCACCAGGAAGCAAGCCCTTCCTGCCAACCAGTGCCTTGCACGGGCCACTGCTAGTAGAGGACAGCCAGCCCCCAGCCTCTTCAGGTGCATGGGCTAGCAAACAAGAGCCAGTCCACCCCCTGCCCCTGCCCTGGAAAGTGACCGGCTGAGGCAGAGGAACACAAGCTGTGATGATAGGTACTGAGGTGACATGAAATTTGATGCTTGTGGTGTTTTGGTGTGTCACTGATCTTGCAGGTCTAGGGCCAGTGGTCTTTATCATCTATCTATTCAGAGAACAGCAGAATGCAGCATCCAGAGGGGATCTCCTTCTGATGGTGGTGGCCACTGTTGTTAATTCCCTATTGTGTTGTTTTGAAGTCCTGTATCATTTTCATTGTTTTCTTTATTGGCTTGGGTTTTATTCTGCTCTGTTTTGTTTGATTTTATTATATACAGTGGCATGAGCATATATTTCAAAAATAGCAAGATATATTATGGTAGCCATTTTGGATTTGCAATTGTCTTCTTCTGAAGTCCTTTATTGCATTCATTGTTTTGTTTTTATTAGTTCTATTCTGTTCTGTTTGATTTGTACTATGTCTGAAGTATCTGCAGCTGTTTTGAAGACAACACGAGATATTATAGTAACCATTGTTGATTTCATATTGTTTTGAAGCCCTGTATCATTTATATTTGTTTGTTTTGCTTTGTTTTATTCTGTTTTATTTTCCTTGATCTTATCTTCTTTAAAATAAAATTTTAAAAGATAAATTTTATTTAATAAAAATTTTATGTATCAAAGGTCATAATCAAGAAAGTGAAAAGACAAACCACAGCATGGAAGAAAATAATTATGAAACATCTATTTAATAAGGGTCTAGGAACCAGAATATATATAAAAATCTCATAATTCAGCAACAACAAGACAAATAATAACATACAAAAGTAAATAAAATAAAATAAAACATAAAAAAAATCCTTACCACAGCGAGATACCATTTCATGCCCACTAGGATGGGTCTAATAATATTTACAATGGAAAATAGATTTTGGTGAATATGTAGAATACTTAGAATCTTTGTCCATTCCATGAATACAAAATGATGCAACCACTGTGAAAAACTTTGGCACTCCCTCTAAAAGTGAAACAGAATTACCACATGATCTAACAATTTTGCTTCTTGATTTTTCTCCAAAAGAAATTAAAACAGGTACTCAAACAAATACATGAACATAAATGTCCATAGCAGCACTGTTCACCTTAGACAACCCAAATGTCCATCAATGGATGAGTGGATGAACAATATACAGTATAACATACAATGGAATATTATTCGGCTCCAGGAAAAAGGAAAGAAATGCTTATTTATACTATGATAGATTATAAACAAAGATAAATTGATGCAAACAGAAAGCACAGTTGCCATGGAGTGGAGCTATAGAGAGGAAGTGAAATTAACTACTAAATGAGTACAAGGTTTTTTTCTGGAGTGATGAAAATATTTTGGAATTAAAAATTTTTGTCATACAGCATTATGAATACATTAAATGCCATTTAAGTATTGATCTTAAAATTGTTGATTCTATGTGATTTTATTTCCATAGAAGTGATTAATTAAAAATCAATTTGAAAAGTGGTGACAGAGAGAGGAAGAAAAAAAAGACAAAGACAAAAGAGGAAGAGAAAGAGAGGAAGGAGGTCCAAGTGTCAGTGCAGGGCAGGGGAGCTTTCTCTTCAGGGCAGTGACAGTCCCTAAAGACCTCCTCCTCCCCCAGTCTGCATCCCAGCCTGCAACTCCAGAGCTTCCCACCCACCCTGCCTTCTGGCTGTGAAAGCATGTATGCAGTCTTGAAAAGGGAGGGTGTGAAGTGGCTTACTTTCTCCTAACAGACCAAACCCCAGGGCCAGTGAGACTGAGGGGAAAAAACACTCAGGTTATAGGTTAAGGAATCAAGAGTATGCCTCTTATAATTGCTATGACCAGAGCACTGGCATTTTAAAACAATTATTTTTTTTTCAGAAGCAAACCCACACACTTAACACTCATTGTCAGCTTTGTGTGGAACTCTCTCTCTCCCTACCAAGTTGTTTTTGATTAAGTTCTATAGAAATAGCTCTTTTGGTATGCATGAGTATTGCACAGGAATCTCTGGCTCTGGACCTTGAGATCCACAGAAATTTTCATAGCCAGGTCTCAGTGCTCAGCATGTTAATAATGTCTGCTAGTCAGCTTTCCTACTATTCAGAAAATTTCACTCCTGTGGCTTCTTGGCTGGTTTCAAGGAATCACTATATGAGGTGAGTGAACTCAGTGTGTCGGTGTTTAAACTGTGGTCAGATGGCTTTAAAAAAAGACATTAGCTCATAAATGACATTCATGAAGTTTCCTCTTTTCCTTGTCTTCTTTAGTAGAGTATGACATGGATTTGTTGATATCCAAAATAAAAGCATGTGCTGAGGATCATTCCTTGTGTCTCACCTTAACAGATAAAATACATATAGAAGTACAATAAGTGAAAAGATGCTTAAGACAACATGATGGTTTTGTTCCAGAGAAACATTTGGGCCCTTTCCCTGGGAAAGGGGGTTAAAAGGTTGTCAGTACTTTCTCCGGGGGCTCCGTCTGACAGTGAACATGTGTTTCCTCCCTTTAATCGACTCGCCAGTAGCCAGAAAGCTGCTTGTTTTCTGCAGAGGTTGTCAAAAATGATTTCAGTCTGGAGACGATGAATGATAAAAGAGGTTTTCAAACACAGTTTTGCACTGTAGCATTCGCAGCCCCAGAGAGGAAAGATTGTATTACAATTGCAGTGCAAAGGGCCATGTTCCCCTGGCAAGAACACAGAGCCTCCTTCAACCTGTTTGATGCATCCTGGTATTTTACAGAGCTGGAAGAGCAGAGCAGGACTCAGTTAAGTGGATGCTCCAGAAAACAGGGCAAACCATGTGGAGTGCACCCCAAAACCTCTCCAGGAGCTGCTCTTTTCTACTGCCTGTGTATCTGGTTCTATTTGACAGTGAATTTCAGGGCCAAGAGTAGGATTAACTTAGGCTGGAGTAGCAGCTGTGAGAACCACAGCTTCTCCTCAGGTAGCACACTCTGCTGGGTGTGGATACTGTCTTTTCTGTAAGCAGTGCAGGGCCCTTGGGTGTCATCTGTATTTCCCTTCTTGGATTTATGAGCATCAGATGTCATTCTTGGTAAGTTTATGCTTACAAAACTGAAGAAGCTAGGTTGCCTTTGAAAAATGCATGAGGCCACCTAAGCATAAAAAGGAAAAATCAGACTTGCCATTCTCAGACATTCCCATTTTTTCAAGAGGGAAAAATAAAAATCTGTAATCGTTTCAGTTCAGCAGTTCTTATTTCAGTGTTTCCCACATTTCTGTTTCTTTATTCCGATAGGCCCCACTTTTAGAAGGCCCAAGAAGGTAAGACTGGAACACATCAGATGAACGATAATGCTAGGAACTATTTGCATTTCAAATATAAAATTACAACCTTCACTTTACACACACGTGAGGATTCATTCGCTAAACAAAGCTCCCTGGAGTATTATGAGATTTTGTTCACAAAAACAAGATTTGATTCATCTACAGCTCTTCAGGAACACATCAATGATCCATAAATCAAGTACCGGTTACAACCACTCTTAAGAACATCCTGTTAAATTCCCAAACTGAAACAGAAAATCCCAGACAAAAGTTTCCTAGAATCTAAGGCTGAAAACATGTTTCATGCAGAAGGTTTTTATTATTATCTTCTTAATGATATACATAGATGGGATTTAAATCTTTACCCTCTGTTTGCATAGCCAGACTCCATACATCTCCCAAGCAATCTTGTATCCCTTTCTTTATCATTTCTGACAATATTTGAAATATTTTAGCTCACCAGTGGCAAATATCTCTGCCACTGTGGAAAGATCAGGCTGATCAGTGACAACAATTGTATCCAGTAGCCCCGAAAACCAGATTGAGGAGACAAGCAAGCTGGCTACTCAACTGACTACGCATCTGATTCTAATTCTTTTGGAGGTACACAATTTTATCACCACACAACTCCTTCTCTGAACATAATCAGAAAAGTGTGATGGTGAAGGTCAGCGGCACTGCACAACAGGTACTTGGAGTGAGTTGGATAGCACATTTTAAACAGTTGTTTGATACTCTAATCCTTAAATATATTTCTGGTTCCAGCTTTCAGTCTAAGCTAATGATGTGCCAGGAACTGATGAATGTGACAGCCACTGGGGAGGACAAGCTTTCAACCAGTAAGGTCCTCTGTAAAGTCTGAGCTGATGATCCTCGCAGTGCCAACGTATTTGGCCAGTGTCAGAGCATTTTGGCTAAGTGGGCTCAATCAACTGTTTTCAGTCTATTATGGTTCATAATCTCCATCCAGAATAGAGAGAGCACTGCAGCCTAATGAGTGTAGTAATGGAATCCTTATGTGTGTTTTTCCACAGCAGGGCACAGATTAGCATAAGTGTCATATTCTGTGGGCTTGCCCACTCATCTCTCAAGTGTTGCATATGCTGGGGATTTTTCAACTGGGTAATAAGAAGATGAATATGGTCCCCATATGCAGAGACAGCGTATCATTTTTGGAAAGCAACTGGTAATAAACCTCATCTAGTGGAGCACTATAGTAGATTAACTTTGCACTTTTGCTTTAAGCATGATATTTTACATCCAGGATCCTGAAATCTGAAAAAGGAAGAATTAGACTGAATTTCTTCAGTTTTAAAAATTATTGTCATTTTTTTGACCGTGAGGCTGAAAAATGCAGTTATCCCAGTTTTCCATTCTTGTTAAGTACAGATGCGTAGTTATAATTCAGTTACTCAAAACTCATGTTTTGTTCTCAGATATGCAAATGAGAGGGTCAGGAAGATTAAAAGGTAAATTTCTCCTTTTATATTTCTAGGAGCCTTGCTTTGAAGCCAAAGGGAAAAAGCAAGCTGCAAGACAAAATTTCAGAAGACTTTTTCTTTTTGTAGTCCATGGAAGGTCATTTCCTGACTTAATACTAAGGAGTGCCTTTCTTTAAAATACCGGAATTCAGCTCTTAGCATTCATACCATTTTGCATTTCTAGAAAACTATAGTTGAACTAAATGATTTTAGTTCTAAAAGATTCTGAAATGTTTTCACATTAGCCAAGATATGAAAGCAACCAAAGTAACTATCAACAGATGAATGTGTAAAGAAAATATAGTATGGACCCACAATGAAATACTCTTTAGTCTTAACCAAAGAAGGAAATCTTGCCATGTTTGACACCATAGTTGAACCTGGAGGACATTATGTCCATTAAAATAAGCTGGGCTCTGGTGTGCTCACTTAGATGTGCAACTGAACAAAGTTGACTGCGTTATAGAGAGTAGTAAAGAGATGACCACGGACTGTTAGGAGGAATGCTTTCAAGAGGTTTAGCATATAGCAGCCGAGTGTCTTCTTGAAAATTGCTAAAAGTAGATTTTAAGAATTCTCACCACACAAGAACAACAAAAAAATAGGGAAACATTCGATTCCAGGTACAAAAAGAAAAGAAAAGAATTCTCATGACAAAAATACACATGTGAGTCACTAATGTATGTCAATCAGTTCAGGTTAGTCATTGAATAGCATACACAGACACACACACACACGCACGCACGCACGCACGCGCGCACACACGATAAATACATGCTGCAACTTGGTCATTCTAGAATAAAACTGTGACCTCAGCATAATTTAAGTAACACCTAAGGTAAATGTAAAAGGCCTCCACCCCTCATCTCGTTTACTGCTCTCCATACAAAGGTGGCTTATTTGGCCAGAATATTTGGCCATCTGGATGAAACGTCATAGGTGTTATTCCAACTGCCCCATCTTAGGGCCCATTTGGCACACAGGTGAAAGCAAGAATGGTGAGTGAAGGGTGAAAGAGTTCCCCATGGACCCCCATCCTCCACTTTCACTTCGGGAAGGAGCTGTTGCTCTGAGAGTCCTCAAATTTATGACTTACTGATTAAAGAGAGTACAGCTCTGTGGCACACTTACCACTTAAGTGCAGTTTATTATGACTAATCATAAAGGTCTTGCTGACACCCAGGAAGTGCAATACATATGTATATATATATATATATATATATATATATATATATATATAAACTGGGCTAGAAAAACAGGTCTTGTTGCTTGTAAGCGTGGTGGCAGGAGACCTGCCTGAGCCTATCAGTCAATCTAAGATAAGTACTGCCTCTATCTCATATTTTAGTCTCTTCCTTTCTGCTGTGCTCAAGAAATGTCTGTAGCTGAAATAACATTTATAAGTGAAATTGTTTGCCAAGTGGACAAGATAATCGAACTGGTCATTTAGAGTTGGGAATTAAATATGAACCTCATTTACCTTTATTATCTGTACATTTCTTGCTAATCATCATAACTCAGACTTATTTAAACTTTATTGAAAATGTAGCCAGTAATGGGGCATCATTAATTTGTTTGTAATGGTTCCAGTCTGGTCTGAGCAAGTCTTAAGAAAGCCAATTCACCCCCACTAGTGTTAGGAGGCACCCAGAGGACTTTAGAGACCCTGTTTGCTTCCAAACCCTCAAGGACAACCAAGGTCCAGGTGCCTTTTTTCCCCCTCAAATATCTCTTTCTTGCACTGTTGCTTCAGCAATAAGTCTTTCCAAAAGAAAAATGTACCAGCCCTTACCTCCATTTCGACCTTTCTTCACAAGTCCGCTTTCCAGTAACACATGCCACTGAGCCAGTTAACGGGCAGCACAGGCTGCCCACCAACTTTTGCTGGAAACTTCACCAAGACGGGCTCCACACCGCCAGCTCCACCACCTTTCAATTCCATCCCCCGTGTCCCTCCAACATGATAGAAGGAGACTGGGTGGGGCGAGTGCATTCAGGACTCTAAGGAAAAGGCTGTTAAGTCAAGCTTGGTAACTTAGCTGAAACAGTATATGTGTAAATCCATCAAAAATCCTGGCCTTTTACAACCCTTGTGAGTGGAAATCAGCTCATAAGACTGTTTACAAGAGAACGTGATTCATTTGGTTAAAGACTCATGACAGCACAGACCAGGATTATTTGAAATTTTATTTAAGCTTTAAAAATATTCTAAAAGCAAAATAATGCGGGTCAGGTAATCACCACAAGCTAATTACTTATATTTCATATGTGTAATCGGTGAACAATCTCAGTAAACGTCAGCTCATCGCATTTTGGCAATCACTTGCAATTTTTATTGTTTAAAGAAATGCCATTTTCCCCAACATTGTTAACTTGGGCCCTCTACGCAGCTAAATGGGCCACCATGAGAGTGCTTCACAGTGTTCCTTCATGATGCTTCATAGTTTCATGGCTGAGTAAATCCTACACTTAGCTGCTATGTTGCTGCCTTAAAGGAAAGTATAAGGGATATACAAAAACTTAAACATTAAAAGGAATGACAGTAGATGTACTCATGACTTTATGAACAAGTAGATTTCTACTCGAATTTTAATCTTTTCATAAGGTCGGGTGAAAAAATAAGGAAATTTAGAAATGTGTTTGTTTTGTTGGTTTCTTTTTCAGTCTCCCCAGCCACCTAGAAATAATCACTGTGAACAGTGAGCTCTACTATAGAAGACTCCAGAAAAGTCAAAGAGGAAGCAAAGAAGATGGTAGCTACTAGTGAGACTGAACAAGACCTTAGGCTGTGCTGGTGATGGGGAAATCTGCCTACCACAGCAAAGCATCAGATAAATAACTTTTTTCCTCTGAATCTAAGCTTCTAGCACCTGCAGCCCATAGGTTTCCAAAGAAACTTTGATTCCACTTACACCTCAGTGAGAATCAGTTAGCAACACTGATCTTTCCTCAGATGTGTTTGCTCTACAATGGGTATCCAAGCCAGGCTACATCCAGGGTATCTATAGCAGAGGAAGCCCAGAAAAGTTAGCAATAGGAGGTGATAGGCAGTGTACTTCCCTAATCCCATCGTGACTGAGTGAGACTCAGTGTGGAGTCTGAAAAGCAAGAGATGCCCTGGATAGGTCTGAGACTCCCGAGATCCCTAGGAACCAAAAAGCGTGGGCACAGTACGAGCTGAGCTATGTAGACTCTTATCCTAGGAGAAGCAGGACCACTACTGATGATAGGAGACCAAGGAACTTTGTGGGAGCAGATAGCAGACCTGTTCCTGGGCAGGGGAATTTGTGGGCAGAGCCAAAGGGAGGTAAGGCTCAGTGTGTCCCAAAGCCCATTCATCTAGCCCAGCCTGTTTTCTAACTGACCCAATTGGGTCAACATCATCATTGCTGTTGTCTTCCCCATTTGAGGATACTAAGGTCATGTAATCAAAATAACACCCATCCTTAAGCTCAGCAGTGCTTCTGGGGTGGTGCTTCAAAGCAGAGAAAGGGGGTGGTGTGGAAGGAGGGGAGACAAAGGAAGCAAAAGGGATCTCTGTGGACAAGAGTGATTTCAGACACAGGGCATGGTCTTACTGCCTGGGAGTGAAGTTCTAAGGCTTCCCGTGCACTGGAATTCAACCCATGCATGATCAGGGCCTGGACTGGACTCCAGGCCCTGCTTGCTGCTTGGAGTTTATTGGGCATGACCCAGTTAGGCCTGCAGGTACCTCCTGTGTATCTTAGGGTGATTTCAGATGCAGGGTGCGGTCTTACCACCTGGGAGCAAAGTTCCAAGTTTTCCCCTTGCACTGGAATTCAACCCACACAGTCAGGGCCCAGGACTGGATTCCAGCCCTCCTTGCTGCTTGGAGTTGGCTGGGCATGTTTCTTAAATTCCTACTTACTTTGGGAAATTATGACCCTTGAATCTTGAATTTAAGTAGTACATAGTTTCAAAGCAAAATTTTCCATCTTAGACTGACATGACACCTTTTTTTCCTTTAATAATATGCAACTTGTCTATGTCCTACTCTGATAATAATTTTTCATCTTCTTATATCAGTGTTTTTGGTTTTAAACCATTCTAATTCTCTTTGCACTTCAAATGAAATATAAGTACTAATATTTACAAAATCTATGACCAATATGATAGTGAAGGTCAAAAACTGGAAAACAAGTATGTTGAGTTTTTAAAAATGTTTTCAGATCTACTTATAACTTTTCAAGAAGTTTTTTCAGGTTTTTAGCTGATCAAGCATGGAATGATAATGGAAGACAAGTAAATTTATACGTCATTGTAAAACATTTTTATCAAGACATACTTTGTGTTAACTCTTTTTAACACAATCATGGTATATTGACCTGTGTACATATTTCTTATCTTAGAATGTTAGCTTAATTGTATTACCTTATTATTGTGTAAGGAAGTGGCATGAACCCAAGATTGCATCCCATGATTGTTTTACATATGATTTTAGACAGGATCAGGCTTTTGAAGCTGTAGTACTATCTGCCAGTCTTGCAGTTTAACACATGTTTATTTCTTGATCATACTAATTTCTTGTGTAAATCAGTAGGGAGGTTTGTCTCATGGTAATCTCACGGGAATCCAGGCTGATAGAGACTTAATCTCAAAATCTGCTTTGAAACAAGTTATACAGTGAGTTTACATTTTCCCCAGAAAGCAACAAGCATCCCTGGCACACACATCTTGTGGTCAAAAATAAGTCACATGAACATCTAAGTTTAAAAAGGCAGAAAAATGAAGTCTTCCCATACCTAAAAAAAGAACTGAATAAGTTGTTGGCAGTTTTAATATCTATCCTTATTTTTCCTAGTAGATTAGACTTTCCCAAAAGCCAAAGAACAAGTCATATTTCACTTGAAATATTGTTTTTCAATTTTTAGTTTATATTAATACATGTTTGTAGGGTATAATGATTTCACTCACCATGAATATTCATTTAACCATTTGTTTAAATTTGAATAAAAAGCAAAAGGAACACTCATTTTGAAGGTGAAGATACTGCAGTCGCCACATCAATCATTATAAATTTATTACCTGTAAAAACAGCTGCAATTCATCAAGTCATATTTAAAATATGATAAATATTGTTTTGCATGTATTTCTCTCTTATCTAGAGAAGAGTTATGAAAGGGAATTCTTATTTCTCCAATTTACAGTATTGACTGCATCAGTGACAGATTAACTGACCAAAGCAGAGGTCAAGGTAGAGTAAGAACTTTGGGGGCCTCCCTTCTATGCCCTGTCTCCCCACGGTGATGCTCCCCAGAGTGGAGACAGCCTTCCAGCTGCTTCTCCAACATCCTGGCACAACACTGCCTCTAGGACTCTGTGCTTTCTTCAAAAGAGAGACACCTGGATATCTCATCCCCTGCAATAGTGTAGTCTCTGGCTCTTCAAATATTTTGCTCAGATACTCAGCCTTATCTGATCATCCTTTATAATTTCCAAACCCCAGCCCTCCCCAAACCCAGTACCAGCCCTCCACTTTGCCTGCTCCCATTCTTCTCAATGGTCTTCCTATCGTCTTAATACTATGTTTTTTTGCTTATTTATTTTTTCTTTGTCTCTTTCCTCAACTAGATATCATAAGAATAAAGATTTGGGGTAGCTTTATTCACTACTATATACCCATATCTAGAATTAGGCTTTATACTAGTAGATACTCGGTAAATATAAGAAAACACAGGCTGGGAAAGTAAAATGAATTAAGAGTGATATCCATATGTTCCAACTCTCCGCAATGAATGTATTCTTTATCACAAACATGTACTATGGAAAAATTTGGAATAAATACTAATTCAATGGATGAAAAGTGAGTGTTGTCACAACATCTAGAGCTACAGAAGATGCTTTTAGATGAAACATATGCATTTATAATTTATAGTTATTTATTTGATTATGTATTGAAAAATTAACTAGCACATCAAACCATGATTTTGAAATTACTGTTGGAAGCAAAATCATTTTTCTTTTAAAAAATTAGTAAGTGCTTGGTCTGGATGGAGGCTGCAGAATATAGACATACATGAAACCCCATGAAGCAGCACATTTAAGATCCACAAGATGAACTGCTTAACTGTTATTTCTCTTTCCAAAGGGAAGCATTTTTTAAATGCCATTTGTGCTGCGGGAGGAGAGGACAAGGATTCACCAGGAAAAAAGTCCTCCCTGTGAACCGGCACGATGCGCAGGCCTCTGCTGGAAGGGGAACACCCAGACCCAAGCTTTTCCTGGTGAGTCATTGCCATTCACAGACTGGGGGTGGGGAGAGAACAAAGATTCACCAGGAAGCAATACTTTCCTGCCAATCAGTGCCATGCATGGGCCACTGCCAGTAGAGGACAGCCAGAACCCAGCCCCTTCCGGTGCATGGGCTGGCAAACCAGAGCCAATCCACCCCTGCCCCTGCCCTGGTAAGTGACCAGCTGATGGAGAGGAACACAGGGCCGTGATGATAGCTACTGAGGTGAAATGAAATTTGATGCTTGTGGTGTTTTGGTATTTCACTGACCTTGCAGGTCTAGGACCAGCAGTCTGATCATTTATTCAGAAGATAGCGGTATATAGTGCAGCATCTAGAAGGAATCTCCTTCTGAAGACAGTAGCCATTGTTAATGTCCTACTATCTTGTTTTGAAGTCCTGTAGCATTTTCATTGTTTTGTTGGGTTGGTTTTTTTCTGTTTTGTCTTCTTTGATTTTGTTACATACAATGGCATGAGCAGCTATTTTCAAAGATAGCAAGATTTTTATGGTAGCCACTTTGGATTTACTATTGTCATGTTTTGAAAACTGTTATTGAATTCATAATTTTGGTGCTGTTCATCTGTTCTTTTTGATTTTTACTGTGTCTGAAGGTATCTGCAGCCACTCTGAAGGCAACAAGAGACATTATGATAACTATTGTTGATTTCATATTGTTTTGAAGTCCTCTATCACTTACATGGTTTTGTTTTGATTGGTTTATTTTGTTTTATTTTTCTTGGTTTTATCCTCTTTAAAATAAAAAAAAAACCTATCGTGAAAGAAGAGAATACAAATAAAAGTGATGAATATTTGATATTTTAGGTAATAAGTATAAAAAATGAATAATGGAAAATCAGTAACCTCTTTGTTAGACCTTACTGTCTCTCAGATCACTGCTTAGATGTGGAACGGTTGAAACATATTCCCACATAAGACATCACTGACTATTATCAAAAAGGTAAACAATTAGTGCTGGTAAAGACACAGAGGAAGGGGAATACTTACAGAACATTGGTGGAAATGTAAGTTAGTACAGTCATATGAAAAATAGTATGGCAGAACCTCTAAAAATTAAAACAGAACTACCATATGGTCAAGTTATCCCACTATTGAGTAACCGTTTCAAAAATGATAGTGTGTAATCTATTAACTGGTGATATCTTACTGTTTTGGTTTTGTTTTTTGTAGTTCTGTATTACTTGTACCCTTACACTGTTTTGTTTTTCTTTGTTTTTTTTTTTCTCTTTTCCCTTTTAAATTAAAAAAAAAGAACCTTAATATACTGCATTCTCATGTTTTTTGCAGCACCATACTCAATAGACAAGATTTGGAATGAACCTCGGTGTCTGTGAGAAGATTGTTAACTGTTACAAAAATACCTAGATGGGAGGTAAGTGCTAGTATTTTTTAACACAGTGAAGTGATTACAAATAATAATCTAATGGATAAAGAAAATGTGGTACATATGCAGTGGAATATTATTCTTCCAGAAAAGAGAACAAAATCTTATTTTCAACATCATGGTTGAGCCTGAAGGACAGTGTATTAAGTGACATAAGCCAGGCACAGAAAGACAAATGTCACATGAGCTTGCTAATATGAAAATTCTCTCGTAAAAGTAGAGTCAACTGTGGTCGCCAGAGGCTGAGAAGGGTAAGAGATTGGGGAGAATAAGGAGAGATTGATAACTGCTCAAAAATAGTTAAATGGGAGGAGTATAAGCTCTATTCTTTAGCATAGTGAGGTGACTATAATTAATAATCTACTATATATTACAAAATATCTGGATGAAAGGATTTTGAATGCCTGCAACAGAGAGACAGACAGAGAGAGAGAGAGGAAAGATTGAGGTGGTAGATAAATCGCTTAGTTTGATTTGATCGTCATGTGTTTTATACAAGTGTCCAAATATACTATACCTCATAAATATACACAGCTAGAATGTGTGAATTAAAATGCACTTGTCATCTTTGTGATTCAGAGTAATATGGATTTCAGAGGAGGATAGGAACCTGGAAAGGTACTGTGGTTGGATGGGGGATGATGGGAGTTACCCCAAAAAGATGGGCAGGACACAGAGGAGGAGGTACCTCTAGGACAGTTCCATTTCATTGCCACCTCCAGGCAGAAGCTGAGGTAGATATAGGGAGTCATTGCTTCAAAACTCAGCTTTATATTGAATTGCTAAAGGCTGCTGTTGACAGGTTCCCAAGGGAAAGAACAATAACCTTAGTTGAGTACTTCAAATTTGGATGTCACATGTCTTATCTTCTCTGTTCAGTTGGAGCCAGGGGATGACCATTACTTTCTTCCCTTTGGAGAACCGATGTTGGCAGGGTCTTTATCAGCCTTGAACTAAACACTATCTAGGGCCCCAGGTAGAAGCACTCAGGTTGCCAACACCATTCCTGACCTTTCCTACTACAGAGAAAGACACTGACCATTGAGCCATTAAGAAATCAGCCACTGCACCTTCACAAAGACAAAGTAAGATGCTTTTCTTTTTGATATTTTCCCTTCTAAAAATCAGGTTCTTCTCTAACTGTGAAGTGTTACCTCTGCAGAAGTCCGTTTGTGCTCTGGTTGTGAAAGATGCATTCTTTGCCATGCGAAGGTATCCACTGGAAGTTGGCCTCAGCATAACACTCCCCTTTGCACAGACTCACCAAGGCCCCCACTTAATTAATTTGCATAATACTGGCAAGTTATTAATAAAAAATAATAAGTGTTTCCCTTGAGAACATCTTAGTTTGCGTTCAGTTAAAACTAGATACTCAAGTTTTGGCACCTGGCTCAATCCTCCAAATGGCTTTTGTGCTTCTTGGCGACATTCACACTAGGGGAGGGAACCACTGGCAAAAAAAGCAAAGGGCGCCATGAGTCACCCTTCAAAGCCAGCTCGGTTGGCCACCTCCCCAGATGCACCTTCAGGTGTAAAAGGATATGTAGATTTCAAATGGGTTTGTGAAGAAAATGCAAGTTCCTTTTCAAGGAGGAAGACTGAAGGACTGATTACAGTTAGAAGCCACCAAATTGCTCTTTTATTCAGGTTTGTTTGGGTGGAGGAAAAAAGCAAATTGGAGGGAAAAAAGAGAAAGGATGAGGCATGCATGTTGTCATCTGTTTCAGCAAGAAATTCCTCCATTCTGATGCAACCAATTACATTTGGATTCTATTTTTTTAAAAATTATGTGTATATTACACACTCTGGGTAATGATTTTCAACCTTGCCTGACATTCTGTTTACACACATTCAAGGAAATCTCATCATAACTGACCTGAAAGCCTCTTTCAAGGAGGTTGTTACTCTAGGTAACAGAAAGGGGTGGCTATGACCCTTCCGTCATGAAGTGTGCCCCAGACTCAGAGCAAGACAGCACATCATTTTCCTCCCATTTTTTTTTACATTGATCTCTCGTTAACATAATGCTTCTTGGGGATAAGGACAGATAGCACAGCTTTGTCTGTCATGGGATCACCGTTAGCTTGCAGAAAGATATCACATAAGAGCTCCTTCCTATAATTCATAGGGCAGAGGCACCTTATGGCTTTTTGGGAGTTTTAATGAAGCCCATTCATCCACTCAACCCTCTTACTGAGCCACTCTTTCCACAAGAATTCACTTTAACAGGAGGCAGTCAATGCCAAGTCCACCCCAATCACTTCAGATTTAAAAGCATATTATAACACAGAATTAACATATCTGCTGCTATGTTACATATACAACATATACAACTTGATAAATTCCTTCTTCCTCTCCATTTACCACCATGTACCAACATTGCAGTTAAAAAAATTCCTAAAATCTATTTTCCCATAGGAGCTCAATCTCATAAACATCACCTCCTTTTCTCCCTACTTTTTCTCTAAGCACCAATTTAGTTTGTATATTTTGGGATTATTTGTAATTATTCTCTGGTCCTTTCAAGACATTAAGGAGATGATCCACATTAAAATGACATGTAAAACATAGTGCATTTTGGAAAGGCACATTATTTCAGTGTTATGCTTTGAATTAGGGGAGTTTGGTTTCTTTTTCTTCTTTATTCATTGGCATTAGAATGGGACCATAAGAAACACTTCATACTAACTGGTAAGTCATGGGAAGCAGGTACAAGCCAGCCTAGAAATGACTTAAAGGCCTGAGAAGACAAACTATGATGTGGTTATTGAATTAGAGTGTCAACCAACCTGAGTACTAATTCTGTAACTCTTATTACTTGTGAATTCAGACCAGTTATTTAACACTTCTATGCCTCAGATTTTTACCTGTAATAAGAGCAATTTCTATCTTACAGCACATTGCAAAGTTTTAGTGAAACAATACCTGCCCCATAGGAATTCTGCAGAAAAAGAGTGAGCTAACATGTGTAATGCACTCGTGGGGGACCTGGTAGATAGCCGCTCAGAAGTAAAATTACCAATGATAATCATTAGACACCAACATCATAGGTGTCAGTTGCTCTAGTGTGTGTTTTGAGTACTTTCTTATCACCAGTGACCTTTACCAAAAGTTAAGGAAAATCACAAATATGCCTGTGAACCTCTGAGAAAAGTGGAGACACGAGCCTTGTGTGTACATGTAAAGAAGGTAAATGTCTCTTGCTACTTTTGACTTTGTGTCAGGGATTCTGACTGCATTCATGGTGAGTGAAACACTCTCTGTGTGTAAAGAGGAAAGACCAGAACACGGGATGGCAAAATATTATCTCTGAGTGAAGAGAGTATAAGAATACCTGTTGCAAGTCTAACAGGCAACCAGCAGAGAGCTTCTCTGCCTGAGTTAAGTGGGAAAGAAATTTAATGTGTGGATACAGCCAAGTTCTTGGAAGCTCGGAGAATCTGGAGGACAGAACGGAAAGACAGGCAGACGCAAGATGAGCTACTAGGTTGCAGGACAACAGCCAGAACCACACCACAGGGACCACGGTGTGAGAGCCTGCTGCTTCTGCCACCTGACAGGATGTCTCAGTGGGCCCCCAACTATGTTGGCCCCCATACACCTTCTCTGTGACACAGAACAAATGTGGTTGCTCCTCCCACTGAGATGAGTTCCTGTCACGCAACCCAAATTCAAACTCCTGACCAGGCAATAGGAGATATGCCACACACCCACTTCTTAATTCCTGAAAAAGACTCACTCTGTTGAAAAGTGAGAACTTCCAAAGCAGGACAGGCAAAATAACGGCAAGTGTTTGTATAATTCAAATTATTTTAAGGTTATTTTCTGATCTCTCTTTTCTTCAAGAATATACACATATATATCATATTTAATATTAAATATTTTGTAATCATATAGTGGATCAATTTCATTTGTTTTTAAAGCCATAACCTCTAGTGTTAAGATATTTTAAAGTCTTCCCACACAGTATTCAAAATCCAGGGAGCTTTTCAAAGAATAAAGAAAACTAGTCACAGGAGCAGCAGAGAGAGCAGCGGGCCATGGGGGCCGTATGTATATTTGGATTTTAAGATGTAGCGAGAACGAAATGATCAAGAGGCCAAATTGAAAAACTGTGTTTGACACTTTTTTTCCTTCCCTTGCTCTGAAAGCAGGGGGATATCTAATTGCTTCTGTTTCCTCCAATAATAATCCCATAAATAACAAAAAGGCCTAGTGTGCCTCTGTTCCCTCAGTATCAGATAACTATCTTGACTGTTTATGCAGTCAGTGCATTAATTTTAGTGCAGGCTGGCTTTTTACTTCTTTGAAAGGAGCCTTGGACAAATCCTCTTTGAGCTTTGCGTTGAGCTCAGCTCTGCAGCCAAAATAAATTAGTAAAGTCTAGAACTTTGTTTTCAGAGTTTGTCAAGTTCTTTCCAGTGAAATCTTTCCTCCTGTTCCAGATGTTGTGGTTTTCTTGACTTCAGCTCTGTTTTCCTACTCTGTAAAAATGCCAAAATCTCTTTCAGATTTCATAGGGGTCCAGAGGCGGGAGGACACAGTGCATCTGCTATGACTGCCTTGAAAGGTGATTTAAATGCAGACACTGCCGTGACACTTCAGGAAGAATCACTACATAGCTACATTAATTTTCAAAATCTTTTTTCTTTCCTTTTATGGTAATAGTGCTTTCAAAAATTTGGTTTATTTTATGTTCTATGTGGAGAGAGGGAGGTGAAAAAGTGGAGCAGGTTGGGAATTACTTTGTTACAATCAAAATATCCAGATTACTGGGCAAGTGTTATTCTGGGGCAGAGAAGGAAGTTTTGATTTTTTACTTCTCTGTGTATTAGTAACACGGACAAATGCATAAGCACGTCCAGGGAGGGTCAAACCCAGCCCGGACCTCAGAGTGGGTTAGCTGTGTGGCTGGCTTGTGGTGCATAATGAGGAGAACAAGTTCACTGTGTCAAAATATGACCACTATCAAGAAAACTACCAACAACAAATGCTGGAGAGGCTGTGGGGAAAAAGGAACTCTCCTGCACTGTTGGTGGGAGTGTAGACTGGTGCAACCATTGTGGAGGTCAGTCTGGAGATTCCTCAAAAAGCTGGGATTGGAAGTCCCATTTGATCCAGCTATTCCACTTCCAGGACTATTCCCGGAAGAACTGAAAGCATCATACCACAGCAATATATGTGCACCTATGTTTATAGCAGCACAATTTGTAATCGCCAGATCTTGGAAACAATCTAAGTGTCCATCAACTGAGGAATGGATAAAAAAGTTGTATTTTTATACAATGGAGTACTATTCAATATAAAGAATGATCACATTGAGATATTTATAAATAAATGGACGCAGCTTGAGATCATACTCATAAGCGAAATAAATCAAACTCACATGTATAAAACTGTATAGTCTCCCTAGTGTAAGAAACGGTAAGAATACATAAAAGTATATTGTAATTATGATTCCCCATTATATTGCTTTGAACACTTATAATGTTTTCATTCATTAGTTGGAATGGTTTTATTCTGGGTTGTTTGATTTTAATGTTTTGAAGTCCTACCAAGCTTTTGTTCTGTCTCCATTGGTTTTATCATGTTGTATCTTATTGTATTTTATTATGTGTGATAGTATAAACAAAATTTTTATGGACAAGGAGATAATATAGTAACCATTGTTCGTTTTCTGTTAGTTGGTTCTGAATACCCTGTAATACTTTCATTCTCTTGAATGGTTTTATACTATTTTGTTATGTTTGATACTATAGTGTATGAAGATATACTCAAATATTTCAAGGAAAGAGACCCTATGGTAGCTACTGTTATGTTGGATTGTCTTGTGGTGAAACACTATGTTGCTTAAATTGTTCTGTTCTGATTTGTTTTGTTATATCCTCTTTTATCTTAATCCTTTTAAAATAAAAAAAAAATATGACCACTGTGTTCTTTTTCTGACCACTGTATTCCTACATTAAAATAGTCAATTTTCCAGAATGTGTAAATAAATTTGGATTTTTGTGTATTCCCTTTGAAATTTCAGAGCCAATACGTCATCCACTGAGGCATACACAAAACATAACTTGAGAAAAATTATTGAAACACTTTGTTAATGTGCTCAAAGAGTAGATTTCTTTGAAGACTAACTTTTCTTTAGTGTAATGTTCTTCAACTTTCAAATGTGGTTTTTTGTGTATGTCTATATTTTATGGAGATATATGTGTAATTATATGTATGTTGTTTTTTGGTTTCACAGAATTTTTTATGAACTGTTCCTACTTAATGTGCTGGATGTAATTATTTTTACCTTATTTTATCATCAAGCTAGAACGCTAGTATTCCAACCCTCTTCAAAAGAAATTTTTGGAAGATCATCACCTGTAAGTCTTTTCAAAGATACCATAGCTGCTCTCTGACATTTAAATAAATAGGAAAGTAAATGGTGCCCACCAAATTGTCTATGTCAACACTTACCTCATCCACAGTGAGTGAAGCAGTTTTAATAGATTTTACACCATGTATCGAGAACATCTTTCTCAATACTAGTATTTCCAATTTCTTTTCTTCCCAGGCTTGCATCTAATGACTAAAAATCACTGGCTTCTCTGTCCCTTATGTATCACATAGGGAGAGCACACTTACTGCTCCTAACTTATCTTTCCTTTGATTTAGGAATTTTTCTGAGTTTAATGTATTCATCTGTAAAAGAAAACAGTTAAATTACATGAAAGTCTTTTTGTTGGTCAGGTTCCTTCTAGTTATTAAGAAATTAATGTCTGCTTATTGAAAAGTCAAACAGCATATTACTTCATGAAATAAAATTGTAGTTTCCCAACATTTCTCTCATTTGATCCACTTCTCCTACCCATGGCCCCCAAAAAGCTTCTGTTCAAATATTTTTATTATTATAAACATTATTGCATTATTCAAACATTTTAAATTACTATATAGTTCAAAAATATGTATTATAAAATATAAATGGAACTGTATTGTACATTCCTCTGATTTCTTTTCTAAACAAATATGATGAATACAATATCAGGACAGTACATATAATCCCATCTTCTTTTTTTCCTTTATTTTTTATTGGCATATGTTTCAATACAAAATAATTAACATCTACAGTGTCCTACCAAATGGTTGTGCATAATTCATGATTTGTTTTTGGCTAGAATCATGTGATAGGTTCTATTCAATGTTAAAATTTTAACTTCAAGTCCACTGATTATTCTTATGTATTTCCTGCTTTCATTTAGCAAATATTTACTGGGATATTTAGGTGGCAAGAACTGCTTTTCACAACTCCAAATGAATGAGTGATGAACAGCCAACTTGAACATATGCTGGGTTTAGCACATTTCCCATATGCCACTGAACCCAAGTGCCAGTGGGTGCCTCCTTGGCAGAACGAGAATGAACAGACAGGAAGGGGACATGCAGAAGTCACAGTGGTCCTCAGTCTGTCTGCACAGGTGGGTGTTTAGTTCTCTCGAAGAAACTTGAAGAGGACTTCTGTGACTTTCAACCTAATGTTTAAACAATCAGATTTTCTCCCCTAAAACAGCCCCAGTTTTAATATGGCCATGTGCTTGATGAAAAATAAATTCTAAAGGATACTATTATGATATTCAAAGAGTGTCTAGTAGATTAGTTATGTTATCCTTTGCAGCATCTCAGGACAGATCATATTGCTTTTGAAATACTATTCTTATTATTGCAGATATTTTATTATTAAGAGTAAGACTAATTTCTTTTGCACATCAGTCATTCATCGTGTAGGAGGACTAAATTGCTTTTCCTTCACTGTTTCGAATCATTGTGACGCTCCTGCAAGATGCCTGATGGCCCTCATTACTTCCATTGTATACAATAGGAGCCACAAGAAGCCAAGATGCTTCTAACATCTCTTTTCTCCTCAGTAAGTTGCCCCAGTACCATTTTAAGTAAGTAAAATACAAACTCTGTCACAGCATAACTAGAGATGTCAGGAAGCAGAAGGGTTTGGGTAATGGGCAGATCTCAGAAAAGATCTGTGGTTGGGTTAATATTAAGGTATTTTAAAAACTATTAAACCAGCAGCCATTCCTCATCCTTTGCGGTAACCTTGCTTGAGATAATCTAGTTGTTACAGCACATGATTTGAAATCTCAGTTGTCAAGTTGGTGGTTTTCAGCTTTCTTTTGTTCATCAATCACTGAGCAACTGTTTGCTCAAAGAAGTGCAGATTTTCCTTCTTTTGGTGTAATTGTACAACATTCTCTTCCATCTTCTTTTCAATCCACTCCTTGGCCTTAAAATTATAACTCACTTCATGTCTCCATGCCTCCATCTACCTATCTTTCGTAAGGGAAGAATGAACAAAAACAGTGAATTGTGAAAAACAGTGATTAGTTCAAAGATGAATTGTCAGGCACTGGGGAGGACGAGGGCCCTGGTAGACCCACCGAGCAAAGATATACCTGGCACCCGTGCCATCCTTGCTAACCAAATGAGGAAGCCTTGAGTCCTTGTGCTAGGCCCAATGGCCCAGCAGAACGTGAAGGTGTAAACTTCATTTCCATCTCTCCTCTGCCATAAATACATTTCTTTAAATACCAGTCAACACTCAGTTATCCACAGGAGGATTACCCGTGTCAGAATTGTCTTCTGCTAATTTCTAATCCACAAATGAATTTCCCCTGTTGCCCAGGGAGGTCTTTCCTGCCAGCCATAGTATCTGCTCAGAAAGTCAAGCTAATATTGACAATAGCTTGCGCAGAATCTAATTAAAGAACACGAATTTGCTGCCAAAGGGCGGAGGCAGCCATATGATACCTCCTGAGGCCAGACAGCAATGATGTGGGGATTATGTGCTGTTTGGGATTTTCTACATTACCACTCCCACCCACTGGCACATACAATGGAGAACTGGCTGCCCAACATGTTTTCAGTGACTGTTTCAGGAGTGACGCTGCTGATTAGCAAAGAGCTGTCGTCCCAGCACTTGTCCAACTTGGTAATTATTGTATTTTCTTACAACAAGTTCTACAGCTGCTATCCTATGGTTCATTATGTCTCCAAAACTTGGGAAATAATTGCTTTTTGGCCAGGAGATTATAAGCACAAAACTAAAAATTACAGTCCAAACGATTGGATACTGTTTATTTCCCAGATGATAATCAACTCATGACCTGAAGGGAATTTGTGGTCATCTGAAGCCATATCCAGCTATTCTTTCATGAATACATTACTTAACCAATGAAATCAGAACTGTCAATGCCAAATTACCCTAAACTTTCCATAAGATAATGTTCTGTTGAATGCATAAAAATTGTCAGTACAGTGACAGCAGAAATTCCCCAGACTTGGGCCCTTGCATTTTCTAGGAGCAAAAATAACACCTTGTGCTGGCTCCAAAAAGAATCCTCAGATACTTTTTTTTTTAATATGAAATGCTTCACGAATTTGCATGTTATCCTTGCACAGGGGCCATGCTAATCTTCTCTGTATCGATCCAATTTTAGTATACATGCTGCCGAAGCGAGCACAGTCCTCAGATACCTTAGAGAATGAGAACTTCATATATCCATCAAGCAAAGCTGTGATTTGTAACGATACCACCCTCCCTAACAAAAAGGGGAAAGCAGGGATCTTTTCAAAGGGACCAAATAGCCCAGAATAAGCAGGGCAAACAGATACAAAGTTTCATTTACATGTTTTGATAATCTTTATTTTTTTACTTTAAAGAGGAAAAAAAGATAAAAATAACAATGAAATGGATTTTCAAAACACGTTAGTACAACAATTACAATAGTTAATACATTGCATATTGTTGCCTTCATATACATTACTCAGAGTGCAAGATGAAATCTTTTCCAAACAATGTTGGCACAAACCTTTCTTTCCATTGAGAAACTAGCTGTGTGACTATCTCAACTATCTTGTGCATATCTATTTTTTTCTTTTTCATTTTTTACCTTGCCCCTTTCCACCACCAGTTATTTTCTTCTTTTGAAGTTTCTTCTCAGTTCACAATATCTTTTGTACCTTATTTACTCATTCTGTTTTTCACACTAGTGAGAAAATATGATATTTGAATATATGGGTCTGATTTACTTCACTTATGAGTACAAACTCAAATTGTATTCATTTACCTAGAAAAGTCTGCAGTGTATCTTTCTTTGTGGTCAAGTTGTACTCCATTATATTTTTGTAAAGTTGCATCTTTTTTATCCATTTCTCAGTTGGTGGGCATTTGGGATGTCTCTAGCATTCATTCATGATAAAAAAAACCTACTGAAAAATGGAATAGATGGTCTTTATCAAACTCTTATAAAAATCATCTATGGCAAACCAACAGCTAACATCATGTTAAATGATCAAATACACTCCGAAACTGGGAACAAGACAGGGATACCCATTCTCACCCTTCATTTTCAATATAATTCTAGAAACAATAACCAGAACAATTGGACACGAGGAAAAATAAAAGGAATAAATATAGGAAATGAAGAAGTTACATTATCATTATTTACAGATGACATGAGGCTCTACATATAAGACCCTAAAAACTCCACCAAAATGATGTAGATTTAATATCCAAATTCAGCAGTGTAGAAGGATACAAAGTCAACCCTACAAAATCAATAGCATTTCTGGTGCATGAGCAAAAATTTCACAAAGAGAAATTAGGGAAAGCACACTAGTCACAACAGTTTTTATAAATATATATATATATATATATATATATATATATATTTAATTGTATATATAATATATATATATATTTAATTGTATATATATATATATATATAAATATTTAGGAATCAGTCTACCAAAGGATGTAAAAGATCTGTACAGTGAAAATCACAGCACTTTATAAAAAGAGATTTAAAAAGATATCAAAAATAGAAAAATATCCCTTACTTTTGGACAAGAAGAAACTAAATAGTAAAATGGCCATACTTCCAAAAGTGCTATACAGATTTAATGCAATCCCAATTAAAATACCATTAGTATATCTCACAGACCTATAAGAAACATTTCTATGATTTATTTGGAACTTTAAAAGACCCAGAGTTGCAAACCAATTCTGGGCAACAAAGGAAAATCAGGGAATACCACAATCCCTGACTTGAAATTATACTACAAAGCTACTGTGATAAAATCAGCATGGCATCAGAAAAACAGACCTGAGGATCAGTCGAATACAATAGAACATGCAAACACAATCCCAAACACAATCTCAACCACCTAACCTTTGACAAGGGGGCTAAACATGTTCACTGTAATAAAGATAGTCTCTTTAATAAATAGTAGTGGCTTTCCACATGCCAAAGACTATAACTAGATCCACATCTATCATCATGCACTAAAATCAAAATGGTTCAAAGATCTGAATGTTAAAATAGAAACACTAAATTTATTGCAAGAGAAAGTAGGAAGAAAACTCAAAGACGTATGTGTAAGCAGAGAGTTCATGAACAAAACCCATATTGCAAGGGAAATATCACAAATAATCAACAAATAGGATCACATCTTATTAAAAAGCTTTTGAACAACAAAAGAAGTCAGCCACAGGGTGCAAAAACAACCCACAAAATGGGAAAACAATTATAGCCAGCTGTCTCATAGACAAAGAACTTCTATCTAGAACATATAAAGAGTTAAAAAAATTCAGACTCCCCAAATTCTAAGACCCAATCCAAAAATGGGCATCTGAAATGAATATACACTTCTCAGATTAAGAAATACAGATGGCAAATAAATACATGGAAAAAAAGTTCAACACTGTTGGTCATTTGAGAGACACAAATTAAAACAACATTGAGATTCCATCTCACTCCAGAAAGAATGGCTATTATCAAAAAATCAACTAATAACAAATGCTGGTGGAGCTAGGGATAAAAGTAACTCTTCTTCACTGCTGGTGCAAGTGAAGATTAGTGTAACGTCTATGGAAATTAGTGTGGTGTTTCCTTTTAAAAAAATAGGATTAGAGAGGAGAGTGCTCAAGAAGTGGGCAAAGCACGCTCTCCCATTAACCAGCAAGTGCACAAGCTGGGAAATCAGAACACCCCCACTCCATAAGCAACTGGCTGATTTGAAGAACTCAGTGTATGACAGCAACTAGGGTGAAAGGGATAGTGTGACTCTTAAGTTGTTTGATTGACATTGAAGGCATGGAACGTGTGGCCTGGACATCCATTTGGAGGATGGCAGTGTACATTGTGGCAACTGTGGGGGATTTCCTTTTGTCTTGTTTTTTGAAATTCAATGCTTTGTTTTATTTTACTGTTTGTTTTACTCCTGTTTCTGGTAACCTAAGCAACTATTTTGAAGATAACAATACGCAGCAAACAACCACTGTAAGTTCCTATCATCTTTTTTGAAAACCTATATAGCTATTGTTGCTTTGATGTTGTTGCTGTCATTGTGGTTTTGTTGCTGTTTTTGAGGTTGGTTTGCATCTTCTGTTTTTTTCTTTCTTTTCTTTAAAATAAAATAAAAGTGTACAATAGATTCTGTGACTTAGGAAGGAACTGTACAAGGGAAGGGACAAATTGTGATGGGGGAAAGAAAGAAAGGATAAGGGGAAATATGCATACATACAAGATAGCTGAGGTAGTTATACAGTTAGTTTTTGTTACATCATGCTACAATGGCATATCTGCTCCCATGTTTATAGCAGCACAATTTATAATAGCTAAACCTTGGAAACACCCCAAATTCCCATCAACCATGCAATGAATAAGAAAGATGTGGTATTTTTATACAATGGAATGTTACTCAGCTATAAAGAAGGATAATCTTGAAGCTCTTATAGGTAATGAAAGCATCTTGAGACTACACTCATAAGTGAAATAAATCAAACTCACATTTGTAAATGTATGGTCTTCCTAGTGTGAAAAAAAAAACTACTGAAAGAGTAATAAAATCCAAAATGTACAATAGATATTATGACAATGAAAGGGGAAAAAAGCGCTCAATAGAAAAGAATAACTAGAGGGCTGGGGATTTAGCTCAGCAGTATAAGCACCTGCCTGACAAGCATGAGGTCATGAGTTCAACCCACGGTACCAAAAAAAGAAAAGAAAAGAACAACTAGGATAGGGGACAGGAGAGAAAGAAGAAGGGAAAAGATAATATGTATATAGGGACCTTCCTCTCATCCCAGAGACCTGGGACATCCATGGATCATCAGCTGCCCCTCTTCTTGCCCCCCAGATGTGAGACGACAGTGGGATCATTGCTGCCCCTCCTCTTTGTCCTCCAGACCTGGGACAGCTGTAGATGGTCAGCTATCCCTTCCCCTGCATCCTGGACCTGGGAGAGCCATGGGATTGTCAACTGCCCCTTCTCTTTGCCCCCTGACCTGGGATGGCTGCAGATCATTGGCTGTCCCTTTTCCACATCTAGGAGAACTAGGCCAACTTGGAACATTATTAGGACCTGGAAGGCCACAGTTCATCAGCCACCCCTCCCCCTCACTGTCTGGAAATGGGAAGACTGCAGATCATCAGCTGGCCCTCCCCCTAAGCACCCAGATCTGGGTCTGCTGCAGATCATTGGCTGCCCCTTCTCCTTGCCCCCTGGACCTGGAAAATCCACCATCATCAGTTGTCCCTGTTCCTAATCCCCCAGACCTGGGACAGCAGTGGGTTTTATGTCACCTTTCCCCTACATCCAAAAGACAAAAGTAGCCCATTGACAATCAGCCACCTTTTCCACCTCTTGCCATGCCTTTCTGGGATTATGGGAGACTCAGCAACTCCTCATCCAAGCAGAAGACCTCAGCAGGCTTGTGACACTGTGGTGAATTCCCCTCCCCCCAATTAGAGGACCTCAGTGGGTAAACAGGATCAGTAGTAAAGTCTTCCCTACCTGTAGGACTTCAGTGAGCCTAACAAGAATGTGGGTAAGTAAGAATGTGGGAACATCAGGTGGGTTGAGGAGGGTGCTGATAAGGTCTCTCACGACCTAAAGGAAATCAAAAGGGATTATGAGTCACCCAGTCACACAGTAGGGTCCCAGCTGCCAGGTAGATCTGGGGGGTTGGAACAACCCAAAGCCATAGTAACAAACTAACTTACAGCAATACTCCTAGGCTAGTCAACCTAAGAAGAATAGAGGACTCACCCAACAGGCCCTGCAGAAGGAATTCAGGTAACTTGCCCTCCCCTTCATTTTGGGACCCAGCAACTGGAAAAACATCAACTACACAGTAGGACCTAAAGACATACACTGCAAACAGTTGAGACTAGTGGTATTGAAAGACCAAATATTAGCACAAGAGGTTAAAAATGACAAAATGAAAAAGCAAAATGCAATCTCCAATAACCAGTCCATCAGGAACAGGTACAGGTGACATTAAAATGGAGGTTATGAAAAGTCATACATCTGACATTTCTGAAAAGATGGACAATGAAATTAGAAAACAAATCCATGAGGCTACAGAGGAAATCAGATTAGAAATAATCTTTCATGTAAAAAAAGAAATGACAACCTTAATAAAGGAGTTGCTTAGTATAGCTAGAGAAGACACAGAAATAAAAAGCACAGAAGTATGGGGAGATGTTGGAAACTTTGAATGAACAAAATAGAAAAGAAGTAGAATGCATGAAGTAAATTCAAGGAGATATCCAAGAAATAAAAAATTCTATTGAAACCTGCCAGAAGGTTTGAATGAAGCTGAGGATAGAATTTCAGACATAGCAGTTAGCAATCTGGATAGCAAAGAACTTTTTAAAATAACAAGGCAGCATGAAAGGACAATTCAACAACTTCAAGATGATGCAAAGTGAAACAATACAAGACTAACAGGCATCAATGAAAATGCAGGAGTCAATGCAAATGACATAGCAAAGCTATTCATAGAAATAAATGCAGTAAATTTCCCAAACACAGGGAAAGAACCTAGTATACAGATAAGTGACATATAAAGAATGCTAAACAGTCATAACCAAAATAAACCTACATCCAGACATATAATAATCAAGATCCCAGACATACAGCATAAAAACAGAATACTAAAAGCTGTTAGAGAAAAAACACAACTCACTATCAAGGAAAGCCCATTAGAATCACCAGAAATCTTCACCACAAACCTGCAAGTTACGATGAGCTTGAAGTGAAGTATTTCAAACCCTAAAAGAAAACAACTTTCAACCCAGATTGATGTATTCTGCAAAAGTTTCTTTGAAATTTAATGAACAAATAAGTTATTTTCATGACAAAGAATAACTAAAGAAATTCATGTCCACCAAGCCAATCCTAGAAAGAATACTAAAAGACATATTAGAGATAAAAATAATTACAATTCCCAGAAAAACAATAGAAAGAAATCACCTAACAGGGCAAGCAGTTAAACAAGGGGAAAAAGTAGAAAACCAACAGTAGAAAAAAAAAATGACAAAGTTGAGCCAATACATATCAGTTATGTCTATCAATGTAAATGGCCTCATGCACTTATTAAAAGAAATAGGTTGACAGAGTGGATCAAGAAACAGAATCCAACAATATGCTGTATACAAGAAATACATCTAACTCAAAAGGAAGCCTGGGCTAAAAGTCAAAGGATGGAAAGCAACATTCTATGCAACAGGAACCCAGAAAAAAGCAGGGGTAGCTATTCTATTTGAAGACAAGGTGAACTTTAAGCCAAAAATGATCAAAAGAGATAAAGAAGATCACTACATACTTGTCAGGGAAATAATTCAAGAGGAAGAACTAACAATCATAAACATATATACACCAAATACAGGAGCACCAACTATATGACATGAAAAACCAAATACATAATAACACAATTGCAATAGGGTATCTTAATACCCAATTGTCACAAAAAGATAGATCAACTAGACAAAAAGTCAGCAAAGAAATAACAGAACTGAATTAAACCTGTGAACAAATGGACTTAGTAGACATTTACAGCGTGATCCACCCAACCACATAAAAAAATTCTTCTCAGAATAAACATTCCCTTCTCTAAAATAGACCATATATTATCCCATACAACATTCTTAAGTAACTATAAAGAGATTGAAATTATCCCATGCATATTATCAGACCATAGTGCAATGAAATTGGAAACTAATGGCAAAAGAAATTGCAAAACTGCATAAATACATGAAAATTAAATGACAACATTCTGACCAATCAATGTGCTACAGGTGAAATTAAAGAAGAAATTAAACAATATCTACAATTCAAAGAAACTGCAGATACAACACACCAAAACCTGTGAAACACAATGAAAGCATTCCAAAGAGGGAAATATATAGCAACAAATTGTCACATAAAGAAAACAGAATGAGCACAAATAAACAACCTAATGCTACTTCTCAAGCTTTTAGAAAAAGAAAATCAAAAAGACCCAAAGCTCATAGAAAAGAGGAAATTATGAAGATCAGAGTAGAATTTAATGCAATTGAGACTAAGAAAACAATACAAAGCATTAATGAATCAAAGAGATGGTTTTTGAGAGAATAAACAAAATTGATAAACTTCTAGTCAAATTTATTTTTAAAAAAGTAAAAAAAACCTCAAATTCATGCAAAAAGGACTGAAAAGAGAGAAACTACTACAAATCCCATGGAAATTCAGAAGATCATGAATACCTACTTTGAAAATCTTTACTTACATAGGGTTAAAAACACAAGAGGAAATGAACAGATTTTTAGAAATGTATGGATTACCAAAGCTCACTTAAGAGTATATAACAGTTTTGAATAACCCAATATCATATACTGGGATTAAAAACATGATTAAAAACTTACCAGCAAAGAAAAGCCCAAGTCCTGATGGATTCATGGCTGAATTATGCAAGAAATTTAGAGACTATTTAAAGCCAATGCTCCTCAAACTCTTCAATGAAATTGAAAAGGAGTCAGTCCTCCCCACTCATTCCTGGAGGCAAGTATTACTCTGATACCAAAATCAGAGAAAGACCAAATCCAAAAGAAGAACTATAGTTCTATAGTTCTACTATAGCCAATATCACTAATGAACATTGATGCAAAGATTCTCAGTAAAATGTTTTCAAATAGAATGCAGCAAATTATCAAGAAGATTATATATCATGACCAAATGGGATTTATTCCAGGAATGCAGGCATAGTTTAACATATTCAAATCAGTAAATGTCATGTACCACATCAACAGAGCCAAAGACAAAAATCACATGATCATCATCTCAATAGATGCAGAAAAGTCGTTAGTAATGTCCAACACTTGTTCATGATAAAAACCCTACAGAAACTCGGAATAGATGGTATCTACCTCAATATAGTAAAGGACATCTATGACAAACCAACAGCCAACATTTTACTAAATGGACAAAAATAGAAAGTTTTCACTCTAAAATCAGAACTAAGACAAGGTTATCCACTATCACCACTCTTATAATTCTGGAAAAATTAGCCAGAGCAATCAGACAACAGAGAGAAATAAAGGAATAAGGATATGAAAGGAAAAAGTTAAACTATCACTATTTGCAGATGACATAATACTCTACATAGAAGACCCTAAAAAGTCCATCAAAATACTACTAGAGTTAATAAACAAATTCAGCAGTGTAGCTGGATACAAAGTCAACACTCAAAAGCAAACACCATTCCTGTGCACAAACAACAAAATCATTGAGAGAAAAATTATGGAAATAAGAAATTTCACATTAGCATTTAAAAAAATGAAATACTTATGATTCAAACTAACCAAGAATGTAAAAGACCTATACACTGAAAATTAAAGGAGATTGAAGAGGATATTAGAAAATGGAAAGATATTCCTTACTCTTGGATAGGAAGAACCAACATTGTGAAAATGTTCATACTTCCAAAACCGTTACACAGATTTAATGTAATCCCAATCAAAATACCATTAACATATCTTATAGATCTAGAGTAAACATTCCTAAAATTCATTTGGAAACAGAAGAAACCTAGAGTAGCAAAGGCAAATCTGGGCAACAAAAGCAAGGCAGAAGGCATCTCAATCCTTGACTTGAAGTTATACTACAAAGCTGCTGTGATAAAATCAGCATGGTACTGGCAAAGAAATAGACCTGATGATCAATGGAACAGATCAGAAGGTGCAAACACAACTACAAAGACACTCAGCCACCTGATATTTGACACAGGTGCTAAACACGTTCACTGGAAGAAAGATAGTTTCTTTAATAAATGGTGTTGGAAAAATTGGCTTTCCATATGCTGATGACTGAAACTAGACCCATGTCTATTATTATGCACTAACCTAAAGTCAAAATGGATCAAACATACCATATTAAAATACAAACACTAAATCTATCAGAAGACAAAGTAGGTAGAAATCTTGAAAGCTGTAGGGATAGACAAAGAGTTTATAACAAAACAAAAACTGCACAGGAAATACTTCAAAAAAATCAACAACTGGGATCTCATCTTATTAAAAAGTTTTTGCACTTCAAAAGAAATCACCAACAAAGTGAAAAGAAAACCCACAGAATGGAAAGAATTTTAGCCAGTAGTTCCTCAGACAAAGGACTTATGTGCAGAATATGTAAATAATTGAAAAACTTCAATCCCTTCCAAGTTCAAAGACCCACTCCAAAAATGGACATCTGAGATAAATATGCATTTCTCAGATGAAGATATACAAATGGCAAATAAATACATGAAAAAATGTTCAACATCACCGGTCATTTGAGAAATGCAAATTTAAACAATATTGAGATTCCACCTCACTCCATAAAGAATGGCTGCCATCAAGAAAAAGGTTGTGGGGAAAGGAACCCTTCTGCACTGCTGATGGGAGTGTAGACTGGTGTGGCCACTGTGAAAATCAGTACGGGGATTCCTTAAAAAACTAGAATTGATGTCCCATTCAATCCAGCTATTCTCCACCTGCACATTTTCCCAGAAAAACTGAAAATGTTATGTCATAGCAATATGTGTGTACAATTTGCATTAGCTAAATCTTGGAAATAACCAAAATGCCATCAATCACAGAATGGATAAAAGAGATGTATTTTTATACAATGGAATATTATTCAGGTATAAAAAGGATGATCTTAATGGTTTTATAGGTAAATGGAGGCAACTCAAGACTATACTCAAAAGTGAAATAAATCAGACTCACATTTTAAATATTGTATTGCTTCTCTAGTGTAAAATATAAAAAATAATAATAAACTGAAAGAGTATTAAGATCAGAAATATTCTATAGATATTGTAGTAATGAAAGGGAAAGTGCTCAAAAAGGAAAGAACAACTTGTAGGTATCCACATATAACTATATGTATGTTTAAAGATAGATAATCATACTACTAATTCTGTTAGTTCATCAAAAAGAATAGTTTGTGCTATCATTGTTTGCTCATTTTTTATGCTTAGATTCTGTAACTTGAACAACTATTTCTAAGATAACAATGTGTAATATATTAATTAGTGTTGATTTCTTAGTTATTTTTTTGAAATTCTGTATCATTTCTACTCTTCTGTTTTGCTTTTTAAAAATTAAAAAATTAAATTAAATTTAAAGATTACACATATATAGGTATACATATATGTATGTATGTATATATATAATATATATACATAGATATACATATATGTATGCGTAGATAATATATATATATACAAGATAGATAGCTAATTACCAATCTCAGTTTGTCCAAAAAACAGTTTATGCTTTCATTGTCTGATCATTTGTTGTGCCTAAATCTTGTAACTGAACGACTATTTCTAAGAAAACAATATGCAATATATTAATTAGTGCTAATTTCCAATTTTTTGAAATTCTGTATCCTTTTCATCCTTTTTTCTGGTTGGCTTTTTAAAATTCAAAAATTTTTTTTAGAAAAAGTAGGATCACAGGTCCCATTTGACCTAGATATTCTGCTTCTGGGTATCCCTCTGAAAGATCTGAAAACATCGTACCAGAGCGATATATGTGCATACATACATATAGCAGTATAATTTGTAATAGCTAAATCTTTTTATGATTCTTAGAAGCCATAAAAGTTTGTATTGTGTTTATAATGTTTGCATTAGTGGAAAATTACGTTTTCTCTTAAAATTTTGAGTTAAATTGATGCCTTGAGTTGACTCATGGCATTATCCTGTCTTCCTGCATACCACAACTACAGATTTAAAAGCAAGAATTCATAAAGTGGAGATCTTTAAAAAATTTCTTTATAGTGCCACAGTTTCAGATATCAATTTGAGTAGCAAAGAGACACCAGACCCCAAGGTGTGCATGTGCAAACACGTGCAAGTGCTATCACTGTGATTTCCTTGTTGTTGTCTATAAGACTTTTGATTGTTCCTTTTCCTAAAGACTGCCTGAGGCCACTAGTATCTAGCATGAATTTGCTCCTGCTCTGGATTTTGTCCACAATCCTTGGACTTTTCTTGTTTGTCTATTTCATATGGTAGAGTTCATTCCCTGCCTTCATTCTCATCCTTTCCTTTCCCTACTCACCAATCAGATCAACCATCAGGAGACCTGGGTTTAAAGCACTCAACCCAGAGGCAGGAATTCCCTGCAGTCACACAAGAATTTCTTCCATTTCCCCAAGTTCTTACTACAGATGTAGTTTGTTTGTTTGTTTGTTTGTTTGTTTGTTTTTACATTTTAAGTCACCTCCTAAAACTTTACAAGTTCTTTCTTGATTGTACTTGTCATACAATATCACTGTGGCTCAGCCTTTTTATAATGTCCCTCTAGACAATCTACCTGGGAACATGGACCCAAGTGCCATCTTTGGGCAAAAATATTACAGAGATCTTCACCAGTCCAAATTCTAAGTGCTTCCTGGGATTTCCCACACATCTCAAGCACAGCAACTCTCTACCCAGCTTTGGCCCTGGATAGCTTCACCTTCTAAGTTGCTTTTTCTGAAAGCATTCACTTCCTCAACTACCCAAGTGAGCGAAAATTAGCATCTAATTCTATTTAGGTTTGTTTGGTTGGTTTTTGTTTTTTTTCTTTTTTTTTTTTGGTCACCAGAGTCAGCACTATCCCTGACACACAATATACGCTCAATAAATATATATTAAATGAATGAACACACATATAAGCTAATGAGAAAAATTAAAAGACACAGAAGGAGGTGAATATATTTAGAAATTTTAGCTAATGGCCAATCTATGAGTTTCATTAAATACCTACTACTTTTTACTGAGTACCTTCACTGTACCCAGCAAAAGTCAAATCCACAGGAAATGGAAGAGGGAGGCAAAATGCATTTTCTACCTTGAAAAATGTAGTTAGGGATAGAGAGCTACACACTTGAAATCACCTGATCAGTGTAAGTCATGCTATACGAAAGGGCTAAATGTTGTGGTGTAGAGTCTAAACACACAGGTGTTACGAGTTTCAGGTATCACATGGGAAGAGAAAGCTTTAATAAACATCAGAAGATGGCTTCAAGGGTAGAGAAAAAATGTGATGAATCTGCAGATGGCAAGATTGAGAAGAAAAGAGTAAGATGAACTACAGAGAAAAGCAGGACCCAAGCGAAGGCACAAGTGTGGGATGGGGTGGTATGTGGGAGCACGTCACAGGATTGCGGAAACCAGATGGACCGCTCTATCTACTGTCTAGGTCATGTTGTTGGTCTGTGTGGAGGACCTTTGAGGAAATATCATTTCTTTAATGAATGCACATATTATGACTGCTTCACTTAAAAATAAATAGATATCTCAATTGAACTCTCATCATTTTCCCTCCTTATACAACTCTAACATCCATCTGTAAAATGTCTGCAGAGGTTAATTACAGACATACCGATACCCTCAGTTAATGTCAGACGTTGTTTAGGTACTTTGGGATGTACAGAATGCTTGGGGCCAGCCTGAAAATGTTGCCAGTGTGTCAACATTGTTGTGTCAACATGGTAAGAGCCTTAAGAGGCAGCAATGAGTGATTTTACCCAAACAGTTAACCAAATATCACTTTCAAAAATGTAAATAAGACAAGTGACATTGGTACAGCTTTTACTGACCCATTATTAAATCAAATAGAAAAAATCTAAATTACTGATATTCTTGGTAAATTTATTAGAGCTCTGTTTTCTCTTGGAAGTATGAAAAATGGAGTGGAATTTAGATGGATGGGTAAAAAGCACAGCGATATGATTGGATTCGTTGTTTATTGTTCTTTCATGTATTTTTCCACATCACATCTAGTTAAGCACAATTGGGACATTAAAAATAATCACTTTTCTAGTCTCGCCATTGGTTGTTTTGAAATGGTTTAAGTCTTCCCCAGTTCCTCAGTCATTTGTCCCAGCCTTCATAACTTCCAATCAGTTCAGTTAGGACACATGTTTGGGGGCTGGAATAGAACAGTGGCTTAGAAAAGAGAAATATTTTCCTCACTTCCAGGATCAAACAAAGTTGATTGTTACCCTCACAGTGCTGGACATTCAAGCACCAGTCCTTGAAGCTCTGCCCTCCCCCAGCGTTAATCTCAGTGACGGCAATGCCAGATTTCTCCCTTCCATGAGGACATGGGATGACTCCAATCACCAGAGTGTGCTAGAAGAAGTCGTGCTCTCCATTAGGCTGAAATGAAGAAGTGAATGACTTGTGAGATGATGGTGCATATTTATGAACCATTTTTAACTGTGGATCTTTTGACATTTTCATTTGTCTACCTAATATCCAGCTTATTCACGGTGGAGCTAATGTGACTGAAAATGTAATACACCACTTTTGCTCATATCCAGTTGATCATGGTGTCATACTTACCTGCGAAGTGCCTGAGAAATGTAGAGTGTAGTGGGAAGGCCATATATCCCCTAAACATCTTACCATAATGAAAGCACATGATCAGTAGAAATTGCTTTTATAGAAGACATGCAGAGATTGTTTTCCTAAATATTTAATCACACCCTTCTCTGTTTAATATAGATTACAGTACACATACTGTACCACAAGATAAAATAAATTAAAACTAAAAGAAAACAAATGAATCAAAAGTAAAATAGTGTTGAAAGATATCAATATGTTCAGAAGAATGCCCAGACTGTGATCTTTCCTCGGGAATAAACTTAAGTTTAACCTTCAGAGAGTCCCATGAAAGAGGAACTTGAAAGTGGAACATAAAGCTGGAGCAGAAAACTGAGAACAAGGAGAGAAACAACAGAGAGACATCTGTGTAAAGCACGTGGCTGGTGACTTAACGGACCTGATGATCCAGACTGTTTAGTCTGATACTGAGTTTGGTATCCGAGGGTTTTACTTTCTAATTTTGTAATTCCTTTGAGTCATCTTCAACTTTCTACCTTCAGTACTTGAGAAACGAAGGATGAGGGAGGCTCATAGTTTTGGACCAACAAAGATAAATAATTGCTAGTGGGGCAGATATGAATGGGGACATGCCTGACCATTGGCTCCAATGAAAGAATGACCAATAGCCAAGAAAATGGTGCCCTCTTTGGAAAAGTCTAGAAATATTGGAGAGAAAGTTTTCAAATCACACAGCATCGAGGGTTAGAGTTTTGTTATTTGATTAAAAAGTAACAGAAAATGGAGTTGCAGGAGAGGATGGCACCATTCTACACAAAATAGTGAAAAACTGCACTTAATAGAAATGGACCATCTGTTTGGCATCGCTTCTTGGGCAGGGTTTTCTCTCTTTCTCTAGCTACTCTGGGCTCTGATTGCTTCATGGTCTGGTGTGAGCTGAGACTGATCTAAAGCCTTTTCTGTGAATTTCATGCTTCAGTGTCCCCCTAGACCCTCTTTCAGAAGGAGGCTCATCTCCCCCGCCCAGCTGTTCCTTCCATGCACAGCTGTCCCCAAATGAGTGGGAGCTGTCTCACCTGGAAGGCTGTTCTTCTTGCAGCTAGCAACCAACACAAAGCTGGCACAAACGTATAATATACTGGACCCTTTGACTCAAGACAGAACCTGGGGGAAGAGAGGAGTTTATATTACAGAACTGTCCATAGGACCAAGCTGAAGTTAGCATTCAACTAAGATCCTGTTTTTGCTTGTCTTTCTTCTTCTGGTCATTCTTGCTTTTCTCCCCTAACTTTTTTTCAGAAAATACCTCTCCACAAAAATAATTTAACCAGGAATCCTCAAGTCCTGCTTCTAGACAATCTACCTGAAGATTCCATATAACACAGGACCCAGTAAGTAGAGGACAAACTCCTGTAAGAGACAGAGAAATTAGAGGTCTTATGAACAAAGATAAGGGAAACTCAAGGACCAGATAAGGACAGGGAGATTTAGCAGGTTGAGCTGCAAGGCAGAGGCAAGAAAGAATGAAAAGGAGGAGATTTGTGAAGTTAGCAGCATTGAAGGCACCAGGGTAGCAAAACTGTATTCCCCATGCCCTGGCCCCTCCTGCAGACACACCCTGGCCAGTGCCTGAGAGGTGCTGTGTCTTAGCTTCCAGCAGAACCAGACATTTCAGAACTATTCCTGTTTCAACTTGTCTATTCTTTCACAGTAAGAGGAGGTCTCCAGCTGATCCATTTGTTAATCCCCAGGATTAAGCTCACATCAAGAGTGAAAACACCACCAGGAGAGAATTCCTACAGCTTCCTGTTTGCAAACAAGATTTGCCTGCAGCTAATGGGCATGTCCAGCGCTGACAACTACTGTAAATCCTAAGTAGGGTTTAGAAGAAAAAGAAAAAAAAGAGATACAGAGAAGAAGTGAGAGAAAGAGAGAGAGAGAGAGAGAGAGAGAGACAGAGACAGAGACAGAGACAGAGACAGAGACAGACAGACAGACGGAGACAGAGAGAGACAGAGAGACAGAGAGAGAGGAAGACAGGAGGGGTCTCCACCTTTCCCCTGCATCAATTCCTGGACTGCTGTCTTTGAGCTAAAGATAGGGTATACTTTGGTCTTTATCCTTAACACCACTGATGATAAGATAACATTTTTAGAAGTGGCTTGGGGAAGAGAAAAGGTATCTTTCCCCCACATTTCTTTACTACTATGGTGATCATTCTCCATCCTTCTCTAGCTTGTTCTGGAGAACAAAGTGCAAAACAGAAAACAAAAAATCAGTGTGATTCATCTATTGTGATTCTCATTTTTCAAGGTCCACACTCCTATGCCTATTACTCAGTGCTTTAAAACAATTACCTCATAGATTTCTCGAAGTGTATAGTTTCTTTTAGTGACAGGGTAGGTTTGGTACCAGTTACTCTGTAATGGTTAAAAAGCAGGAATTGGAAAAGGAGGGTTAAGGTAAAATAAACATTTTTTCCTTGGTATCTGCTGTACTTTAATATATCTTTCCATGAACTTTAAGAAAAGATCTGAAAGTTAGGATAGAGATGCTAAAGGAGGTTCTTAATGAAGTTCCACATTCTTTTGAGGTGATTTAGGTTAGCACATTTTGGAGGCCACTGAGGACAGTTGTGTATGTTTTTGGAAGTTCAGACCAGGTAAAATATTTTATATGGTTAATATGTGTTGAATCATCTAACAGCTATTTATTGAGCACTCCCTATGTATGAGCAAGGCATACCGTTCCCATATTCTAAGAACTTACAGGAGAGCAAAGAGGTGTGTTGAGATACTACACTGTGATTTGCTTGGCACTACATGGCTAGTCTCATATTTATCCATATACCTTGGGCTTTCCAATAATATGGCTGGGGGGGCACAGGCAAGATGAACTCTAAGGTGCTAGTGGCTGACATACTTAGTAACGTGGCTAGAGAAATGTAACTTTGCTCTGCTCTGTTCTGTTGCCCCTACCTTTCCTCCTATAGTTTCTATGCCCTGAGGAAGCATCACCACAATGAACAATAAACAGAGAGGACACAACAGGGCCAAAGAGCCCAGATCATTTCTCTCTTCATTTTTGCCTTCAGGTTTATATCATAATCATGTCTTTAAAAGTCTTCATCTACCAACTCCAGTGTCTAGGTCATGTTGTGGTCTCTTCCTTATTGCATTGACCTTCTGATTGTGGGTCCAATATTTCTTCTTTACATGCTTATGAAAGTTTAATTATATGCTAGGTATTGTGAAACCATATCGTGGGACTGATTGATTATATTGATTTCTCTATAAATGATGACTTTTCTAGGATCTCACCTTAGCATCTAAGATCTTCCTGTCTCCTGTGGCCCAGAATTCTGACAGCCCTATGCCACATGGACCATGCAACCACAGTTCAGTTGCATGTCCACAGATCTCTCTAGACCATGTCTCAAGGAGCCTCAACCTTTTATTGATATAGTTCATCCTTCAGCCAAGTAATTGTCTTAAATCCACATGTAGGTTTCAAGGATCTCTAATGCCTAGCTCTTTCTTCTCCAGTGCTCTATGCAGGAGATTCCAGCTATTTTAGAAATCTAGATTTCTGATCTCTGTTTCCTCAGCTCAGTAATAACATTATTTTGTTTGGAATCCACTAGCTTGCCCTGGAGATAAAAATGTATGCATGCTAAAAAAAGGGGGGGGGGGCTCATCTAATGTGATTCCCATTTCTCAAGAAGCATGCTCCCATACCTATAATCAATGCTTGAAAATAACTGCCTCATAGATTTATCCAAGTTTCTACCAGCTTTTAGTGTCAGGGCAAGTTTAATACCAATTACTCATAATGGTCAAGAGCAAGAATTAACATGCATTCTAAAAAAAATTATTGATATTATTTTTGTATAACCTGGTGAGAATTATGCCACCTCATGAATGAAGATATATAAAGAAGCTAAATTAATAAGAGAAAATGGCAGATTGGAAAGAATAAAGGCACTTAGAATAATAATGAATTTACTAGAGCCTCTCACATCTAAATTTTTGCTACATGTTCTTTTTCAGATATATAAAATGAAATTGAAAATAACATATCTGTATCCATTGGGGTTCCTAATTTCTGTTAGTTTACTATGCATGATTAGACAGTAGAGAATTTATTGGCAGAATATGAGAAAGTTCAACTCCAGGAATGTTGTGCTTTGCATTTGTAAAAATATCAGAAAGGCTAGAGAATGACACTCAGACAAGACAAGACAAGACAAGACAAAAGACTAAGAGCAGGGAGTCTAGGAAATGGTCAACACCACAGCCAGAATCACAGCCAAAATATTGTCACAAACTAGGCAGCTGAGACTCTGCCTTAATAATGAGGTTTATCCCTACGGTTACTGGCCTTGGACATTTGATGCCACCACTAACAACACAGACCCCAGAAACCCTGCAAACTGAGGTTTCAAGTCACTTCTGTCACCATTGGTTGTTTCTCACTACTAATTCAAAGTTGAAGGCAAGTACTTTTCTTTGAGGTTAGAGCATAGGTCCACATCTCAGCTGCAAAAGAGCTTGGACAAGGGTCTGAATATTTTGGCTTCTATACTAGAAATCCCAACAAAATTCTCATTACAAGGAATGCCACAAACACTGGAAATGAATTCAAAGGATGAACAACCTTCCCAAATAAAATTAACATGGATCTACTACTCCATTCCACAGGGATGATGCAAGCATTAATAGAGTATATCACCAAAAAATGATATGATTAGTGTTTGCTTTCACTTTTATTATCATAGTATCATTGGAAGAACTGAGACATCTGCATGTCACAAAAGCCACAGTCTGTGATATCTGTATCTGAGAAAAATAAAGACGTTGAGTGTTTTTTGTTCAAAGAATGGCAATATGTAGGAAACTAAGAAAATGAGAGCAATGACAGAAGAGATGAAGATGAAGAGCTTCATAGTGAGACAGGAAGCAGAAAAGAAATGGATACGAATGACAGAATGACTTATTCCTGGGAAAGAATGAATTATCCAGGACAAAGAGCAAAGATGAGAAACAGAAATGGAAAAATGAAAGTCAAGTTATTAAAGCTCTAGATTCTAAGGATGGCCCTCACTATAGAAGGTGTCCCTGCCAAATTCACAATAACTAAAGACAAACAGGAGGCAGCCAACATGGGCAGAGAGAGTCAGCAGATTTACCTCTGCCTGCTGGTCTGGCCATTGGAAGACTCTTTCTTGCAGGCAGTCAGAGCAGGCAGAGAGAGCCAGCAGGTTGGCCTCAATCTGTCAGGCCACCAACAGTAGAAGGTTTGCTTCCTATAGGCAGCCAATGGGAACAGGGACATGCTGCCAGGTAAACCCCATGTACCCCATCTGCCAGCCACCATTGGAGGTCCTTGGTTCCTTTGGGCAGCTATCGCCCACTAGGAGAATCAGACAAACACATCCCTGTGTGCCTGCCACCATCGTGGGAGTTCCAGTGTAGATATGCAGTCTGCGAGAAGCAGCCCCAACTCCATGCACCCTTGGCCATTGGGGAAGTGTAGCTGCACAAGCCTGGAGAAGCCCACCCCACACTCAGGTACCTCCTTGGAAATCTGCGGTCAGAGGAACCACGATCCTGTCCCATTCCCCTACACCACAGAGGGGCAGCCAATGTAGGAAGTGCCTGGGACCCCACAACTAGCTTGTTAGGAGGAATCCAGAAGAATGTCAAGACAAAGAAGCAAAAGGAAATCTCAGACCTCCAGCCCACCTAGACTAAGTCTGGTAGATATAGTCATGGAAGAAAACAGAAAAACAGCACCTGAAATCTCTGAGAGGATAGCAACTGATGTAAGGAAACAACTTCATGAGACTGTAAAAGTTATCAGATCGGAAATAATGTCACAGGTAAAAGAAGAAATGAAAAGCATAATGAAAGAATTGTACAGCATATCTAAAGAAGGCAGAGATTAAAAAAAGAGGAGTATAGGAAAATTACAGAAACCTTGAATGAACAATATAAGAAGGAATTACAGTGCATGAAACAGATTCAAAAAGATATCCAGGAAATTAAAATTCAATCAAAAGCTGGCAAAACCACTTGAAAGAGACTGAAGATACACTTTTAGACCTTAAAGACAGGATTGCAGCTAGTAATCATAAAAGTAAAGATCTTTTAAAAATAATGAGGAACCAGGAAATAACAATTCAACATCTGTGAGAGGATGCAAAGAGAAATAATTTAAGAGTGATAGGTATCAATGAAGAAGTAAAAGTCAACACAAATGAAATAAAAAGGCTATTTAGAGAGACGATAGCAGGAAACTTCCCAAACATGAGAAAAGGATCTGGTACACAAGTAAGTGAGGCATATAGAACTCCAACTAGCCATTACCAAAGTAAATCGACACCCAGACATACAATAATCAAGATATCAGATGCTCAGCACAAGAAGAGAATATTAAAAGCTGTTAAGAGACAAGAAACAGATCACCTATAAAGGAAAACCAGTCAGAATCATGGCAGACTTAACACAAATGATCAAGTCAACAAGAGTTTGGAGGGAAGGTTTCAAATCCTGAAAGAAAACAACTTCCAACCCAAACTCATGTATCTTGAAAAACTATCTTTCAAAATTGGTGACAAAATAATATACTTCCATGATAAATAACAAATAAAGGAATTCATGACCACCAAACCACCCCTACAGAGAGTGCTACAAGATATTCTAGAAAGAGATAAAGATGACCATGGTTCCAGGAATAGCAACAGAGGACTGCCACACAGGACAGGGAATTGATAAAGGAAAAAAGTGGAGACTGACAGCAGGAGGATAGCATGGCACAGTCAAACCAATGTATGCTGGCTGTTACCATTAATGTAGATGGCCCAATTCAGCAATAAAAAGAAACACAGGGAGAGTGGATCAAGAAACAAGATCTATCAATATACTGTATAAAAGGAATATATTTCACTGGAAAGGAAATTCATAGACAGAAAATCAAAAGAGTGAAAACAATTGTTCTATGTGACAGGAGGCCAGAAAAAAAAAAAGGTAACTTGTCCATCAACCACAGGGTAAGAAAGACATAGTATTTTCTTTTTTTAAAATTGTATTTAAAAGGAAAAAGAGAAAAAACAAAACAAAACAAAGCGGTGTAAGGGTACAAGTAATACAAAACTACAAAAAAAAAAAGTAAGAAATCACCAGTTAATAGATTACACATTATCATCTTAGAGATAGTTGCTCAAGTCACAATATCAAAGCATACAAAGTGGACATTCAAACAGTGAGACTGCAAACAGTTGTGTTCAATGATCCAACCAAAAACATTAATATGGTCAGCTATTTAACACCCCTAAACACACTTGCAGTTGTATCCTTTAGAGAAATTTTTCCCCTTTCTTTTTTACAACAAAATTTACATATTTTGAGTTTTATTACTCCTTAGTTCTTACTACTTTTTTTTGAAGAGAATAAAGTCAAATATAGCAAAACAAGCTGTCAGTCAAAACCAAGGATAGACATACCACATGATGTAAAAACAGAGTACAAGGTTATCAACAATGTTACCATAATGCCTCTTCCTTCCTTATAAAGAATTGTCTATCTCATTAGGTATTACAAAGTCGAACAAAACAGTGGAGAACAAGACCAATAAAACCTAAACCTTGTAAACATTACAGGACTTCCAAAGAAGATAATAGTCAAACCAGAATGGGCATCATAGTGAATCTTATTGCCTTCAAAGTGGTTGCCTATACCCTCAAACTTGATACTATCATACAGAACGGAACAGGTCTAATCAGTCAAAACAAGACAGTGGGACTATTACAGGACTTCAAATCAAGTTAATAAGAAATCAAACAAGTTACTATAATATATCCTGCTAATTTTTTAAATTTTTCCCCTTAATTAAAAAAACGTAAAAAATAACTAAATAATTTTTTTTAATGAATAAGGGAGAGATTGAGATAAAAGAGGACATAACAACATAACAATACAGGTCAAAGCACGACAGTTTCAGCAACCTAGTGCTTCACCACCAAATAACCCGACTTAATAGTAGTTACCATAGTGTCTTTTTCCTTGGAATATTTGAATATAACTTCATATACTATAGCTTCAAACATATCAAGTCAGTGTAAAACCATTCAAGTGGATGAAAGCATTGTAGGGTATTTAGAACCAGCTAACAGAAAATCAACAATGGTTTCTATATTATCTCTTTGCCTATAACAATTTTTGTTTATACTATCACATATAATAAAATCCAGCAAGATACATAGTATTTTCATACAGTGGAAAGCTACCCAGCTATACAACAGGTAAATGGATGCAACTGGAGGTCATGATCATGGGAGAAACAGCTTAAACTCATACAGATGAACACTAGCATAAGAAACAGAAGGAGTTAGTGAGATCCAAAAACACAATAGATGTTATAAAAGTGATAGGAAAGGTAACAATTAGGAGGAAAAGGTGGTAACCAATGCTAATTTCTTATTGTCTTGTCTTGAACTCTTGTAATGTTTTCACAATTTTGTTAGATTTGGTTCCATTCTGTCTTGTTTTGTTATATTTTACTGGGTCTGATAATATGGACAGCTATTTTGAACATAATGGGTTGTATGATGGTAATCATGGTGGGTTTCCTATTATCTTGTTTTGAAGTCCTATAATGCTTTCATTTTTAAATTGGTTTTATTCATTTTGTTTTATTTTATTATGTGTGATGGTATGAACAGCTATTTTGAAGAAAATGAGACATGATAGTAACAATTGTTCATTTTCTGTTGTCTGATTTTGAAGTCCTGTAATGCTTTCATTCTTTTGTTTTGATTGGTTTTAGTCTGTTTTTCTATTATTTGATTTCATTGTGTATGAGGGTATGGACAGCTATTTTGAACAGAAGAAGAGACATTATTATTGCCATTGTTGAGTTCCTATTGTCTTGTTTTGAAGTCCCATAATGCTTCCATTCTTTTGTTTTTATTGTTTTTTTATTTAAAGAAAGAAAGAAAAATAAAATAGAATAAAGTAGGGTAATACAGAATTCAAAAAAAATTAACACTAAGAAATGGTTGCTCAAGTTACAAAATCAAAGCATAAAAAGTGGATAGACACCCAAACATTGATAGTGCAAACCATTCTATTCAATAGTCCAACAAAAATTTAGCCATATGATCATCTATCTTACACACTTATACCTATAGTTAGAGCATTTTCCTTCCCTTTCATTTTTACAATATCTATGATATGTTTTGGATCTTATTACTCTTTCAGTTTTTATTATTTTTTATACTAGAGAGACAATGTGGTACTTACTAATGTGAGTCTTGTTTATTTCACTTATGAGAATAGTCTCAAGTTGCCTCCATTTACCTATAAAGAACTCAAGATCATCCTTTTTTATAATTAAGTAATATTCTACTGTATAAAAATGCCACATCTTTTTCATCCAGTCTGCAGTTGATGGGCATTTTGGTTGTTTCCAATATTTAGCTATTACAAATTGTGCTGCTATGAACATAGGTGTGCATATATCACTGTGACATAACATTTTCAACTTTTCTGGGAAAATACCCAGGAGGGTAATAGCTGGATTGAATGGAACTTCCAATCCTAGTTTGTTAAGGAATCTCCATACTGATTTCTATAGTGGTTGCACCAGTCTACCCTCCCACCAAAAGGTGGAGAAGTGTTCATTCTTCCCCGCAGCCTCACCAATATTTGTTATCATTTGATTTTTTAATGACAGCCATTCTTTCTGGGGAGAGATGAAATCTCAGTGTTGTTTTAATTTGCATTTCTCGAATGACCAGTGATGGTGAACATTTCTTCATGTATTTATTTGCCATTTGTATATCTTCATCTGAGAACTGTGTGTTCATCTCAGATGCCCACTTTTGGAGAGGGTCTTTGAATTTTGGGGGCTTGGTTTTTTCAATCCTTTATATGTTCTGGATATAAGCCCTTTGTCTGAGGGATTGTCCGCTAAAATTCTTTCCCATTCAGTAGGTTTTGTTTTTACTTTGTTGGTGTTTTCTTTTGAAGTGCAAAAACATTTCAGTAATATAAGATCCAAGCTATTGATACTTTGAAGCACTTTTCATGTGGCTTGTGTTTTGTTCGTGAATTCTCTGCCTGCCCCTATGCCTCCAAGATTTCTACCTACTTTGTCTTCCAGTAGATTTAGTGTTTCTGTTTTAATATTTAAAATATATAATATATATATCACATATATGATATATATTATTTATATATAATATAAATAAAAAATATTATTCTGTTTAATATTTAGGTCCTTGATCCATTTTGACTTTAGTGCATGGTGATAGGCATGGGTCTAGCTTTAGTCTTTAGCATGTGGAAAGCCAAATTTTCCAACAAATTTATTAAAGAGGCTATCCTTCTTCCAGTGAATACATTTAGCCTCTTTGTCAAATATAAGGTGGTGAGTGTCTTTGTAGTTGTGTTTGCACCTTCTAATCTGTTCCATTGATCCTCAGGTCTGTTTCTTTGCCAGTAGCATGCTGATTTTATCATTGTGGTTTTTGATGTATAGTTTCAAGTCAGGAATTGAGATGCCTCCTGTTTTGCCTTTGTTGACCAGAATTGCCTTTGCTCTTCTAGGTTTCTTCTGTTTTGATTGGTTTTATACTATTTTGCTTTATTTGATGGTGTTGTGTGAGAAGGTATGGACAAATATTTCAAAGAAAACAAGAGACATTATGGTAACCATTGTTGATTTCCTGTTGTCTTGTTGTGAAGTCCTGTGTTGCTTGAATTGTTCTGTTCTGATTTGCTTTGCTCTGTTTTGTTTTATTGTCTTTAAAATAAAAAAAAAATAAAATTAAAAACAAACGGAAAAGCTTAAAAAGAAACATTCTTGGTCTTTGAGAAATAAATCCCTCCTGTCTTTTGTCTGTTTGGTGGGAGTAGTGGTGGTGGTGGTGGGCGCGTATATGTATTAGTTCATTTTGTTTTATTTTAAAATTTAAAGACAAAAATTCAGATTTGAATTGTAAAGAAATTTTGACTTTTTATTTTGGCAGCACCCTTTCTGGCATTTTCTTCTTATTCTCAAACATGCACATTTAGGATTGGCTGTAAAAAAAAACAGTGCCTCTCCAAGTAGTCTCATGATCTTATTACAGTTTCCTGACTTTGAATATTTACTTGGTGATCCTAGTTAAGATGTAAAAAGATAATAATTTCAGAACAGTGTTCACAAGACTTGTAAATAAGACTTAAATATGCAGATTCCTCTTTCAAGTTTACTAATCTATTCATCACCTCCCTTTTTGTTTGTAAACTGTCTCCTCTCTCTTACCATGTGACTATGGTCTGAGTACGAAGAACACCACCTATTTTCCCCTTTCAAGATTGACTGCGTAGTTTACACTGACCAATCTAATTGCCATTTATGCTTTGAAACCTATGGTTAGCCCAGAGAAAGACACATGCATTAAGACTGATCAGTTCACACTCTGCTTTGGAGTTTCATGTGGATGGTGGGATGAAATATCTCTTGAGTACACAAACCTTCAGGACCAATCATTATTTTACCAAGGACAAGAAGTCTGTCACCCATCTATGGACTAAATCTGCCTGATATGAGACCAAGCAAAAGCAAATGAAGTTCAGCATAGCTCTGAGCAATCTGAACAAATGATACTCCTTTTCTTTTTGGCTAGTGTGAGTTGTGTCTTAATTATTTGACAATTGGTAAAATTCTATACAGTATTCTTTGCATCCCCTCCCCCAAAATTTCAGACCATAAGTAACTTGATGTGAACTTTTAATATGGCTTTAGAAAACATAAATAATGATAAAATAACTATAATCTCAATAAAGCTTTAAAACTATTATTTACCCAGACTCTAGAGAGTGAGTGAATTGATAGACTCTAATGATTTATTGGTTCCTTTCTCTATGCCTGGGATTAATTATTTTTGAGTTCATAGACTTTCAGTATAATACTGAGGCAAAAAAAGTATTTCTGAGTCTCAACATATTTTTAAGGAACTACATATTTTTAAGGAGTTACTTTGTTCACTTAAGAAATATTATCATCAAAAAAGCCTTCTGGCGTTTGGGTGTAACTTAGTGGTAGAGTACTTAACTGGCATGCTCAAGAACCTGGCTTTGACTCCCAATACTAACTGGGCATGGGGTAGCCTTTGAATAAGCTTTTTTCTTTTTTTTTTTTTATTTAAAGAAAACGGCAGATAAAAAGAGTAGAACAATAATTTCAGAAAAATAAATAGCAAGAAATCACCAGTCGATAAGTTACATACCATCATCTTAGAAATAGTTGCTCGAATTACAAAATTAAAGCATATAAAGTGATAGTCAAAGTATTTAGAATCGACTAACAGACTCTGTAATGCTGTCATTCTCTTAAATGGTTTTACATTGTTTTGATATACTTAATGCTACAGTATACAAAGTTGTACTCAAGGATTTCAAGGAAAGAGATAATATGGTAACTACTTTTAGGTCAGGATTATCTGGTGGTGAAACACTATTCTGCTTAAATGGTTATGTTTTGATCTGCGCTGTTTCGCTGTTATGCCCTCTTTTTTCTCAATCTCCACTCCATTATTTACTTTTTTATTTTTATCCTTTTAATTAAAGGAAAAAAATAGCAGGATATATTATAGTAACCCACTTTGACTTTCCATTACCTCGATTTAAAGCCCTGTATTACTCTCACCATCTGGTTTTTAACTGATGTTCCCCCATTCTATTTTGCTGGATAGTATCAGGTTCGAAAATTTAGGCATCAGCTGTGAAGATAATGAGATTCATTATAACGCCCATTCTCGTTGACTTTTATCTATTTTTGAAGACCTACAATGTCTCTAATGTTTTGGTTTTGTCGGTTTTATTCTTTACAGTTTTGTTCAATTGTATTGTAACTAACAATAATGGCAATTCTATTAGAGATAGCGGGAGGCATTATGGTAACCATTGTTGATCACCTTGTATTATGTTTTCACATTATCTATTATGTCCACCCTCTTGACTTGACCGATTCTGTTCTGTTATGTCACATTTGGTTTTACTCTCTTCCAAAAAAGTAATAAGAACCATGGGAGCAATGAAACCCAAAATGTGTAATAGTCATTGTACAAAAGAGAGGAAAAGAAAGTGCTCTATACTATATAACTGCATGTATATTTAAGTGTATAAGATAGAAAATGATATCACAGAGTTTTATTGGATCATTGAACAGAACTGTTTGCAGTATCATTGATGGAATGTCCACTTTACAAGCTTTAATTTTGTGACTTGAACAATTATTTCTAAGATGACAATATGTAATCCATTAACTAGTAATTTCCTACTGTTCATTTTTTTTCTGCAAATCTGTATAACTTGTACCCTTTCTCTGCTTTTTTTCTTTTCTCCTTAAATAAAATTAAAAAAAAAAAGTGATAGTCAAACAATGACACTGCAAACAGTTCTGCTCATCGATCCAACAAGAACTTAGTAATATGGCTATCAGTCCTACACACTTATTTTTATCTTAAAGAGGGTAAGATTAAACATAGCAAAACAGAACAAAACTATCTATAGAGAAACAATTTAAAGAAATATAGATTTCAAACAAGTCCACTGGAGATCTTCACTGTCTATTTTATTGTCTCTAGTTTTCTTCCAAATAGTTGTCCCCATCTTTACATACATTGAATATATACTGGACATTATAGAACTAATCAGATCATTACAAGATGATGAAGACTTTTTAGGTCTTCAAGACCTGATTTTGGGGAAATCAATAATGTCTACTGTAATGCTTGTCAGTCTCTTCATAGTAGCTGTCTTTATCTTTACGTATGCATCTCTGCCTCATTTCTGCTATTTTATTCTTCTGTCATTATTTGTCCACTTTATTCCTTTATTCCACTGTCTGCCCCGTTCATTGAGGCCTCTCTGTCACTATTGCTGGAATCCTGGTATTTTTTCCTCTCTCTCTCTGGAATGTCCTTCAGTATTTTTTGTAGGGTTGGGTTGGTGGCCATGAACTCCCACAGTTCCTCCTTGTCTTGGAAACATCTTATTTCTCCATTAATTTTGAGAGAGAATTTTTCTGGGTACATTAGTCTTTATTGCAAATTATTTTCTTTCAGGGCTTGGAATATGTCCCCCCAGGCTTGTCTCGATTTGAGAGTTTGTATTAATAAGTCTGTCATTATTTTGATAATTTTTCCATTGTAAGTAATCTGCTTCTTTTCTCTGGCTGCTTTTAATATTCTGTTCTTGTGGTGGATTTCTGGAATCTTGATTATTATATGTCTGGGTGTAGATCTGTTTTGGTTGTAGGTGGCTGGAGTTCTGTATGCCTCTTTTATCTGGATATCATTTCTTTTTCCTATACATGGGAAGTTTTCCTTAATTGTATCTGTGAATATTCTTTGTAGTTTATTTGTGCTTACTCCTGCTTCTTTGCTCACATTTTTTATTCTTAAGTTATAAATCCTCTTGTCGTCTTCTAGCCTTTGAATTGTTTCTTCCTGGTTCCTTGTTATTTTTAAGAGATCTTTTCGTTCACAATCATACACCATAAATCTCTCTTCAAGTTTCAAAAGGCTAACTTTAGTTTCTGTCAAGGCATTTTGCCAGCTTTCAATGGAGTTTTTTATTTCCTTGTAGTCTCTTTGGGTCTGTTTCATGTATTCTAGATTTTGTTTATATTCTTCACCAAAGATTTCTCTTCCTTTTCTGAGTTCCTCTGTGCTTCCACCTGTGCTCTCTTGAGAGGGGCTTATCATTTCTTTAATTAATCTTTTTATATCTTGCCTTACTTGGATCAGAAGTACAGTTTTGAATTCGTCTATGAGGTCATGAAGGTATTTATTTACGTCTGCTGAAGCTGTATCTAATATTGCATGATTACTGCACTGTTTCTCTTCTGTATTTATCTCTCCTGCGCTTGTTTCTCCAGGGTCAGTGGTTGGAGGTTTTTTTGTTGTTTTTTTTTTTTTTTTCTATCTCTTGTCATGTTTCTGGTTTCTTTCAGACAAGTGTGTCCGGGGGTCTCTGGCCCTCTCCGTATTGCTTAGGATCTTTCCGAAGTGTGCTGACTGGGGTTTTGCAGCCCTCCCCAAATTGCTGTTACCTGAGATATCTTAAACTCCCTCCAAGGGGCTTGAGATGGTGCAGGGACACTCACCCCACGTCGCCCAGTCCAGAGTTCAGGGCACAGGCAGGCAGGCCCAATTCCCCGAAGCTGGTCAATCACAGCAGGAAACTGGAAAGTTCTGGTTCTGTATTTTTGATTATTGTCTGAAGAAGGGTTTTCAGAAGCAGCTTCTCTGGTCTCTGTTCGCGGCAGTGGCTCTGTGGGGCTCTGGTCACACAGACCCACACGGGGACCTTGGAGGCACTCCAGTGGGCTCGGTTGTGCAAGCAGCGAGTGCGAAGGTGGCAGTGCATCTCAGCAATGCGGTCCCAAGCCCGCGAGCCACTACCCGCCCTCTTCCCCCTCTTCCTCGAACCCTCCTGGAGGAGAAGTGGCAGTGGTGGTGGGGCGGGGGCAGCTGGTGGGCCCTGAGTTGTTTCACTCCCCCAGCCTCTGTCAGGGCCCTGGCGACAGAGGCAGCTGGAGGCCACGGCGAGGGGATGGGTTGTCTGACCGGCAGCCTGGAGGCACTCAGGGCTGCACGGTGGCCCAGACATCCAGGAGTGTATGTTTGATTTGTTTTTCTCATCTTACTTTCTTCTTGAGATGAGAGGATTCCTCTCCCTCTGTTCGGGGCTCCCCATGTCTATTATGTTGAGTTCTAAGTTGACTATCTCATAGAGCCACTGTGGCCAGCTGTTATCTATCTGGCCTCTTAGCTCCCCGCCTGGTCAAATAAGCTTTTGTATCCAAAAAATAATTTTAGATTGAAAATCCTAAAGACGCAAGGCTACCACTGATGAGGACACTGGGTCTAGCTATAAATTGTCAAAGTTCAGGAACTTGCCCAGCAACTACACTGGGGCCACCACCTGAGGAAGTCCATTGGTATTCATGAAGAAGTGAATGCTCATTAGTGTAATGGCACACGGCTCACACGCCCAAGACAAAACCGTTGCTGAGTTTTAACCACCGTGCCAGAAGCCATTAATGACACAATTGACATTCCATCAGAATATTCCAAAAAGCTCCTTTTTCTATTAAGAGTAACTAAAAAAAAATGGTGGAAACTACATCAATAAAAGTCACCATTTACTAGGGAGACCAAAACAACCCTTCAAAAAAGCAGGCCGAATGGTATGAAACTCACTAGCTGTTCAATTTCCTTTTTGACTTGTTTTTAAAGTTACGACAATTTTCAAAGCTATTTGTGGAGTTGAAGATCTCTATAAAAATTTCTACGCATTTTAGTTTAACAAAGCACAGACTACTAGATGATGTTCGGGTCAAGAAGCGACAGGGAGTGAGGGGATGGAAGCCATTACGACTCGCTTCCATTTAGCTCCGAGGAAGGGAGTTCTACAGCCCTGGAGAAACATCGATTCTCAAAGCAAAAGTGTTAGTAGAAGAAGTAAAGGACAATAAATGCAGGTCCGAGGCACACAGAAACATGATCAAATGTTATGTGGGCCTTTGGCATCTGAATGGCTCAGTAGAGCTAAGATAATTTGCAATGGTTCCTTTCAGGTGGTGGCTCCTTCACTGAAGTCTGAGCTCTGTCCCTTTTTTTATCCACTGACAGCTCAACCTGCCAATTTCCGATGAGACAATCTTCCTATTATGTGATCAAATATTAAGATTTAAAAAACAGGGGCTGGGGATTTAGCTCAGCGGCATAAGCACCTGCCTTGCAAGCAGTCAGTCATGAGTTCGATCCCTGGTACCGGTAAAAAGGAAAAAGACAAAAAAAAAAAAAAAAAAAAAAGATTTAAAAAACTAAAATTTGATGTGAATGAACAACTGCCTATAAAACGTGTTACACTTATTCCCTGTAATGTGTTTAATTTTACCCTGGCTGCTAGTATTGTTTCTGAATGGATTATGGCAGGGGGCTGCCCTTGTTCCACAAAACCACATGGGTTAAATAATACCTTGGTGTCCAGCACTGTGTGGGGACCTGGGCTAATCCACGAAATGAATACTCAGCTTTTCTGCAAGTAATTTAGTTTGGTTAAAAATAAGGACACGTTGAATTGGCTTGCAGGGCGAGATCATTTACAGCCGTATTTGGATTGTACGTTTTGCCTACAGTAAGGCTCGCACCTGCATTTCACAGTTTGCAGCAGCAGGGTATAATCACACACTTACTGGGCATTTGGTGCTTGGAGTCTATTTACTTAACAGCCCCAGGAATAATACTCCACTCTAGGGTCAGCCACTTAAATTCGGCTTTGTGTTTAGATAATGATACTGTATTCTTGTCCAAGCAGGGGGAAACGCTATGGCTAAGCTCCAACACTGCTTCCAAGTTGCCTTGATTCCTTTTCAAGGGCACTTTCAAACTCAAAGCACATTTCCAACGTTATCCCCTCACGTAGTCAGGATAATCACCTCGTTTCATGAAGCACTTCTCAGGCCATCGACACTGGAATCGTTTGAGGCTGAGCCAGATGGGGCCAGGAGGAGGTTTTCTCTGGCCTTTCGGTTGCACCTGTAACATAAACAGCCAGAGAGAGGAAAGTACTTTCAAAGCCACTTATCTGGGCCTCCACCATCACAGGCTTCGCTTCAGTGTCCACATCAGTTTGCGGCTTGTCACTTGTCCGGGGGTGCTCGGAAACGGAGAGGCATTCTGGCACGTACTTGAGGCTCTGGGCAAGCTCACCTGGGGGCTAATTATACAATAGTAGATGCTAATTTTAAAAAGAGGTTTCAAATGCAAGAGAGAGAAGAGAGTTCCTTTATTTCCTCTGTATTGTTGTTACAATAAAATAAAACAGGGAAGTATTAAAGCTTTGCTCATTTTTTTTCCTTTCCCTTGGCTTTTGAGTCTGAAAAGAATACTGGAAGTCATCCGCAGGCCTGGTTGGAATAGAGAGTGTTAATTCTTCCATATCTAAGCCTCTTTGTCAAAATTCCCTTTGTCTCCTGCCCCAAGTCATTAAACACTAATCCCATCACTCTTCCTAATCCGACGCACTGGAGCTAGAGTTCAGTTTCTGAAACTGTCTTTGTGGCACTCCTAATAGACAGCGCCTCTGGATTGTAGTTGGTTCAGACGTATTTAGAGCTTCCCAGTTTAGCCCTTTAATGAAGTGCCCTAATGAATCTTTTCCTCCTTCATGCAGTGAGCACGGGCATCCCTTGCTTTAGTATTAAGTAAGGGAAGATGCCGAGTCATCTCAGGGGCCTTTGCAAAATATGACTGTCAAAGGCAAAACCTAGGAAACAGGCCATTGAAAGCTACAGCCACTGAAGTGCTCATTTAATTACTAAGGATTTACAGAGGAAAATCTGCCCTTTGTAGCTAACAAAGGACAAGGAGCTCAGAAGAGACAGTAAAAGGTTTTTACAATAAATGATAGAAGAGGAAACATGGTTGAGTAAAACCATTAGGGAGTGTAGTGGAACTCGTCCACGTTCTCTATACAGAATACCTTTTCACATAATAGATATGCCCAGAAGTACGGAAGCAGGCTCGTCTGTCCTGCAAACGGGTGGAGGCAGGTGAGTCTGATAAATTCTTCATGGGAAGGAAGCTACTCTAATGACAATCCATTCTGCTAAGTTGAAAACAAAGTATTGTTTAAGGCATATTGATAATCTAGAGGGTCTAGAAGAACAGCTACTGGAAAAATATCAATGAAAAAAAATTTCTAAGATATTATGCTTGCCTTGCCTCCTTTTTTCTGGTTTGAATATATTGCTTTCAGTTTTAACAATTACTATAGTCTTAGATTTGAAATCCTTCCAGCATACCAGATTTGAAAAGAAACTGTTGTTTTCAAAATATATTGAGCCACTTCGTGGATACATAGATGCTGCTTTTTATTTAGTGAGACTATCATATGCTAAAATCTACATTGTTTTTCCATAGGATGTAATCTATTTTATGATGAAATTATTTGTATTATAAAATTAGTCAAGTTAATGGGTGGTTTTGGACTAGCAAATATATGTAACATCAGACACTTTTGAGTTAGGTTAAACATTAAAAAGAAAAGCAAGCTTATGAGAGAAATGCAACCCTAATAGTCAGAATTTATTTGAAATACAGGAAGATAAAAATAGTTGACCATAATCAGTGTAACTTTGGCTGAATTTCTTGGTCACATTGTCTACATGCCAGCAAAATCATGACATCAACTAACCTATAAGGTGCCTATAGGTAGTAGAAATTTAGGAAGTATTTCTTATTCAATAGATGTTTTATCTAGTTAGTTTGGCCAGTGATGCAGCCTTGCAGAGCGGACCTTAAGGAAACGCAAGTTTATGTATGAGTGTCACTTGGACTTTATCATAAAATCATTTAAAACATTAGACAAAATTAAGATCACACAACACAAAAGACTTACAATTTCTGATTTGGCAACCTAGGACAGCCTAGTAAAGATGCTGTCAGATACTGACAGCAAAGTCCTGAGCTCCCAAAATCCCAAGGTTCCCTCTTACAGCCAAGACTCCAATCTCTCTTCATTGTACTGTCAGGTGACATCTTGACTTTATCTTTATTGAGTTTTTCAGTAATATATTGTTTCCTTGTGTTCTTACTCGATCTGATTATTTTTATTCACTGGGGGTAATGGGGGGAAGACACAACCCAAACAAATAAAAAACAAAAACAAACTTTCAGTTCCCCAATGAAAACAAATCAGATGCATTTACTAACTGGGTATGTTGGAACAAAGTGACTCATCTCAGTGTTCTCCTCCCAGATAAAAACAACTGTATTTAGGTTTGGGTCCTGTTTCAAATTCCCCTGCACATCTACTGTTGGCAATAAAAGTTACACTTGGACATTGTTAAAATGTACTCATGTGTTCAGTGCTTCTACTTGCCTCATAACTAACTTGCCAAGTCTTTTTCTTTGGGGAATCAAACAGCTCTTACATGCACTGAGGAAAAATTTCCTGTACCGCAAGTTTTTTTTTTAAGGGTAAAAAGCACCAGTTGAGTTTATGAGAGACACTGAGGCAATGTGAAGCTAGTAACATAAGCAGCTGAGTGCCAGTTGTCCGTGGGAGCACCAGCCCTTGAAAGTCAGTATTCCCTGAAGCTAGGCTGCCCATGGTGCATTAGATCATGATGGCTACACCCTGGCAGAGCTCTAATCCTTCTTTTCCTTTCCAGACTCTGACTTTTTTTAAATTCTCATTTCACATGAGCAAGTTGCATGAATCCAGTTACAAATGAAAACAACATTATAAAAATGGAACCAGAGTGGTGCATTGGGAAGATTTCCAGAAGTCTTTGAGGATTTTTTTACATCTCTCTGAACTTCATTCCCTTAACTACAGAAATGGAGGAGGGGTCAATTAGATTTCAACATTTTTACACTCCTCCAGGAGAATATAAATTAGCAAGGCAGTTTGTGATTTTCATTTTAAGAAAAGATGCTTCATGGAAATTTTGAGCTAATAAGTATTAGATAGAAGCAGTAAATGTTTCCTTTTCTTAGTTGTTAACAGCAATTCATACTCAAATGTACTAAGAGCACTGCAAATTCATTTGAGAAAAGGAAAGATAAGATAGGAATTTCATTGTTTATCAAGATATGAATAGCTCACTTTGGTGTTTGCTTCTCCAGAATGTAAAGCAAAATGTTGATCTGTCCTTTTCATCATTTGGAGACACAGTAAGGGAAAGTGTCATATACTATATTCCATTTCTATCCCCAACACATGATACATAGCTGAAACATATTTCTAGAATGAATGAATGCAAGAACTCTATGAAGTCATAGGGAGCCTGCAACATATATAAAGAAAAGCTAAATGTGGACATCAGAAAAAACTAAGATATATTTTTCACACTTCTTACTAGATGTCTAATATGGGTTACGAGGCCATGGAAATGAATTTTTACTTTGACACACAAGCAGTTGACAAGCAGAAAAGAAAGTCAACTTGTCTTGCTGATGCTAAAGAGGTATTACTCATTATGAATTAGACATACGAATTTTCAAAATAATGCATTACTCCACACCTATCAGAATGGAAAAGAGTTGGAAGTGATGATAACAAAAATTGGTGAGATTGTAGGAGTCCATCAGCCACAGTGTAAATTAGTGTATCCTTCTGAGAGTAACCCACCAGACTTAGGTCGGGGGACCCTGCAAACATGCATAGCTCAGTTCCAGAAGAGGGCACATATCATTCACCACTGAGCTGCTGGTTGGGATGCTGAGCTGAAGGAAGCCTAGAGCTCTATCTCTAGGAGGAGGTGAGATGAGATTTTATATCTCAACTAGAATTAGAAAATTACAGATACACCATTTGAATACTTACAGACATTAATTTGTTGAATTAATGAAAATAGGAAAAATGAAATGAGAAATAGCAAAATGTCATAGAAGTAAATTTAAAAGACATAACACAAAACAATGCTGTACAGATACATGAAAATCCAAGAGAATATGATGAACATTTTAGCATGTGTAAATACTAGAACTGAGAGTACCAGAAATGAAGAAAAAACTACAAGTGAAAGTTTTTCAGAGATCAGTGATAGTGGGCCAGAATTGATAATGAAATTTTTAGCTTACTTTTCTCCCCTTGAAGTGTAAAAGAAAAGAATACAGTGAAGGAACAAGTTAATGAGTGAATGAGACAAAACTAGACTCTTGCTTTACTTTACAACAAATTGGCCAATATTAGAGTTAAACATTAAAGTGCAAACGCATCTGATTTTCAGAATGTCTGAGAAAGAATCTAGCAGATGTGTCTGTGGTCTTCAAAATATACAAACCAAAAACCTTGTATTGGTTAGAATGTATTAGCTGCCACAGTGAATAAACCATTATATTTCAAAGGTTTGACATGACAAGTCTTCTTCTTGCGCATGCAACAGTACTATCTGGTGTAACTGACACTGGTCTTGTGTAACAGATGAAAAATGTTGTATCATCTTCCAGACATTGTGGTCTAGATCTCTGCAGAACTTTTCTTTATGTTATCATTTCACCAAATTTGTAAGAAAGGTGCTACAACCCTTCAGTAAGGTGACATGATGGTACATATCCAAAACCTCTGGAAAGTTCCACTTATGAAAGCTATCAGTAGAGCGTTAGATGTCTCAGAACATGGACTTTGGAGATGACAAGACTAGACTCAGGTGTAACTCTAGGTACACACCTTTCATTCTTGTCTGTAAAATGAAGGTAATAAAATTTGTTCCCTTTGAGTAGGGAGGTGAAATAAGATAATTCATGTAAAGTCTTTATGACTATAATGCTTGGAATATAGGAAAGAAAACGATGTGTGTAGCTTGGGATCCAAAAATCCTCCCTGGAGGTTTGTTACTAATTATAACATATTGGGCAAATCTCCAATGGCCTAAAGTGCGAGATTTGTTTGATGAATCAATACAACTCAATATGAGAGTATATTTCTCTCAGAACATGTAGAAAGTACCATGATAACATGGAAAAATGTTTATTATACATGATTTTAAAAATTACAAAATAATTGTAAAGCGAAATCCACATTTACTATTAAGCATATGTAAGCATAAAACAGAACACTGACTAGAAGAACATACTCGAAAACTGTTAAAAGTTTTTTCTGATGGATATGTGAACAAATAATAGTTACTTTTTGCTTCTTTTATGAACCAAGAATTTGTATATATTCAATGAGCATCCTTTATATTTCAGGACATACTAACATGTTAACTTGTTGCGTTGGTTATTTTTTTCTCATTGCTGGGACAAAACATAGACATCCAAAATTAAGGAAGGAAAGGTTTATTTGGCTCACTGTTTGTAGAGGTTTCAGTCCATAATCAGAAGGCTCCAAGGAAGGATGGAAGGATGGAAGGGCAGAAGGGAAACACTTCAAGGCAGCAGACAGAGTAAAAAGGAGAAAGCAAGCCTTTTCTCTTCTTTTGTATTGTACACAGGCCACCCCCACCCTTCAGGGCAGGGGTAACACTCCCCAAATCTCCTTGCCTTGCTTTGCATAGGATGAGGATATTTAGAAAGTAAGACCGTGGCTCCCTGCTGAGTCTCTCAGTTAAATTTCTCAAGTTGATACAATGTATCAACCAAAACAATTCACTCCTTGTCAACTTGGCATCCAGATGTATTTCTTTAAATCAACCTTCAGATACAAAGGCCTACTTACTCTTAACATTTTGCAACTTGAACATTATAATACAGATTAACAATCTTCAAGAACCAGCATTAAGTCTGCCAGCCTTATATTACATTAGAAACATAACATTTTGTCCTGGGACTCCCAAAGACTCGTGCACATCCCTTTATGCAAAAGGCATTTAGTCCATCAGCAAGAGTTGGCAAAGTCCTAACAGTTTCAGCATTTCTGAAAAGTTCAAGCCCCAAGTTCTCTCCAAGATGGAAGGCAAATTGTTAGCTACATAACCATCCTGTAAATGAAAACAAAGTTAAACACTTCCAACATGCAGGCAAAAGATAAACATTTCCATCCCAAAAGTTACAAACAGGAAGGTACAAAGGAATGGGATAAAAGCAAGTCCAGAATCCAAGAGCGCAAACATTAAGTCCTGTAGTTCCATGTCCAGTTTGAGGCAATCTGGCAATTTGTGAGTTCCAAAAGGCTTGTGTGACTCCACCCTATGGCACCTCTAGTGGTTACTGATCACACAGCTTCTCTCTCAGGCCCACACTGCTCAATCTTTGCACCTTTGCAGGATCCTTGCTCCTGGCTTTTTAAACTTCTGGTTCTCAACTGTACCTTTGGCTTCACACTCACAGCTTCACATACTGCCCTCTCAGGGATGCACTGCCTGGCCCCTAGGCCATCTGAAATCAAGGTGGAAGCCATTTCAACCTCAGAATTCATGCATTTTCTGTGCACTTAAAACCAGCAGCATATGGATGCTGCCAAGGTCTGCTGCCAGTTGGAGCAGTAGCCAGGCTTTCTCTTGGCTTAGGGGCAAAGTGCCTGGATCACCGGGCATTCTGAATCTGATTATGAGGAACAGATTCTCTAAGCCGCCTACATTCTAGAAACTGGTGCAACCACTACCATTCTGGAACATGGTGCTCTGTGGCTTTCTCTTCCAAGCAAAATTGTTCACTTTTGCAGTTTTGAGGCTGCAAAGGGTAAAGACCCACTGCCTCTTCCTATGATACTCACAGGCCATATTTTTTATTTTTCTGTTCCTTCTCGGCAATTGAGATTTCAGCTCTATCTTTACAGTTCACAGCTTTCTGACCAAACTTACAACATTTTAAATCATGCTTCTGGGCTCTGTGCTTTGATTAGCAACATAAATCTGGCTAAAAGCCCCCAACAATAGCCATGCCACTACCTCAGCATTAGACTACCTTGAAATTTGTTCTGCCAAATTAATCAATCTGCCACCCTTAATCTCAGCCTCAGGAAAAGTCTCTGGACATGAGCAAAATGCAGACAAACTTTATGCCAGACCGTGACTCACATCAGCTGGGGACCAACAGCCAACGCAGTCCTTCTTCCCAGCAGAAACCTCCCAAGCCTGGTCTTCACCAGCAGGATTTCTATCAGCCTCTGGTCTCCTGAGCTCTAGCCAGACTCTCTCACGCAGAATAGCCTAAGGCATTACAGCTCTATACATTCAGGTGACATCTCCAAACCTTTCCAAACTCTTCCCCACAAAGCATTCCCAAAGGCTCTTGAACCACATGGTCAGGTATAGTCACAGCAACAATCCCACTCCATTGCTACCCAACTGTGCCTTGGTTGCTTTTCTCTCATTGCTGGGACAAAACATCTGATACCCAAAATTAAGGAAGGAAAGGTTTATTTAGTTCACTGTTTGTCAAGATTTCACTCCGTTATCAGCCGGCTCCAAGACAGGGTGGCCTGGCACAGTGTCGGCACTTCAAGGCAACAGACAGAGCAAAAAAGAGAAAACCAGCCTTCCCTCCTCCCATATATTGTTCACAAGCCACTCTCGCATCCCAGGGCGGAGGGAGCACTCACAAAATCTCCTTGCCCGCCTTTGCATAGTATGAGGATATTTGCAAAGTGAAAACTCTGGCTCCCTGCTGAGTCTCTCAGCTAAACTGCTAAACTTCTCAAGTAAACACAGTGTATCAACCCTAACACTTGATTTTCCCCATTTTATAAAAAAGTATTTTAAAACATGCAAAAGCAGAGAAAACACTACAAAACCCATTTTTCCCCATAACCTAGATTTAATATTTACCATGTCTTTTTTTTTCTTGAAGTATTTAAAAATAAACTTGAATCGTAAACTAGGATAGTTTTATTTAAACATAGCTAAAAATAATTTAAATTGAAACATAACTATTTGTGTGTTTGAATGTTCTGCTTTTGGTGAATATCACATATTCCTACAAAGTAATTCTGTGAGTCTATATTTAAAGACGTCATGAGGTAGAAGCCCAAATTCCAGCTTTTAACATAGGCTGTGCAGATTTGCTACATACCCAGTGAATCTTTGGGCCTCCTTCTTCTCACTTGTAAAGTAAAGGGATTGAGCTTACTGACACTTTTCAGTTTTAAAAATTGTATTTTTAAGTAAGAAGTAGATTTTCAAAGTTAAAAAAATTTGGAGACTCACACTGCACTGATGATCTATCGTGAGTCATTAAAAATCTGATGTTCAAGACTTTGGGATACTAAAAGATTGTTCTAATTTTCCCAATAACTAAACTCACATGTGTTCCTTTGTTTGACTAAAATGAACTTGAGAAAAACTATTTCCTGGAGATGAGTTGCTGTGTTTTAATTTTTCACCATCTTTGCTTAACCCTTTGACTGTTTCAGTTTTTATAATTTTTTTTTCCTGATACCAGGCACTCTGGAAAGACTGTTGGCAAAAACATATCCAGAGACAAAATTAATGGAGAAACAAGATATTTCCAAGACAAGGAGGAACTGTGGGAGTTCATGGCCACCAACCCAACCCTACAAAAAATACTGAAGGACATTCCAGAGAGAGAGAGAGGAAAAAATACCAGAATTCTAGCAACAGTGGCAGAGAGGCCTCAATGAACAGGGCAGATAGTGGAATGAAGGAATAAAGCAGACAAATAATAGCAGAAGAATAAAATAGCAGAAATGAGGCAGAGATGGTAAGCTATAATCTTTAATATAGATAGCCCTGATACACTAAAAAAAAAAAAAAAAGAAAGAAAAAGAAACACAGGCAGAGTAGATTAGGAGGCAGGAACCATCAAGATGCTCTGAATAGGAGATACACTCAACCTGAAAGAGGATTAATAAACTGAATGTCAAAGATGAGAAAACAATGCTATATGTGACAGGAAATCAGAGAAAAATAGGGACAACTCGCCCAGCAGCCGCAGGTAGGTTGGAAAGTTATGACACTTATGTGCAGTGTAGAACTACACAGCTAGAAGGAAGGAAAACCTTTAGTAAGTAAAGGAGTACAGCTCAAGATTAAGCTGAGGGGTAAAAAGGTTCAGCAACACTCAGATAGATAGCAGGTGGACCCTCTAGTCTAGAAACTATAGGAGCTGGTGGGACCCAAAATATACAAAGCATCCTGAGAAGGGGAAAGGTGAGGAACTGCCTAAAAAAGGAAGGCAGAGGACATTGTTATAAGTGTATCAGAATATAAAAGCCACAGTAGTCATATTGCTCTGTTTAGTTTGATTATATTTTGTTCTGGTCTGTCTACTCAGATGAGATTTGAGGGCACAGACAGCTAACCTAAAAATAACAGGTTATACCACGGTAACTGTCCTTAATTTCCTATTAACTTAAACTGAAACTCTATATTACTTACATTGTCTTACTATGACTGATCTTATTTGAAGCTGGTTTGTTAGACTGCTATTTTGCCTTGACTGATTCTATTCGAATTTGGTATGCTTGATAGTATCAAGTCTAAGAGTAGAGACGACTTCTCTGAAGATGACAAGATGTAAAAGATATCCATTCCAGTTTTTATTATTAACTGCTTTCAAGTCCTACAATGTCTCCAAAGATGTGTTTTTATAAAAATAGCTATGTAATGCTATGCTTAACTATATAATGCCTGATGATGTGGACAATTTTATTGAAAATAACAAGAGAAAGCATAGTAACTACTGTAGATTACTTAATATTGTGGTCTTATATGGCTTTTTCATTTCATGTTTTTCTAGGAATTTGTTTTATTGTCTTGTTTTGATCTGTTTTTCCCTAAAATACAGAAAGGATAGAGATACATGTAGACAGTCACACATGGGAAGAATTTCTAAACTATTTACGGGAACAGATTATATAATACACAGTGTAATGAACAGATACTCTGAAGAAGAGACACTAAGAAACCCAATGCTAATTCTGTAGCATTATGATATAAAGTCTAGCAATACTATCATTCACTGTTCAGAGTGATATTAATTTAGTCTCTTATGTTTAGTTTCAGAATATGTAAAGATAAAGACAGCTACTACGAAGAGAATGAGAGACATTATGGTAGTCATTATTGACTTCCCCAAAATTAGGTCTTAAAGACCTAAAAAGCCTTCATCATCTTGTAATGATTTGATTAGTTCTATAATACGCAGTATGTATTCAATGTGTGTGAAGATGGGGACAACTTTTTGGAAGAAAACTAGAGACAATAAGATAGACAGTGAAGATCTCCAGTGGACTTGCTTTGAAATCTGTGTTTCTTTAAATTGTTTCCTTATGAACTGTTTTATTCTGTTTTGACATGTTTAATCTTATCTTCTTTAAGATAAAAAACAAGTGTGTAGGACTGATAACCATAGTACTAAGTTTTTGTTGGATCATTGAGCAGAACTCTTTGCAGTGTCATTATTTGAATATCACTTTGTATGCTTTAAGTTTGTAACTTGAACAACTATTTCTAAGGTGACAATATGTAACTTATCAACTAGTGATTTCTTACTGTTCATTTTTCTGAAATTCTGTATTATTTCTACCCTTTTTTTTCTGTTTTTTTTTCCTCTTTAAATAAAAAAAAAAAAAAACATATCCAGAAAGCCCCTTCTCATCTGGTGTGATACAAAGAAGTGCTAGATCAGGACCCCAACATTTACATCACAACGCCCAGAGTTCTGCAAGTCTTTCATCAGTCATAGACTCTCTCAGAAAATATCGGGTTCAGCCCCAGCTGAAGACATCACTATTTGGGAAACCTGGCTCTTATGTACCCCTGGGAGGGCACTAATCTCAGTTCTTCAATTTTCCTGAACCCACACAGAACCACCCCTTCTCATGTAGGGAGCATAGCAAGACTACATTGTTTGAGCCTTTATTGATGGGTCAGATTCATTGTTCAACATAGGGAGGCCACAGGTCCAGCTTTGGATGTGTCAGTGATAAAGTCACAGAAGACACACACCACCTTGCACACACGCCCACAGCCCTGTTTGCGGACTCCCTTGTGCATGGATGATCATGGCTAAGAAATCTCATGGGCTAATTCTGACTTTTCTCTGCTGTAAACTGCTATGTGGCCACAACCTTGAACTTCCCAGGAACTTGACATCTTATTTGTAAAATGGAGCTGATGGACCCAATTATTTTGCGTATGCCATTAAGGCATGCAGTGTTGCCAGGTATGATGGTGTAAGCCTGTAATTCCAGCACTAGGGACGCTAAGGCAGGAGGATGGCCATGAGTTCTAGGCCAGGCTGTACTACATAGTAAGACCTTGTCTAAAAAATGATATTCAGTATTTCCAAAGATGCTTTTTTCCTCTGGGAGGAAACTTGTATTTCATGTGATTTTTTAAAAGTCATTTTAGAAGAATATACAGAGAATATTCACTAAAGTTCTATATCAGGTGTTCTTTGTATTTACAAATATTGTCTATCGCATCAAAAATACACATATCTCAAGATCTCCATTTGACTCCTAAGGATTGATTCTTGGGTATAATGTTTAGTAAGAGTAGTTTTTGAGCAGAGGTGCACACCTTTAATCCCAGGACTCAGGAGACTTGGGGCATGAGATCACAAATTCAAGACCAATATGGGCCACATAAAGAGACCCTGTCTTAAAAAGTTAAAAAGTACTGTTGCAGTGTGCTTAGTACTAGCAAGGACTGATTGAGATTTTGTTGAACATATCATGCTGTGTTCATACTAAGCTTACTAACAAGAATGAGGTAGATTTATAGGTCTCAGAATCTGTTAAAAGCTTTTAAAGAAAATCCACTACAGACTAATTTGAAGATAAAGGAGGTTTCTTTGGTCATGGAAATAGGAAATCTTCAGAAACTGTGTTTTTCATTTTATTCTATTTTTTTGTTTTGTTCTCATCTCTCTCCTATGGCCATTAAGGATAACAGCTTCAACCCAAGACTGGTCTTTTCATGTTTCTGGCTTACCTATCTAAATTAAGGTGATGCCCCAATGAAGAAGAAAGAGATTCTGTCCCAACATCCCAAGTAAGATCTGAAGTTTACCTTGATCGTATAAGTTTCTTTTTCTTAACTTTACCATTTCTGATACTCTTGTTATTTCCTATAGAAATGAGTTGTCATTTACTTTTACATTAAACTTCTTTTAACATTTCTCAACAGTTGCATATTTATTTGTGAGGGTTTGTCTCATTTTTTGTTAATCTGAAAGTAATTCATATAATTATTTTATCCATCAGTATTCTCAACATGCGATTCCAAAATCTTTTAGACTCCATAATTTCTGATGAAAAGTCAGTCATTGAATATTGTCTTATCCTCCCTTTCTCCAATTCTTTCTAAACATCTTAAGATTACCTTTGCATCACAGCCTGTGTCTGATATGACTGGGAAGGAATTTCTTCTCATTCATCTTGATTTGTTAAACATTCTGAAATCATAAGTTAGTATGTCCTACCAAACTTGTAAATTTTCAGTTAATAGTTTTCAAATATTTCTTGAACTTCTTTTCTTTCTAGAATTCAGATGAGCAATTCAGAGGTCCTGTTCTTTCTTTCTCTCACCTTCTAGACAGGAGAATTTTTACTAATCTATTTTAAGTTCCCTGGTTCTCTTTACCCAGCCATTGTCTACTATTGTCTACGTTGTCTACTATTGCAGCCATCTTGCTGATTATACGGGCTTCTTCTTTATTTTGCTGATTATATGGATTTTCTTCTTTGAAATTTGTGTTCTGACACCTTAAGCATTCTGTAGTGAAACTGTGCATAAGTCTGGGGTGTACGCAGGTGAAAAGAACATTAGACTCAAATTTTGTATAGTTTTACATTTCTAAAGGAGTTTTTCTGTTTCCATCCTTTGTTTTTCAAAATACCTTGGACCTAGTATGTAGACAATTTACACTTTGAGCTCTATTTCCTTGTACGGATCTCTTCCTGACGTGTTTTCCCCTTTTCAATTGTAGGTGTTTTTCCTGAATTCTAGTATCTGACATTTCTGTCACATATTGCTGTGGTTTCCGCCTATATTATCTGCTATAGCTGTGAGTCTTGGGCATGCCAGAATATTTAACAAAGTCAAAATTCATACTCCTGTCAGGTGCAATTTTTAAAACTTTAACTGTTTTCCTACTTTTATCTTTTGATATTTTATTGTATATTAAAACAATTGCTCAAAAAAGTAAGTACTCATTAAATATCTCTAAAATTCATATAAAATATATTATCTAGAGTGAAGAGGCACTTTTATAATTTAGTCAGGAGTTTGTTGCGAAAATGAACTCATGGTATTGGACTAATTATGTATCTGAATATATTCTGTGCTTGGGTATATTTCTATGTGTAGATATAATTCATATCATTGGATGTATCTGTAAATGTAGATGCAATTCATGAATTACAGATTTATCATATGTCAGGAATCATAAGCTCCTTCTGTGTTTAATAATTTTTAATAAGTAATTTACATTTGAAAAACATGAAAAAAACAATTGCTTTTTAAATTTCATTTTATCCAATTTTTTTATTTTAAAGAGAACAAAACAGAACAGAACAAAATAATGCAAGCAACAAAGGATTTCAAGACAACAGGAAATCAACAGTGGCTACCATAATGTCTCTTATTTTCTTCAAAACAATTGTCTATATTTTCACACACAATGAATTAAAACAAAACAAAATAGTATGAAACAGATTTTAAAAAGGAATGAAAGCCTTCAAAACAGATAATAGGAAAATCAACAATGGCTACCATAGAGTCTCTTACTGTCTTCAAAATAGCTGTCCATACCTTTACACATATTGAAATCAAATAATAGAAAACAGACTAAAACCAATCAAAACAAAGAATAAAAGCATTATTGGGCTTCAAAATAAGATGATAAGAAATCAGCAATGGCTGCCATAATGTCTCATTTTTCTTCTAAGTAGCTGTTCATCCCATCACACATAATAAAATCAATTCTTATAAACTTGTTAAGAGAAGATCTAGGCATATATAAGCCTATAAATGGTACATCTATCCTCTCTGTCTTATAGGGAAAAACAAAACAAAATACAAGAAAAAAAGAGACAAATAAGTAACATTAACAAAGAACCCAAAACTATAACAATATAGGCTTTAGAAACGAAGTGGTAGGAACATAACTAAGGTTGTTATTTTGCGTAGTGATCTTCAAAAGAGTTACTCAGATTACCAGATATAAACATGCAAAATTGATCTAATAAAGTCAATATTTTATTATATATCATCTAATATTTTAAATATTATAAATATTTAAATATAAAAATAATGAAATCAATATTTTATTAGATAGCAATCCTGTGAATGTTAACTGTTTTGTTCCAAGAACTAATAGAATTATTAGCACAATCATCTTAGCTATCTTAAGTCTACATATACAAATTTCTTTTTTCTTTTCCCTTCTTTCTTTTCTCATTTTCTCTGAGTTACTTTTTCCCCTTTGAGCAGTTTCTTATCCTTTCACAGTATTTATTGATGATTTTGTATCTTATAAACTCTCACAGTTTCTCATACTAAGAAGACAATACAGTATTTACACATGGGATTTTGATTTATTTCACTTATGAGTATGGCCTCAAGTTGCATCCATTTACCTACAAAAGCCTCAATGTGATCCTTCTTTATAGCTGAGTATTACTCCACTATATAAAAATATCACTTTTTTTATCCATTCCTCAGTTGATGGATATTTGGGTTGTTTCCAAGATTTGGATATTCCAAGTTATGCTGCTATAAACATGGCTGCACATATATCACTGTGGTATGATGTTTTCAGTTCTCCTGGAAATATACCCAGAAGTGAAATGGCTGAGTCAAACAGAATTTCCAATGTCAGCTTTCTGAGGAATCTCCAGCCTGATTTCTACAGTGGTTGTACCAGTCTACAATCCCACCAACAGTGTAAAAGAGTTCCTTTTTCCCCAGCGCCTCTCTAGCATTTGTTATTGGTGGTTTTCTTGATCCTATGAATTCTTTCTGGAGTGAGATGGAATCTCAGTGCTATTTTAATTTGCATTTCTCAAATGACAAATGATGTTGAACATTTTTTCATGTATTTATTTTCCATTTGTATTTCTTTATCTTAGAAGTGTGTATTCATCTCAGATGCCCATTTTTGGATTGGGTCTTTGAATTTCAGGGGTCTGACTCTTTAATTCTTTATATGTTCTAGACAGAAATAATATTAATAAAAATGAAAAATCAAATAAGCAGTAAGACAATTATAACAGGAGACCTTAACACCCCATTGACACAAGGAGACAGATCAACTAGACAGAAAATCAGCAAAGAAATAACAGAACTGAATCAAACTTGTTAACAAATGGACTTAGTAGAGGTATACAGAGTATTCTACCCAACAACATCAGAATATACATTCTCAGCTTCGTATAGGACATTCCCTAAACTAGACCATATACTAGCCCACAGAGTATGCTAAAATAAGTGCAAAATTATTGAAATTCTCTCATGCATATTATCTGATCATGGTGCCACGAAACTAGAAATTAATGACAAAACAAACTGAAAGAACTCCATAAACACATGGAAATTCAATAATACACCCCTGAGCAATCAATGATTGTGCAAGTTTCAGTGACATGCCAGGGGATGGAAAGTATTGACTAGCTTTAGCCAGTCAGCCAGGGATAGTAGGCATCTCAAAAACTTTGAGGAGGAGCACAGACATGGAGACAAATCTTGGTATACTGGAACGGATGAGAGAGTGGACATTTGCCTGCATTCTTCCAATGTCCATAGTCTGGGAATCCAGACTCCTGGGAGTACGGAATTACTTCCAAGATAATTGTTAAATGAACAGATAAGGAACAGAGGTGTGATTTATGGTATGCTACAATTCATGTGAAAAGTTTGCTTATATATGCCTTGACTTTTCTAACTATAATTATAATCATACACATTTCTTCACAGACATATACATTACATGAAACTAACCATAAGGGGGAAACTAAAAACAAACCAGAGTCCTAAAACCGCATTGGCAATGCATGAACAGCCAGTTTGCTGGTTGTATTGCCCTACTCTGTTCTTTAGAGCTCTTGGGAAATAAAAAATATTCAGGAAAAAAAAAACTTGTCATGCAAATGACAAGGTAATAAATACTATGTATGTGTTTGCACAAACCATTTTACAAACATCACTTATCCTGAAAGAGTTTTTAAACAATGCCTAAGAGCTAATCACTGGAAACTCTACAGGTGACATAAATCCAAGGATATTTCTTTTCATACTGAGTAGTCCTAGGGCTACTCAATCAGCCACTCACTCAAAACTGTAAGGAATTCTGACAGTTTCAGATAGTTTTCTCAATGCCTACTATTCTATAAGTATTATATTCATGAAGTTAGATCATTGGTACAAATTGAGTTTTAGGAAAGCTGAGAAGAATAGGGAAAAAAAATCTGTGCTATGCAGACCTATTCCCATAGGAAAAAAATAAGAATATATTACATTGTCAACCTGCAGAGATACTGAGCAAATTTTGAAAAAATGACCACAAATTGCCTAAATTGCTTTTGGAAAATAAAATTAAAATGTATACAAAGCATGTGCATATACATGGTGAATGCTTAGATTTTAAAAATTTAAAGGACACATGATTATTAATCCCTCTCAGAATAGTCCCCCTTCCTTTGAACGTACTTACCCCATCATTCTTGCTAGTTTCTGAAGCAGCTATGAAATGCACTTTCTGTGTCTGTAGGAAGCATGATTAAAAAGGAAGGTGCATGCTGCTGCTGCTGCGGCTGCGTGCCATGAAGAGGAAGGCGGGCTAATAAAACATGATGCATTCTCCTCTCTCTTATTCACTGGATGTGGTACTGTTGACTTCTAGCTCTTCCCTAATGCAAACCAGCCATGACAGGTAAACATTTTGCATCGATTTAAGACATCGAAGTGAACACAACAGCACAACTAAGGACACTCACAAAAGAAGACTTCAGAACTGCCTCCGAAAGTGACCACAGTGGTTGGACATGAGTGTTCAGAAGCAAGATGAAGTATTTTCAGCGGTTTAATGGTAATGTTTTCTACCGCAATGAATTTTTTGAAGTTTAAACATTCACCTTATTTTTCAATCATATTAGTGTATATGCATGAGTACATAGGGTACTAGATGTCAACATCATTTTTATGGAGTTTAAAGTGCTTTCACAAAAGAAACTATATTAATAAAGAGAATTTAAATATGTAATACAGAGTCAAAACACAAGAATGTTTGTTTTGTTTTCTTTTTTTGGTCTTTTTTCTTTTTATCGGTACTGGGATCGAACTCACGACTGCCTGCTTGCAAGGCAGGCGCTTATGACACTGAGCTTAATCTCCAGCCCCCACAAGAATGTTTTTGGCAAAAAGGAAAGAAGGCTTTGCTCAGAAACAACTATGTATTCATTCATTCATTCATTCATTCATTCATTCATTAACTTATTTAACTAAAAACTATAATGTAATGATTGTAACATGGAAAGTACTATTTAGAGAGCTTTGGTGAAATGGACCCATTAACCATATGGATAGCAATACAAAAAGTACATATGGGAAGTAGAAAATTATGAAATGAGAGCCAGACAAGATGGAAAGTTACAAACATTCACGAAAATCAATCACTTATAGAAGGGAAAACATTGCAGGGGTTAACTGTTGCCAATTCTATATTTATTCACTGGAAAATAAATGTGGAAAAGGTATAAGGATTTACTATGTGAGCTATAGGGTCAAAGAACCTGAATGCAAAGTGTAACACACTTGGTTCCTTGGGCATTGACTGGTAGCTCTTCATCTCTCTGCATCTTGATCTATGTACAAATAATGCAAGTGGAGTTCTTAACATTTAATTAGACCTCTCTATAAGATAACTACTATTATTAGACGTTAGCTGAGCTTCTACTTACTCTATTTAGCATTATGTTTCTCTGCTTTATTTTATTATGCATAGCACAGGACAGGCTATTAACATTTTTCAGAGGATGAGAAACAGTACAGCAGAATTACCTATCTACATTAAAGTTGTGTTTACATGTGCGTACTCATTAGCAGGCCAGTAATTTCACCTCTTGATAGTGCCCTGGCCTCTTAATGGTGACTCTGTGGCATCTTAATGCGCTATTTATTTGTCAAGAAGTTTACTCATAGTTGAACTACTCATTTGGGGAGTTCCTGCTTTAGCTTTGCTTCTAACATATTGGATGATTTTAATCTGATGTTTTTTCTAATCTTGGTGTACAATCGTAATACTACTTTTAATAGCACTCATTTTAAAGCACAGGAGATTTGGTGATTTTCATTGGCAGAGGTAGTGTAACATAGAAAAAAAGAAACAATTTGGAAGTGATTAATCATAAATGAACTATAAGTCAAAACTTTTCTCTGGAAGGATGATTTTTAGAATACTTTATTTCCTATTAAACTTGTAATAAAAACATGCCCTACAATTGCTCAAAACAACATTTTATAATGAGACACAATTTAGTTTGAAAGCTAATGGATACAAGATCATATTGATGAGATATTGTCACTTACAAAGCACTGACCTTCAAGAAAAGTGACACAAAATCTCCAGAGTAATTCATCAGTCTTAGTAACCAAAGGGTTGAGGGAAAAATAGCGACAAGAGTAAATGATTAAACATAGGAAATACCGTGATTTATGACTTATTCCAGCTGCCCTGTGAATGAACAATGAGAAACCTCACAGCAAGTTGCCTTGGATGAAGAACACGACTTTTCTATGTCAGCCTAAAACTACATATTGAAAAAAATGAGAGTTGACTCGTGATCATTTTTAACTTTGATTATATTCCCACATATCAGAGTATGACTTTGAGTTCCTGGGAATGCATCATTTGAGAAAGTAGTGGGCGATATTATACAAAAAGAAGAGACTGGGGTTGAGTAGAAAAGAAACAGATCAAGGCACAAAGTACTGACACTGTATATATTGCTCAGTGTTGTTTATTTTTCTGCCATCTACTTCTTAGCTTTCCTGGTGTATCTCCCACAAATGAAAGAGACAGAGACAGAGACAGAGAGAGAGAGAGAGAGAGAGAGAGAGAGAGAGAGAGAGAGAGAATGCTAGATCATCTGGATCCATTTAAGGACTGAATTTCCTAAGTGCCAGAGAGATAAACAGACCCTATAATATAGTTGTCATCTGAACAAACCAATGTTTGATCAATGGTCCATTTGCCTGGTGGAGTGTGAACTTTTCCTGAGAACTGAAATGACAAATATTAGTAAATTATTATCATCAGCTGTCATCACACAGTTGGTTCATTGCCCTGCGTGGAGCGAATTATGAATTGGGAATCTATATGTAGCTATAAATGGTACCACAGCATGATCAGATCATTGAACAACTGATTCAGCTACTCCATGCTTTCTGGAAGATCAAATTTCTTTTCCAGAGCCCTTGAATCTGCTGTGGTACCTCTCCTCCAGAATTATTTGCCACCGAGGCTGGCACCAGTGATCTTTAGTTATTTTAATGGTTAAATCAGGTTAAAATGGGCATGTGCCATCAATAGAGATATGTTTGTAGATTAAAAATTATACATTCTAAACTCAGTAAATAGAAATTAGAAAAAGATAAGCTAAGATATAATAAATATTTGAAGTGACTGTACTTTAACGATGTGAAGGCATATGTGCTATAACCTGAAGTATTAATACATACAAAGAAAATATTATGTACAATTATTATAAGTATTTATATAAAGAAATATGAACTATTCAGTGACCAATTTTGTTTTGAGACAGGATCTCATTGGGAGTTCAAAGAGGCCTTGGATTCACTGTGTAGCCCATGTTAGCTCCAAATTAGCAGCAATCCTCCTGCCTCAGCCTCCTGAGGGCTGGGTTTACAGCATACACCACCATACCTGCCCCTGAATAGATCTTATTAAGAGTCAAAATCTGAATTTTATTTTTTTAACTGCTTGGTTGTATTGTATGTCAAATTTTAAAAGGTACTTCATGTAGATGTATAAATCTGAGCTAGAGTTGTAACATGAACAATGTCTTGGGTGTAGTCTTCAGCAATATCAAAACAGAAAATACAATGAGATGTAAAAATCTGAATAGAAGATGTGCTTTGTAAATTATACTTCCCAAAGCATCATGTTCAGTCACAGTCTCCTATGATCAGAGAGCTTTTATGGAGATTTAGCAAATGAATTTCTGGATTCCCTGTTACAAATAATCAGAAAATGCAGAGTTAATATTCTTAACCCACTAATTCAAAGCTTATAGAAACTTTTGTTTTGGAGGGTTTTTACCAGGAAATTTTGCTTCTTAAATGTATAAATCATTGGAAGAAAGGTAGTTTTATAGAAGACTTATGGAAGAATGCATGCGTTTCATGAATAAAAATCTCCTAATGGTGCAAATAGTTCCAAACAGAGCCTTCACAATGTTCCCCTCAGTGCGTTTGTGTGTACCCAAAGACAGTTTCTTCTCCTTGAATGTTAAAAGGTTATTAGCTTGTGGAAAATTTCAGAATGGATACAAACGCGTATTTCAAGTCTCATATTTATAATTTTGACTTTTTTATTTTTGCTTATTTTCACGACTTGACGATCAGCTCTGACTAGGTGGCCATTGTTTTTACCTTGGAATCAGACTCTTCTCAAAATGAACTCATTCAAGAAGCAGAAGGCCTGCTTTGCCTTAGTTATGCTCCTCATTTGAGAATACATTAGGCATACAGTATTACCTCCAGTTTATGATTTTCTTGATGAAATCTCTTTAAACCACTTGTCCATTTAGTGAAAATTAATTTAAACTTATATTATCAGCCATAATTGCTGTTTAGGCTAGCACATGTGCACTGCAGTGTATCAACCTGCCGAGGGAACAAGTATCCATGTCACTGATCGTCCAGAGGTTTGAGGGATTTCTATTCTGTCTTAAGGTGCTCACCCACACAAAATAATGGACATGAATAAATGAAGCCGCTTCTGTTTTCTTATCTATTAAATGCTAACGTTTTAATTTTTAATAGAAATGCTCTAGTCTTATACTTTCTTCTTACATTTGCTCTTCTTACATTGCTTACATTTGGATGATCTTACAGAACCCATTTTGAGGACTACTGTCTACCCAGCTCCCTTAGTCTTCAGTGCCTTTGATGTGCTGTTCTCTGTCTGGTCTACTCTACCTCTTCAGTTAACTGTGACTAATCCTGGTTTCATCTATGGTATTACTTCTTCCAGGAGATATTCCCAGATTCTCAAGTTATGCCTTCTCAAGTTATATCTGATATCTTTGTTATATGCCCTTGGGATTCTATTACATGTCTTCAGAGATGCTCATCAGAGCATAATTGACCTGTGTGACTGAGGATGGTCTCTCTTCTCTCTAGAAAGTGTGAGATCCTTTAAAGTGTGAGATCCTTTAAAGACCTATTGAATACTTTCAGAATAAATGAGTGATTAATACACTATAAATCTGAGTTATTCATATAGAAACTATCACAAATCCTCTAATTTTATCCTCTTATATTGTTGATAGGAAAAATATAATCCAAAAGGTTGTGTGGCATATCTTAATCACATTGTTGGTTGATGATATTAGCGAGAAGAAAACCTGAGGCTCTTGGTTCCCCTGACCAGTGTTTTCTTCTGTTTCCTAGAAGATCCCTTTAAAAATCCAATATTATGCCAGGCATGGTAGTACACACCTGTAAACTCAGCACTGAAGAAGCTGAGACAGGAGGATCTCTGTGAGTTTGAGGTCAGTTTGGGCTGACTAACGTGTTCAAGGTCAGCCTGAGCTACATCATGTCTTAACCCTCTCCCCAAAACTAGTCCTTGATACTACCTTCTTTTCTAGATAATTAAACGTCCAGAGACCAAAAACTATCTTGAAGGGCTGTGGATTTAGCTCAGTGGCATAAGCACCTGCCTTGCAAGCGCGTGGTTGTGAGTTCGATTCCTGGTACCAGTAAAAAACAAAAAACATATTGACAGGGTATATAAATTAAATCGATGGGGAAATTTTTTTTAAAAAATAAGAAGAAGAATTTAGTAGAAAAGCTTAATGAAGACCATCAATTGCCAATTCATAGAAGAAAAGTATGTGATGAATTAGTATATTAAAATATATAATCTGAGACAAGTGTAATATAAACAAAAAGATATTCTTAAAAGACGGTTAATGGGTACAAGAGAGCAGCTGGGTTATGAGAATAACCTCTAATGTTCTGTAGCACAGAGAATAACTATGATTAACAATAATTACTTGACTATTTCAAAATATCTAGTCAAATTTTAAGTGGTCTCAACACAAACAATTGATATGTATCTGAGGTGATAGATACACAGTTACCCTGATCCAATCATTATACACTATATACATGTATTGAAATGTCACATTGTACCTCATATATATGCTCAATTACCACGTATTAATTAAAAATTGAAGTACAGTTGGAAAACTGATCTGTTCCCCACCAAAGTGCTAAAATTCAGAAAAATTGATGATATTTAATTCTGGCAAGAACAAGAGGAAATGCGTCTTCTCTAGATTCTTTTTTTTTTCATGATTATGAAAACAAAATTTAGTGTAATCCTTTGGAATCAATCCACTGATATTTATTAAAATCTAAAATGTGTTCCTCTATGAAAGCATTGCCAGCAAATAAACGTGAAAATGATTGAACAGGTGGGAAAACATACAAAAGATGTTTATAGTAGTATCATTACTTATAATGAAATTACGATGCAATAGAAGTATCTATAGTACAAAAGTCATTAAATAAATCCTTACTCAAGCAAAGTACAGAAAAATATGCAGCTATCAAAAAATACGATCAGTGGGGATTTAGCTCAGTGGCACAAGCACCTGCCTGACAAGCACAAGGTCATGAGTTTGATTTAGTCTTTCTAAAGCACAAAGATTTAATGATGATCACCCCAGAGGTGCAAAATGACACAGGGGGCCATCACAAGGATTTCTGCTTTTTACTCTATATGCCTCAAGATCTTTTCCAGTTTTTATAAACATGTGTTTCCCCTGTAATTTAGTTTTCTACCAAATCATTCGTGGTTGTTGCTTAGTCTCATTACTGATGGAAAAAGGTTTTTCTCATTCCCTGTGCTCACTAAAACTCTGATGGACCGTCACACTCATGCTCGTTCTGGGAAGAGCTGTGGGGAACTGGTTAACTTCCTGCACCTTCCCATCAAATGCACCAAGATAGATTAGCAGTCAGTCAGACAGCAGAGAATGTGCTCTATCCTACACAAAGTTCTCCACACTTACTGTGCTTTTCTGAGATTGGACCTGGACAGAACCCTAGGTAAACACCATAAACAAGGTCAAAGTATCCCTCCACAGTCATCCTCAGAAGACAAGTGCAGTTTTCCCAAAAAAGTTGTGCAGAACCATCTAGAACACCCCCTGCAACCTTCCAACATCCCTCTCCACTCTGTGAGTGGGACAGATGAAACAAGAGGCGTACGTACCAGAGGTTTCCTAAGGAGCCATCTGGCGCTTCAAATATTAAATGAGTGTGTTAAATTCCTTAGTGGTGGCAAAATGAACAGTCCTTAAGAGTCTGGCCTTTCTTCTTTTCTTCCAACAAAACCTATATATACTCCAGAAGTCACATGCGGTTTCACTGGTTCTGGAACATTCCTGACCACCTCAGTAACCTAAAGGAACTTCACTTCTTCTGAACCAGAGCCATTCGTGTTTGCTCTGACACAGAAATGACTGGTGACATCTCATCTTGCTCTCTTCGGCTAGTCAAATATTTACTTATTTTTTAACTTTATGGTTGTCTTATTTTCCAGCCTGTGTAGGGACTTTGTGCTAAATTGCTGTATGTATAACCTTGTCGTAACAGACATCTAATAAATACTTTTGATTTTGAAAAACCATGAGCCACAAATTCTATTTTTTATTTGGGTAATTTATGTATCTGTACTTTTTTCATCCCTTCCAGAGTTTAATGTTTACAGTTCATGAGAAGAAATTCAACATTCAAAATTAATAATAAAATGCACAAATGTTTAATATTAATGTATAAGCCCAAGAAGAGTGAAAAATTCTAGGTAGCCAACAAGCACAAGTTAACAAAAAAGGACAAGAGACATTATGGTAGCCACTGTAGATCTGTGGTCTTGCTTTGAAATCTGTGTCACGTACATTGTTTTTTTTTTTTTTTCTGATCTGCTTTTTTCTGTTTTATTTTACTCTCCTTAAAAAAAAAAAAAAAAGAAAAAGGAAAAACTGGTTTCAACTGCAGAGTGATGTTCATGTTTCAGATCCAATAAAACATCACGAACAAATGAGGTGAAAACTTAGAAAGATAATTAGTCTTGTCAAATAGAAATAGGTGTGGTGTGTGCATGTTTTAAATTAAAAAATAAAATTCAAGGCTTCTTTGCTTAATGAAGCCCAGTTCTTTCATCTTTAAAAATGACAGCTAAAGTAAAAACTGGAGTTTGAGGGGAAAAGGAGATTTAGGACCTCCTTCAGACATTAATAAACACTATCCCACATTCTAAAACTATTAGATGTAATTTAGCATAATTACCAATCTTTCCTGAGCAAGGGCATGCAACTTTTTTTTTTTTAACAGCTACACTTTCTGCACAAAGAATCACCTCAGTGGAGGACTCAAAGTTCAAGCTTTCAGAGAGGCACCTGGAGGAAAAGTCAGCTTGGCTCTGTGTATTCAGACAGTATTTTTATTTTCTCAAACTTACCATAAAGAAGATGAAGACACATTTCTTAAAACTGAAAGATATTTTCTATGATGCCATATTGAAGAAAATTCTTGTAAGGAGAATGAAGGCATTTGTTTTCACTTCCTCTCGGCCAAATTCCACTCTAAGTTTGTCAAATTCTGAAACTAAATAGACTTTCAGAATATTTCGTTTTGCAGATATGACTTCCTGATCCGTTTGTCTCATCTGTCTACTTGAGATGTTAACCCCTCAAGGCAGATACCTTGTACTGCAGTGTTTTCTTTGGAGCATTACTGTGCTGACAAGTTCAGTAAATCCTAAGTAGTGATAGATTTTTCCATTGCTATCCTCTGCTAACTTCTCTCTCATAATTCTTATTGTCTACGCTGGCCTCTAATTTCAGTGATTGTAGATCACTGTCTTTTGACAGAACCGTTAAAGTGGATAGGAATTTTCTAAGTCAAGTTTTGATTATTCATTCATGTGGGATCTATTCCCTAGCATATAGTTAAAGGGAGGGAGAGAAGGAGGGAAGAGGGGAAGGGAAGGGGTCACATGGAACATATCGATTACAATGAAATGAAAGATAGCGTTTCTTTCTTATTTTGGTAAGACTTCGTTTGTCAAAGAGCTCCAGTGTTTGTAAACAACATGTCTAGCCCTCGTTATTACTAGCATATTTAAAAACTATTCATTCTCTATCTTTTCACCCTACTTTTCAAACAAATCAGCAAATTAAAATATTCCAATCCAGTGTTGAATTCACTCACAGAAATGTTTGTTGGAATTTTTTAAAAATTTCTTTACGTTTGTACGTTTAGAAAAGGACTTAAATTAATCAGAAAAACACATGCAGGAGATCTTTCTAAACTAATAGAAAGATCTCCCTACTCATACAAACTTGTTAGCAGATAATTCCTCAGAAAAACTTGAGAACATTATTGGTGGAAGATGCTAGCCCTGTGCTACCTTAGTGCTTACAATGAATCATTGAATAAATTATTACCATCCACTGAAGCTGCCTCTCTGGATAATTAGCAATTTCAACCCAAGGAAGATACTGTAAAGTACACTTCAGCTTCAACATCAATAGACAAACGCTGGGGTAAGTACTGAAATTAGACTGCTTTAAATACTATATGGAACTTATTTTCAATCATGTGCACTTGTAAACTTCTATCTAATACTATATCATATTAAAATTCCTTCGAGCCTACCGTAGAAATCTGAGATTTCCTAACAGAAATGAGATTACACTGTAACTTTAAGAATTTTCCAAATAAAAATACTTCAAAGTAGAATTTATTATATGTACATTAAGCAATGTAAAAAATCGTGTCTACCATTTTCATAGTCTTTTGTTTGCTGGTGCTGCGTGTGTGTATTTCTAAGAGCTGTGAAATGGCCTCTGTACTCGCTAATTTGCTTGTATCTTTGTTATGAATTAAATTGATGGGTGAGTTTCACTTGAGAAATTCAGGGCTTTAGAGTTGAAATACAGGTTTTCCTGACCTCTGTACTGATCTTTATTTTGTAGTTTAAAAAGATCTTTAGAAATTTAACCTTGGGCAGAAAACTCTCTGAGACTTACTTTCTTGCTGCTTTGTGATTAAAATGTAAACAAGATAATATATACAAATGTTTTGGAAGTTCATATTTCAAGAAATCCTTACTGTTACAAATAATTGTAAGAAAAATTTCATATAAATTATCTCCATTGTCATCTTAACTAAAAAAGAAAACCCACGCAGGTAAAAAGATTCATATATATTATTTGCTTCAGATTTAGAAACAAACTAGTAGAAATTTTTTTCCAGGCATGATCAAAAGTAAATCTAGACAAAAATTTAACTGAATAATTGTTTTTATTTTTTTAGACTTTTAGAAAATATGCAGGGAGGTGACCATGGATAGTTACGTAAGAAAAAGATTCATTTAATCAGATCATTATAACACACAGTCTCTGGTGATTTTTCATAAACACCTAGTTTTTTATAAAACAGAATTATTAAAATACAAAGCAGAAGTAATTTATAAGTACACATAATTAGAACACTCCTACTTTAATAATAAGGCACTTTCCAGAAAACTAAAAATACATTTTTAAAAATTACAATCTCATAATGATCATTATTGAAATTATGTATCCTGTATTTGACCACTGCACTGTGAAAAAAGCTCACCTATGGTCTTGCTCTTTTAGAAATGTATTTTAAAACTAAGTGACCAGAAGACATGGCCACTGGCAAAGCATTAACAAGAAAGAAACCTCGATAAAATACCAATGAGGTACTGAATCCTTTCTTCTGTTAGTGAAAGTCATAGGCAAAAGTTCTAAAATTATACAATTACAAAAATAAATCAAGTCAGCATGTCATTTCTGCTTTTCTACATTAATAAATTAACCATGTAACATTGTTCAAAATTATGTCAGTTACGCGTATAATAATCTTTTAAATTAATGAAGTGATGAAGCAGTTTGATGACACCCATGATTTACAAGACTGCTTTTAGCTAATGTTAAAAGCCTCTCTTTTAATAAATTATCCTCTTGAGAAATTACCAAAAATGAATATTTTCAATGCTAAATGTTTCAAGGTTTACACTTTTTCAATATTTTAACAAATGGCAAGGGAGACACATTTTTCAAAATATATCTTCTTTTACATATATTTAATTGAAATTAATTAGTACATTACTTTAAAAGAAAATGATTATATAGGATCATTTATGAAAATTTTTGTGAAGCAATAAAGCTGAATTTAAACAATGAAATCAATCATGTCTTTACAAAATCTGTGTGATTTCTGGCTTTTTCACCAGAGAGGAGCAATTCTACAGAATCTATACTCTGAAAGCCTGAGTGCTTCGCTCTTAGATTAATTATTGTCTTAATGCTTTGTCTGAGTTATTTATCAAGCTTAAACTTGTATTGCTAATAAACTTCACAATTTTACAGTGCTTTTTGCTTTGTTCAACTTTAAGCATTTCTTTAGGAATTTTTATAAGTGATTTTAACTGCAGTCTATTTCTTAGTTCTATTGTGAATAATAACAATCAGACCCTACAATCAAAGTATATCATTTCCGCTGTCTTGTGGTTTTATGCAGCCTCAGAGATATGTCTGAAAACAAGAGAAGTAATATCTTATGGAAAGATGTTATTTAAGTTCATTAGGAAAGCAAAATAAATTTCAGTCAACCCAGAATATGCTTGCATGTGATAATAGCGAGAAAGAAATAATTCTAAAATATTACTAGCAAAGAAAGCTTGAAATTGATGTTCCCTGTGCTTATGGATTTGTTTCCATAATGTGGAGTCTGATTTTTATTCCACTTCTGAATTAGTAATGTGCCTAGTACATTGGACCAATTTCTTTTCAAAGCATTTGCAGTTCCAGCCCTGAAAACAAGAATAATTAATTCGTGCTTCTTGAGCCCAATGGATGTAATTTTAGGCAGGCAGATGTCAAGGAAAAAATTTTTAGAATTCTTATAATCGATGGCAATGTAATGGAGAATTGCCTGTTGGCATTTCAAATGATTTTAAGGAATTTTAAACTTTCATCAATGAATTTTTAATGCATACTAGTAATGGACTCTCGTGGGTTTGTAGCCTATGCACAGTAAAACAGAACTTTAAGCATATTATTTTTCTTTAAAAATAGCTTGAAGAAAATAATGATAGTGTTGGAGATATGAAGCTTTCAGGTTTTTTAAAATAATATATATCTGCATCAAACTGTTTATGAATTACAATCATTTGAGGAAGCAAATTTTCACAGGTTAGTAAAGAAAATGAGAAAGACTCAGTGATCCTTCCATATACATACACAGCACAGGACTTTTGCTAAAGGATCCCCCTTTGCTATTAGTGCTATAATTGGGCTTCTGACTTTTGCATCCCTGTGGTGAACCATGTATTTTGGAGAAACATTGCACAAAGTTTAGGAAGGCGAGTTTCTAAACATTTTATCTTTTAAATATCTGATATTTCACCACCCATGTTGATTTTTTATTGTTATCATTAAAATTATTTCCAAGCAATAACTTCAGTGAATACAAAATTATATGATATCGAAACTGATTTAAAAAATCCTTACCTGGATGAACTAAAACTTACTGATATCACAAGAGAGGTGAGAGGATTACCAAGAGCTCTCAGAGACTCTGTGATAACCCAAAAAAGTACAGCTAGTGCTAGTTTTCATGTTTTTTATTTTTAAAATTAGCACATATTTGTAGTTTATAATGTTTACATTCCTTGTAGGGAATTGGCACGTCTAAATGATACAGTTTAGTTACTGTTTTCATCCTTTTTGCTGTCCCCTCCTCTCCCTTGTATTCATCTCCAGATCCCTTTCCTTTTTTTTTTTTGTACACATTTGCATACATGATGTTTATATCCTTTGTAAATAGGAAAGCACAATTTTGAAATATACATCAATATACTTCTGGCAGCTCGAGCCCTGTGTTCTAATCCATACAAATTTTGAGGCATATGTCTTTGGACTTCAGTTTGGCCTTTACTTGAAGTGGAATCACCTTACGTATTTTTAGCAAGAATTATGACATCTTTTTTCTTGGCCTTTGTAGAGCTGCAGAAATACAGTGAGAAAATACATGAGAGCATTTTTAACTCCTTGAAAAAAATTGTAGTATGTCTTCCTGAGTTTCAAATCATTTTTAATTTTTCTACAGATTGAAAGTAGATAATGCAATATGACCTAGATTAAATATTACATATATAGTAAATGCACATATTTTATATTTAGAAATTTTTATGTGGTTTTAAGAGCAAGTTTCCTTTTTGTAGGTATATTATATTATGCCATACATTTACAATCCCTGTGTTTTCTTCAACAAAATACCAGAAAGACAAAGAATTTTCAGATCGGTACAGGAAAGACTTTGCCCCACTCGTTTTCAATGGAATCTTTAATGGAAACTCCACATCTTGGGCTTAGTCCTCATAGACATAGAAGCACGGTGGCTGAGAGGTTTAGAAATGTATTTGCACTACATTTTCAAGGCTGCACTTTGGAAGCCAAGCAAGTCTTTTACTTTTTACAACATAGAGAGCAGCAAATTCGCCACTGTTTTTCAAAATAGAGTGCAGTGTGCCTCACAGACATGGATCTAATAAAATGCTCTATTTATTGGTTAAGCATTAACAGCATCTCTTATTTTACTCCTGTGACCTTCTTTGGCAGTTAGTCACACATTCCGATTGAGCAGGCGCCACAAAAATATCTCTGTATAAAGAAAGAGAAGAAGTCTAATCGGCCATCAACCTCTCCTTTCCAGCTTCACTGACTCCATAACCTGGTAGCTTCTAGTTCATCACCAAGGGCCAGGCAACTGAGACTGGGGAAGAAAAAACAGACAAGCTATGCCTCAGATTGAAGGCCAGTTCTCTACCTCCCCAGACTTGTGTGTCCACGAGCAAAAACCCAAAGGGTGGCTATCCCCTTCGCTTGACTCTGTGTTCGTCAAAATGTACTGTACCTGACCCTGGCTGTTATCCAGAGCAGTGTTGATTGTTTTATTTTATTTGCTTTTACCGTTCCCTTTCTATATAGCAGTGATATTTGAATTCCATTTATGAGAATAATATGAAATTCCCCCTTAAATAGATATAGTCCTTATTTAAATATTTAAAGAAAATTGTACAAATAGCACAGTGAGGCAAATACAGTGACAGTAATCCTGAAACTTTGCAAGTAGCTTAAGATGAGAAACCACTGAGTCAACTCTAAAGCAATTGTGGCAAAGGGTAACCACTCTCCACTTTTAGCAATATGTCTGTAATAATTACAGAATTTTATGTTAATTATTAAGACTTAATTCTGATCAAGTAAGATATATTAATTTTCCAAACTGAGGAGCAGAAGATTCGATTCTTGTCATTAAAAGTTACATAGTTAACAGCACTAAGAGAGGGACAGTAAGCTTTTAAAATGAGGCTCTGTGTGCCAAACAGAACACCTTTTTCAGTTTACCAGACTAGTCAATGGGAACAGTCACACGAAGACTGAGGATGAAGTGTTGTTTTGTGTTAAATTTGTGTGTTCCCCTAAAAAGCAGAATTTTAGCACACTTGCCAACTATAAACGAACATAATTGGAAAATTCCTTTCGAGTATTATAGAATATGAACCCAGCTGAACTAATCACTTCACAATGGTGTTAGGAGGTTAACTATCTAATGGTGATAAAACATTTTATTGATGGAAAATGCCGTATTAAATACCAAAAATTACCATTACTTGTATCACTTTTCAGTATTTATATTCAATGAAATTATAAGTAAAGAAAAAATATGAGTATCATGCAGTTATTACTCTTCTGATCATCAGCCCGTAGAGAGGTAATATTTAATCCTATCTGTCATGCTTGTGGGGACATCAGCATTTATCAGTGAAGTCTGATGCATCAGGTAGTTGACAGGCATTTAGAGGCAGACAAATGTATATGCAGAATAATGCTGCCAGTTTGTCGTTTCATAGGCAAGAAGAAAAAGTATGAAAATAAGCCTTGGTTTGCCACTGTGCTTGTTTAAAAAAAAAAAAAAACAAGGTGAAGTTCTCCGAATTTAAGCTTGCATTTCAAATTTAGTCCTAAATCTATATAGCAGGATTGTCTATGACTTCCGTAAATCAAATGATTCCTTAGAAATGTGAATACAGTCAGCTCTTCATATCTGTGATTGCATCCATGGATTTCATTAACTGCAGATCAAAAATACTGAGAAAAAAACATTGTATCTGCACTTTTCTTGTGAGCATTTCCTAAACTATACAGCATAACATCTACTTCCATAACATTTAAGTTGTATTAGGTATTACAAATAATCTAGGAATGACTTTAAGCATGACTCTCGCATCCCTATCTCTTATATGTGTGTGGATTATATGCAAATACTATGTCACTGTATATAAGAGACTTGAGCACCCTCCGATTTTAGAATCCACAAAGGCCCTGAAATGCATCCCTTATGGATGCTGAGGGAGAACAAGAGTATTTGTTATTCTATGCCAAATAAACTTACACGAATGAACACAATGTCAGTAAAATCTTCAGTAGCACTAGACAGTCAAATACATTCAAGATCTCACCTATGATTTCTGTAAAACAGTATATAAAACAAAGACCTACTGTATTATAGCCCCGCAGATAAAAAATTTTTGAAGTTTCTCTAATAGGAAATTTTATTTTTTTTATAAGAATAGTGTTTTAGAGTATGATTTCTATTTTTTAAAAAAAATAAAAGCACCACTTTCCTTAACAGTGTGCCTTTGCATTTTCTATGAAGATAGATACGTCAGCCATATAAACAGTATCAATTTGATACAAGGTAGGCATAGATCTGAAATAGAGCTCTGAACCATAAAGACGTGTAACAGGAACTCAAGTGAAGGACTATAGACCACTTATCCAAGCATAATTACTTGAACTCTCGACCTTTCATACTGAAATTAGTGAGCATTTTCATTTTCCTTATGCAATCACTTACTGTCCTTTCCCCATTAGCATTTAAAGAGGCGAGGATATTTAAATGAAAAAAGAAGAAAGGGGGGAAAAGTCCTCTGTTAATTTGAGGCTGAACATCTGATCCACTAAAATTGGCAAAGGAATCCTTGACAACTGCCGCTTTGCAGTCCACAGCCTCGCGGGAAGAAGACAAATTGGAGAGAGGGCCAGTTAGCGTGGCTCCATTTGGACTCCTCCTATCAGGGACGGGTAATGTGTTTTGCTGCAAAGTTATTTTTCAGTTCTGTTGAACAAAGAGCCTGCTTACAGATAGAACAATATAGAACGCTCATTTGTAAATGTCCTTATCTGGACACTTTTCCATTTATTTCATTTTTGGCACCTTATAGTAGGAGCCCCTTAAAAACCACAGACGATGAATTGGTATGCGACACAAACGGTTCAGAATCTGCCAGCTTTGAGCTGCTCACCACAAGTAACCTGCCTGTCTCCAGGTGTCCTGATTTTAAATAGTCAAGGAGAAAGGAAAAGGATTTAAAACCACTCATGCCACCACTTGTGACTTGTATGTAGGCTTCACTTATCTAAAGTCCATTTGACTAAAGCTCGGGACTGACCCCAGCCCGTCTGTCCATAGCTTTCACCAGCCCCTGTGGGCTTCAGATAATGAGTAAGAGCCTGACTTCTTATAAACGTGGAGGGAGGCATTTTCCTCTCTTTCTCATAGCAGTTGACAAACTCCTCAAATTGATTACCTCTCACAAAATAACAGCCAGACAGTTGTTGCCCATGAAGCTGTCAAGCCTACCCATATATACTGAAGACAGATAATTCCATGGATGTAAAACATGTCTGTGGCCTTGACATCCAAGGAAAACAAAGACATGGTCACTGTATGGAGGTATTCACAAGGCAGAGGCAAGAGAAGTGTCCCAGCCAAAGGAAATAAAGGGATCAGACTGATTTCTATCATACTTTATCTTGATTTTTTTGACATTCATAAGAAGCCTGGTGACACTGTGTTGTAGGAGGGCTGGACAGGCCTGGCCTTGTTTGTAATTCAGACTGAATAGTCTTCCCAGAGGGTCACTTGAGTACGTCAGCTATTTCTTCTTCTTTCCGCCCTCCCTGCCACTGTCCAGACCACTAGCCCCTCCTCCTGCTCTGCTGTGGCATCTCAAAATGCTTTAAAGAAGATGATGGTTGAAATCTTTGTGATGATAAAAGACAGTCTTGCTCTTACACAATCAGCTCCTTCCCCCATTGTAAACAAATCTTAATTCAGATTTATTCAGATTTATTTAAAAGTCCCTGGAACTGAAGGGCAAGGAGCAAAGAGCATCAAGACAAAAAAGGAGAATACGATTTTTGAGACTTTTAACTCTGCTGGAATAGCCTTACACAGAAGTGCGGTAAGGAGAACTGATACTAGAATTAAATTTGCATAAAATTAATCTGGGAGTAAGTGAGAGAAACCACGCCTTCATTTATTACCAACTTTACCAAAACTTTATTTACCAAACTTTACAAAATGGCTTTTAACCAGGAATGACTATCAGACTCATATACACAAGAATTCATCTTGAAATTCCTGAATCAGACACCCTGGGTTTAGAACTAGTAGTGAACTTTTACATTTTTGATAACATTTTGGGCTATACCCTGGCTTAGAATAGATTTAAAGCTATAGTGCTCAATCCTGTATGATTAATCTCAAGAATCACCTGGGAGCTTAACAAATACAGGTGTCTGACCTCTATGCCAGGTGTAGGTGATCAGAATACTGTTGTTGAAAGCCCTACATATGACTCTGATTATCAGCCAGATGTTGGAATTGGTTCTTTATATCACACCCAGATAAATTCCAACATCGACCAAAGAGCTTGACTGAATAGGTCTACTTAGGGACCAGGAGTCTGAGTTTCAAAAAACATCTGATATAAATACGGGGAAGGTAACACTGTAAAATGCTGGGGTTTACATCTCTGTGTTCACCACGGGTAGAATACAACCCTAAGTAGGGGAAGCATACATCCGGGTTGGATGTACCTCCATCCCTGACCCCGTCTCTTAGTTTTTCCTGCCTACCATGAGGTGAGCAGCTTTCCTCTTCCAGACCCTTCCACCTTGCTGTTTCTGCCAGGAGCCAGGCAACCAGGAAAGGGCGAAACATCAAAAATGGGAGCCAAAATAAATCTTTCCTCCTTTAAGTTGCAGATGTCAGGTATTTTGTTCCAGCAACAAGGAAAATGCTTCTGAGGTTGCAAACTTACAACTTTATTTGAAGCCTTTGTCCTCATTAATCATTAATTTATATACTTTAAAATAAATAAGTAAACCAAAGCATCAGCTGTATGTCAGACACTGTGCTGAGACCTCGGCAGCTTACAGTCTAGTGATAGAGACAGACACAGAAATAATAATTAAAAGGCACAGTTGCAAGTAGAGACAGAGAGAAATTCAGGGACAGAAGTAAGGTGTAAACACAAAACTAGCAGCAACTGCCTCCGTCTGAAAAGGCTGATGAAGATTTTAGAATACAGGTGACTTTAATAGTAAGATCCAAATCCTAGGTGGGGGAAGTGGTATTTAAAGTTGCCATGATGTTTCCTGTAACATGGCCTCAGACCACTATTTTCAGGAGCATATTACTTGGGGCACCCAGAGCAATATAATCAGAATATCTTCCACTGGATCTTAGGGATGTTCATTTCTACTGGGTTTTTGTGATGACTCGGAAAGCACTGGGTTGTTAGAACTATTGGCAGAGACCCTTGACGATCCTAGGGTTTATTCGAGGGAAATGTAAGTGCATGATATTAAAGTGGGGATTATTTTTAAGTCATCAAAAGCCAAATGAGATGTCTGCATCTGGTCATGGAGTGCCAAGACCCAGTTTGTCCTGCTAGCTGAGATGCACACACACATACACACAGAAAAGCTAAAATGATGAAACAACACAATGGAGAAACTAGTTATCAAGTAGTAAAGTGATTCCAAAGGACAGGGAGAAATCAGATGGGCCCTGTAGAGGTGTTGAGAAAATTTCTAAACTCTATTGCAAGACAAAGGAGCCCAGGCAGAGGAAGCAAAATTTGGTAAAGATCTAGAGATAGTAAGGCATACAGAGATGTCAAGACAAAGAACTTGATAGGAAAAATGTGACAAAGTCCACATTACAAAATCACATTGAGACTTTTAACTCTGCTGGAATAGGTCCACATTACAAAATCTTCCACTATCATTATGCCAAAAAATTCAATAACTTGATTAGGTGAACAAATTCATTGAAAGACATAATTATCAAAAATTACTTAAAAAAAGAAATAATTCGAAAATATCTACAAAATATTTTCTACAGATTATTAAAGAAAATGTTATCTGTTAATAAGTTTCCCAGCATGAAACAAACAAAAAATAACAATAACAGGTCCAAATTGTTCGACTTGTGAATTCTACCAAACATGTAAGGAAAACATCATGCGCCTCTATGTAAACCATTCCATAGAATCAAAAAGGAAAGAACACTTCTCAGTTCATCTTGTGAGACCTGCCATATTAATCTGATATTGAAACTGGACATAGGACATTGTAAGAAAATATAGACCAACATTCATCATGAATATCAGAAAAAAGTGAACAAAATGTTAATGCATCTGATGATACGTTAAAGAGATAGTGTATCATAACCAAGTAGGTTTTATTCCATTAACCCAATATTGTTCTAGTATTGAAAGATAATGCTGGGCATTGTGGCACACATCCAGCACTAGGAAGGCTGAGGCAGTATGATCACACGTTTTAGCCCAGCCTGAGAAATTTAGCAATTTAGTGAGATCCTGTCCCAAAATAAAAGATAGAAAAGAGAAGCTGAAGAAGCTCAGCACAAGGGCCCCACGTTCACTCTCCAACTGAAGAAGAAAAAAGAAAGAGAGAAAGAAAGAAAAAAAAAAGAGATGAATAAATGCAAACACACAAAAATGTGTTTGGCAAAATGCAATACCCGTTCTAGATAAAAATCCTCATCAAACTAGAATAGTACTGGGCCCAGTAGAGCACTTTATACCACTAATCCTAACACTAATTATACCTGTAATCCTAGCTTCTTGGAAGACTGAGGCAGGTGCACCACAAATTGGACGCTAGCCTAGGCAACTTAGTCAGAACCTTTCTCCAGCTAAAAAGTAAAATTGGGTGGATGCATAACTCAGCAGTAGATTCCCTGGTTTCAGTGTCTAAACTGTTCTCTCCCAAAATATGTATTAAAGTTTTAGCCTACAGAATGTCAGAATGAGAACTGGAAATAATCAGTTAACATGAGTTACCATGGAGTAAAAGGAGCTTTTAATTCAACATGGCCTCTGTTTTAAAAGAAGGGACAAGCAAGGAGTCTACCCAGAATCTCAGAGAGCACACAGCCATGCCTAAAGCTTACTGCAGGCATCTGTCCTCTGGAACCGAGAAATAATAAATTTCTATTGTTTTAAACCCGGTTTTTGATGGCTTCTTACAGAAGCCATAGACAATGAATACAGAAGCAAACTTCTTTCTTTAAATTTATTTTGAAGGAAAACAAGACAGAACAAAGCCAATCGAGACAATGCAGGAAAATTAGTACAGAACTTCAGAGCAGGATACCAGGATAACAGTAATAGCTACCATAGTGTATCTTGTTATCTTCACAATAGTTGTCCATTCCATCAGGTGTACAAAATCAAACCAAAAACAGAACATTATAAAACCTATCAAAACAGAATGTTGAATAGAGAAAAACAATCAGAACAAAGCAAAACAATGAAAACAATATTTGCCTTCAAAGAGAAGACAGAAGGAAATCCCCAATATTTGCTATATTGCATATGGGTCACCCTCCCAAAAGATGCTCAGATCTCTGGCCCCAGGTCAGCACAATCAACCAAACAGTACAAGCATTTAGTTGCTTTATGTGCCTTAGTTATCACCTCCAGCTGTCCTCAACACCATCCAGTTGCTAAACAGGTTGGGGGGTGGGGTGGGAAACATTTGCTCCTCAGCTACTGACTTGTGGGAGATGCTGACTTGTACTCTTCCTGGGTGCCCACTGCTCCCCGGTGCTGGTGCCCACTTACCAGGAAGGTGGGTAAGTTGCTTTTTTGCTGAGCCCCTAAGTTCCAACACGGCTACATCTCGGGAAATGCTGACTGGTTCTCCTCCTGGTTCGCCCGTCGCTCACTCATGCCACAGTCGCTTACCAGGAAGGAGCAAAAGCAAACTTCTTAATCCTGATAAAAAGTATCTATGAAAAATCTACAGCTAACAACACAGCTAATGGTGAGGGAGTGAAAGATTTCCCCTAAGGTCAGGAATAAGGCAAAGGTGTCTGCTTTCACCATGCTGTTCACCATTAGGTGACGGATCTAGTCAGTGCAATATGACAAGAAAAAGAAATAAAACTCATTCAGACTGGAAAAGAAATGCAGCCATATTTACTTAAAATGTGAGAATCTATGCATAAAATTGATGTGATTTACATATAGCTACCAAAGCTAGTGTTTAACAACTTTACATCTTGCAAATCCAATTTGCATCAAAATACAAAATTCTATTAGATTTCTGTATACCAGCAATAAACAATTAGAAACTGAAATTTTAAACATATTATTAAATTATCATCAAAAGCTAGAAAACACAGTATTTCCGGTCTCAGTTCCAACATACAAAGAGCTTAGAAGTCATCATCTCCATTCTTACAAAAAGAAAAGGTGAAAATAAAACCCTGAAAATCAATTGTTGTTTCTAGACTCAACAGGAAATTGGGGTCACAGGGACAGTGTCATTTGAAGTCTAAAGAGACAGGTAAATAGATAACAACTGCTACCCAAAAGAGAAGCGGTTGGAAGGCTAAACTTATGAGAGCACTTCAATGGTAATTCTGATGAGCTTCTGGAGGCTGAATGTATACTAATATGACAGAGAAAATCTCTGGAGCTCATAGAGTTAGAATAGCAACCACATACATTTGTCAGTTTTGCTTCAGAAATGTAAATAAATTCCAATATACAGAGCCAAGAAAGATTCCCTGTGGCCTCAGCATGAAAAAAATCATTCTGAAATACCCCTGGAGTGTTTTACTCTGGCTAGACTTTATAGAGTCTCAACCATGGAGAAAGATGTTTACCCAACGTCAGCCACCTTTCTCACAAAAGGTGGGAAAAAGCTAAAAACCACTTGTGAAGGTCAAAGCCCAGAGGCGATAAAACACTGAAATTTAATCCTAAGATTATAGAATGTTTCTTCTCGCCTAAACACTGTCACAATAAGATTCTAGTAAACAGGTATAAAAAAATGGATTATAGATGAAAGAGCTAAAAAGCAAAGACTCCATTTAAAGAAACAGGTCTTGTAGAAGCCCAAAGACAACCAGTAGAGACAAAAAAGAAAAGAAAAGAAAAGAAAAGAAACACACCACTAAAATTTGGAGCCTCTGGCATTTCCATCTACAGAAACGTTTAAACACAGTCCAACTCCAAACAAAAAGAACATAAAATCTCATACTTTAACTGATTACTGGTCTAGTTACACTTTGTTGCATTTCTTTTTATTTTCTGTTCCTTCTTTTTCTGCCTACTCTGATTAGTTGAAAACAGTTCCAGTTTAGTTCCCCTATTAGCATATTAACTGTAATTTCTCAAAAACTTCTAGCTGTTGCCCTAGAATTTACAATATACATTTGTGCTCATGTAATCAATGGAAAGATGTAGTTGTGTTAACCTTAGACAAAGCAAACTTTAGAGTAGGGAACTGTTAGGCTTCAAAAGCATTGCATCTTTTTTTCAAAGAGAATAAATAAGAAAAACATTACCAAATTTCAAAACAAGATAATAAGAGAGTAACAATGGTTAATGTATGGCATATTGTTATCTTCAAAATAGTATCTGCTCACATTAGAAGCTGTAGGCATTAAAAAAAAAATGGACCAAACAATATAAGCACATACCTTTCTTGTCAATGAACTGAAGGATAGTAATAGTATAACAATCTTAACTATCTTATATGTTTATATACATATTTTCCATTTCCTCTTCCTTTTTTATTCCTTTTCCCCACCCCAATTTCTCTTTCCTCCTGAACAGTTTCTTCCCAATTCACAATAACTATTGTACATCTTGGATAGTATTTTCTCTTTCAATTTCCTACACTAGGGAGGTAATACAATGTTTACATATGCAAGTCTGATTTATTTAACTTATAAGTATGGTATCAAGATGCATGCATTTACCCATAAATGTACCAAGCTTATCCTTACTTATGACTGAGTAGTACTCCATTGTATAAAAGTATCATAGCTTTTCTGTCCATTCCTTGGTTGATGGGCATTTGGGTTGCTTTCAAGATTTAGCTATTACAACTTGTGCTGCTATAACTATAGGTGCACATATATCTCTGTGATATGTCTTCAGTTCTTCTAGGAATATGCCCAGAAGGGGAATGGCTGGATTGGATGGAACCTCTACTCCTAGCTTTTTGATGAATCTGCATACTGGTTTCCACAGCGGTTGTACCAGTCTACACTCCTACCAACAGTGGAGAAGGATTCCTTTTTCCCCAAAGCCACACTAGCATCTGTTATTGATTGGTTTCTGGGTAACAGTCACTCTTTCTGGAGTGAGATGGAATCTCAGTGCTGTTTTAGTTTGCGTCTTTTTAATGACCAAAGATATTGAGCATTTTTTCATGTATTTATTTGCTATTTGTATTTTTTCATCTGAGAAATGTGTATTCATCTCAGATGCCCAAAAACATTACCTCCTAATAAAGGGGTTAATTCTTCAGGAAACTTTAATGTTGTGTGTTTACCTAAAGAAAAGATCATTGAAAACATGAAGCAAAAACTTACAAAACTGTGAAAAGCAATAGACCAATCCAGTATTGTGGTTGAAAACAACTCTCTTTTGGTAATTGATAGATTAAGCAAATAGAAAAATCCTAAGAATATAGTGGGTGTAAGAAGCACTATAAATCAAATTAACTAGTTGATATTTATGAATTAGTCCATCTGATAATATCAAAATACACATTCTTCTCAAGTTCTCAAAACAGACCACATTTTGGAAAAGAAAACATACCTAAAATTTTTAATTAATAAAAATTTTAGAAAATATGTTCTTAGACCACAGTAGAATAAAAATAGAAATCAATAATAGAAAAGTGTCTAGAAAATCTCCATATAGGAATTAAACAACACACGTCTATGTAACACATGCATAAAATGAAACATCTCAAGAGGAACTTTAAGATAATATGAATTAAATAATGAAAATACAATTTATCAAAATTTGTGGAAAATTGCGAAAACAGTGCTTAAAGAGAAATTTATGACATTAAATGCACATATAAAAATAAGAATTAGGGCCAGGGACATAGCTCAGCGTCACAAGTGCCTGCCTGACAAGCATGAGATCATGAGTTAGACCCCCAGTACCCCCCTAAAAAAAGATAAGAGTCAGATGTGTTGACACATGTCTGTAATCTCATGTGCATGAAAATAGTGAGGATCACCATGTGTTGAAGGCCAGCTTGGGCTATATAGTGAGTTCAAGGCCAGACTAAACTACGTAGTGCTACCATGTCTCAAAAATATAAAAGGATATGGTGAGCGAGGCAAAGTTACTATCAAGAACTGAGTTCCCACTTTAGAAAATTAGAAAATAAATAAGAGTAACTTCAGCCTGAAGCAAGAGAGAAATGAGAGTATAAATCAACAATACTGAAGACAGAAAAACCACAGAGAAAAAGCAATGAAACCAAAAGTTGATTCGTGGAAATATTAATAAAATTTTTAAAATTCTGGCCAGGTTAATCAAGACTAGAAGAGAGAAGACTTAGATTTCCAGTATCACGTATGAAAGAGTAGTCATTCCTACCAAACAAAAATATTGAAAGGGATACTCAAGGAATAACACGAACAACTCTATATCCACAAATTTGGTAAGTTTCATGAAATGATCACAACTACCAGTTGCTTTCAGAACATGATTCTTTTAAAGACACAATCTAACTATAATTCACCTAAAAATATGAGATTGATCATATCTATTACATAAATTGATAATACAAAGCTACAGTGATAAAAAAAAAAAAGTGTGAAGATCAGTGGCACAGAATAGGAGACGCAGAAACAACTTCAAGCAAGCTCAGCTACCTTACTTTTGTCAAAGAGCCAAACATGTCTGCTGGAAGAAAGACGGCCTCTTTAAGAGTTGAGGTTGGGAAAACTGATTTTCCACATGCCAAAAACTGAACCTAGACCCATAATCTTTCAATAAAATAAAATAAAAATGGATCAAAGATTTAAATATAAAATCAGAAACAATCTACTGGAAGATAGACTGGTTAAAATTCTTGCAGGCAAAAATTTATGAACAAACCCTACCAGCTGTACAGGAAATATTACCAAGAATCGATAACTGGGAGCCACATCAAATTAAAAAGCTTCTTTCTTCTCTGCAAAGAGGTGAAGAGACAACCCACAGAATGCATAAAACATTTTACCAGTTATTTCTCAGAAAAAGCACTAGCATTTATAATACATGAAGAACTCAAAAAATCAGACTCCTCCCAAATATAAAGATGCAATCCAAAAATGGCCATTTGAAATGAACAGGCATTTCTTAGATGGACAAATACAAACAACAAATAAATATATGAAAAAAGTGATCAGAATCACTGGTCATTTAAGAAATGAAAATTACAACAACATTGAGATTCTATTTCACTCCAGAAATAATGCCGGCAGGAATTAATCATTAACTGGGCATAGTGGCACATACCTATAATCCCAGCACTCAGGAGACTGAGGCAGGAAGATTGTCATAAGTTTGAGACCAGCGTGGGCTACAAAGTGAGCTCAAGGCCAGCCTAAACTGCATAGCGAGACCCCGTCTCAAAATAAAATAAAATAAAATAAAATAAGGGTTGAAGGGAGAGAAAAGGAATAGGGAAAAAAGTATTGAGATGTATTATGTACAGGTACAAATTTCCTATAATTTATGTGATCAATACTTATGACAAAAATAATAAAGTTTTTATAAAAATGTATAATAGATGAAGCTTTGGTCTTTTCAGAATGGTGGAGCTATTTTATATGATACTATAATGGTGGTTACATGACACTAAGTATTTGTCAAAACATTTACAGCACAAAGAATAAATATCAGTGGGTTCATTGAAAAAAAGATACAGAGGGCCTTGCATCCCAGGATGAGATGCAGATTGCGATGAAGATCTAATTGTATTACAAATGTGCTAAAGAACCTCTTTGAAGGAGAGGAGGCAACTTAAGAGATTTTGGAAAAGAAAGCGAAGTGTGCAAGGTGAAAGATACTGCAGAAGTTTGTACAAAGGGGTATTCTATAGGAGTATAGTTAGGAGCCCTGATATGATACTCAAAGGGGTATTCTATAGGAGTATAGTTAGGAGCCCTGATATGATACTTGTATATTGCTGGCATTGAACAATTAAGTAAATGGAATGCAGGTGGTGGCATCCAGTTTCTCACTGTTGAAGCAAGAGTTTACACATAAGCAGGGGAAGAGGTTATAATGTTCTCTGATGTACTCTGATATACTCAGAGTATAATGTACTCTGATCCAGTAGTAGTGGATCAGAGTTAGAAATAGCGACATGAATTCGTGTTTAGATTAACACAGGCAGTTGGTTATACACACAGGCACACATTTTCTTGCTCGGCTAGCAAAACAGGCATAGAAGAAACAACAAATCTCCCTAGTAACAATGAGCTCACCCAGTCCCAAATTTTTAGTTTCTAATGCTATTCTTCAGTAAAAGCAGCCAGGAATCCTTGGATAAAGGGTGATTCTGGAGGATAAAGGGCCTGGAGCAGGACATATACACAGTATGAACATGCAGTGTTTATAGTGTCAGAAAGCAAGGAAATGTGGGAAAAGCTCATACATACACATACATACACACATACATACATACATACATTGATTTGGAGTATGCCAAAGAGATGCAATAGCCAATTGAAAGAATTCTCCATAGTTAAAGATAGAACAATTCATTGACACAACAAAATGGTATTCAGGCTGGGGATTTAGCTCAGCGGCATAAGCACCTGCCTTGCAAGCGTGAGGTAGTGAGTTTGATCCCTGGTACCAAAATAAAATAATAAAATAAAATGGCATTAAATTTTAATCTTAAGTATAAAGTAAGAATCTCTCAGTTGATACTTATATAATGTTTGAATGAGTATGTTAGGGAGAAAGAAAAAACAAATCTCCCATGCATAATTCCAAGTAATTTATGTTAATACTTAAAGAGAGGGAATATAATTTCTTACTCATGAGGTATGGGGATAGAGACTTCTTTCCAAAGAGCACAGTACAGAAAGGGAGAAAAAAGTCAACTTTCCTCTGGAGAAACACAATAAAGTGCACCTCAGACCATAATCAAGGTCAACATTGACAGCCATAAATCACGTTGACAGTTTGTATCCTTGATCCGATGTGATGAAATGGTACTTTACCTCTGTGGTCTTCCTTCCAAAAATGCAAAACTCCAGCCTAATCATGAGAAAAACATAAGATGCATTCCAATAGATGGGCATTTGCAAGCTATGTGGCTCACCCTTCTCAACTTCGTCAAGGGAATAGAAAACAAAGAAAGTGTGATTAGCTTTCAGAGCCAAGAGCAGCCTAAGGAGGCCTGATGACTAAATGTAATGTGGCATCTTGGATGGAATCCTGAAACAAATACAGGACTTCAGATTCAAAAATCAAAGTAATATGAATAAAGCATGGATTTAAGTTAATAGTGTATCAACAGGACTCATGGATTTAACAAATATGGTACGCTAACACAATACTTTAAATATAGAAAAAATGAAGACTCAAGTATAGAATATGATAAACCTGTATATGATCGTCACAACTTCAGGTACTCAAAAACATGTCCAAAGCACAGTCTAATTTCGCAACAAAAAGTGTGAAGTACTCAGGAAATGAATTAGTTAAAGAAAGTTAATCATTGCACCTATGAGAAAAATTAGAATTAAAAAGGTTGACAATGTCCAGTGTTGTCGACTGTTGGCTACGACAAGGAGAAGCCTGAGTACTCGCACTTATCTTACTAAAACGTAAAATGTTAAGACCTTCTAAGAAAACAGTTGGCTGCTTCTTAAAAGCTAAATATATACCTATCTTATGATCCAACTCCTATATTCCTTGATGTTTACACAAGAAAAATGAAGACATATATCCCTACGAAGACTTGTACCTCATTGTTCATTGTGGCTTTATTTATAATAGCCAGAAACCGGAAACAATCGAAGTATTTATAAACGAGTGACAGGATCACTAAGACATTCTACCAGGATACTAACAGATGATGGAAAAGTACTATTAATAAATGCACATGAGAACATAGATGATTCTCAAAAAGTGCAATATGAAATAAACTATATAAAAAGTACATCATGTATGGTTGCATTTTTGTAAAATTTTAGAAATTTCAAATTAATGCATAACACTAGAAAATAGATCAGTGGCCCCCCGAGTTCAAGAGGTATTATAGAAGGATATGAAGGGAAGTCTGACGATGGTAGATGCATTTACTGCCTTCATTGTTCTAATGGTTTCACGGGCTTAAATGCATGGCAACAATTCTCAACTTGCATACTTTAAATACTAGCTCTTCATTGTATGCTAATTATTTCTCAATAAAGCTCTTTCCTCAAGAGGGTGACTTTGCACATGTGTTGGATATTTGAGGATGCCCTGCCATCTTTCTCCCACTTTTCTTCTACCCCAAGTGGCTGCATGTTAGGTAACTTCGGGAAAGGTTTTCTACCACATGCTATTTTCAAGGTGTTTTTGCTCACGTTGGGTTCTCAAAATCAAAAGTCACTATGACATCCCATAATTCAATATAATAATCTTAGCTCCCTTTTATAATTTTCATCTCCCTGCTAACGTGTATTTATACACAGGATATGATTTGTGCCCTTTGATGTGTGTTGTAGATAAGGAGAATGATATCTCTGTGTGATCACTTGACAAGCTAAGGAAAGCGAACAAAAAAGGAGACAGTTCAAGAAGTCTGCCTGGTTATACGGCAGCTTAGCGGGGACTGACTGAAGCTTCATGATGAAGTACTTTTCTAGACACAAGCTGCTAAGTAAAACAAGCCATTTTCTCAAAAAATCAGTTTAATGATAAATGAGTTAGAATTCAGACAAGGAAGGCTGAGCAGAGGATCTGTTCTAAGCCACTCCACTGATTCTGCCACAAGGAGCCCAATTCTAACGGATTACACTGCTCAATTATTACTATTTGTTGTTGATTTTTTAAAAATTTTATTTAAAAGGAAAAAGAGAAAAAACAAAAACAAAACAAAGTGGTGTAAGGGTACAAGTACTACAGAACTACAAAAAAAAAAAAAAAAAAAAAAAAACCAGTAAGAAATCACCGGTTAATACATTATATATTATCATCTTAGAGATAGTTGCTCAAGTCACAGTATCAAAGCAATCAAAGTGGACATTCAAACAGTGAGACTGCAAACAGTTGTGTTCAGTGATCCAACCAAAAGCATTAATATGGTCAGCTATTTAACACCCCTAAACACACTTGCAGTTGTATTCTTTAGAGCACTTTTTTCCCCTCTCTTTTTTACAACAAAATTTACACATTTTGGGTTTTATTACTCCTTAGTTCTTATTACTTTTGGGGGGGGGGAGAATAAAGTCAAATATGGCAAAACAAAGCTGTCAGTCAAAGCCAAGGATAGACATAGCACATGATGTAAAACAGAGTACAAGGTTATGAACAATGGTTATCAACAATGTCTCTTGTTTCCTTAAAAACAATTGTCTATCTCATTAGATATTATACAGTTGAACAAAACAGTAGAGAACAAGACCAATAAAACTTAAGCATTGTAAACATTACAGGACTTCCAAAGGAGACAATAGTCAAACCAGAATGGGCATCTTAGTGAATCTTATTGCCTTCAAAGTAGTTGCCTATACCCTCAAACTTAATACTATCATACACAATGGAACAGAGTCTAATCAGTCAAAACAAGATAGTGGGAGTATTACAGGACTTCAAAACAAGTTAATAGGAAATCAGAAAAAGTTACTATTATATATCCTGCTAATTTTTTAAATTTTCCCCTTAATTAAAAAAAAAACATAAATAACTAAATAATTTTTTAATGAATAAGGGAGAGATTGAGATAAAACAGGACATAACAATATAACAACACAGGTCAAAGCATAACTATTTCAGCAACCTAGTGCTTCACCACCAAATAACCCAACTTAATAGTAGTTACCATAATGTCTGTCTTTTTCCTTGAAATATTTGAATAAAACTTCATATACTATAGCTTCAAATATTTCCATATCAAGAAGCCTAGAATAAAACCTTTCCAATTAATAAGTGAAAACTTTGTAAGCCTTCAAGGCCACATAATGGGGAATCATGATTACCACATATTTTTATATATTTGAATCATTACTTACATTAGGGAAACTATTCGGTATTCACATATGCGAGATTGATTTATTTCACTTATGAGTATGGTCTCAAGCTGCGCCCATTTATTGATAAATTTCTCAATGTGATCCTTCTTTATAGCTGAGTAATACTCCATTGTATAGAAATACCACAACTTTTTTATCCATTCCTCAGTTGATGGACACTTGGGTTGTTTCCAAATCTGGCGATTACAAATTGTGTTGCTATAAACATAGGTGCACATATATCACTGTGGTATGATGCTTTCAGTTCTTCTGGGAAGATGCCTAGAAGTGGAATAGCTGGAATAAATGGGACTTCCAATCCCAGCTTTTTGATAGAATTTTCAGCTCAAGGGAACCATCTGATACGATTTTGGTGCGGCTGAAAAGATAAGAAATATGAAATAAAAGAGACCTTTATTTTAACAATGTGGGGAGAGACCCCCTGACTCTCTGGGGTCTGGCATTCTCTCCACCAGACACGTGGAGTGGAGGCATACATGTAGCTTAGGTTTGGGGTGGTGCCTAAGGGGCATTAGTGATGCACAGGTAGCCCATTGGTATTTGTTTGGCGTCACAGGTAAATTGCCTAGGGCGGGGAAAGGTGACTCAAGATAGAGCCCCTTGGTTCCGCCTCCCAGCTTCACCGGCTACAGTGTCCCATCTGGGGCAAAAACCTTTCAGTTGTGGAGTCCAGGAATTAAATTTAATGATAATTAACGATAGTTAAAGTCTATCAGGTTATTCGTCAAGTCTGTCTTTACTGCATTACTGCATACTTACTAACAAGCCCAGTAGGAGCCACAACTCTCATCCTCTCCTTTTGGACAGATGAGGAAACTGAGGCCCAGAGTTTTAGAAGGTAAAGCAAAGTGATGGACGGAGTTTGTGAGTGGAATAGCTGAGATTGGAACTCAGATCATGATTTCAAAGTTTTATCTTGTGCCCGTAATGCTATTTTCTGTACTAGATGTATATTAAGACATCTTCAGACTCAATGTTTTAAACAGATCAAAAAGCCACAAATTAGGTTGAAAAGAGTGGAAATCTGGGTAATTGTAGAGTTTAGGGTCCTGCTCCAGCACCACTGCCCACCCTGGTTAGAATGAGGTGGAGGGAAAGTTGATAGGAATCAGCAGGAAAACAGACAGAGGATCTAAAACGCATTAAGGAGAGTTATGTATGTACATGTGCCAACTCTCCACAAAGAATACAAACATTATTACTGCAAACATACTAATAAAAACAAAAATTAAAAAATTAGAAGACAATGTTTTAAAACATAAATTATGATTATTCTACTATCCAAATAAGTAAACCCCTCAGCAAGTCCTCTTTTCAGGGGTTCACTTTCCTCATTCATAAGTAAAAACCTTAATTTACACTAAATACCACGAGATGCTGTTGGAGGTTAAGACTGTTGTCTATTGTCTCTCTGACCATGTCCGGTCTTATTTGTGTACAGAAAGTTGAAAATTCCATGTTTTTTTATTCCTTCTCACTGCAGGATGATTCCTCTGCCTCTTTTCATGTGACTTCCTTGGCTGCTCTTCTAAATCCTCTGAGGTATCTGATGTTCTGAACAAGAGTAGTCACTGGCTGTCCAGGGAGCCAGCGCTGGTGGATGGTTCATAAAAAGCAAGACGGGGCCCCGTGGAGGACTGCCATAGGTGTGACGAGCAGGGAAGACTCAGTCATTTTCAGATGAAAGAAAGAGAGAGAAGGAAGGAAGGAAGGACAAAGAAAGAAAAAAATGCAAGAATTTAAAGAGGGAAGGAGTCCACACTTTAGAAAACCTCAAACCAGAGGAATTTTTGCTCTCCTTGTTTCATTCCCATGAAAGAGTTGTTCCAGGTTACTGATATCCAAACTCCTCTAAAACTGTTGTATTTAGATCAAAAGTTTAAATCTAAAGAACTTATATTAGTCAGCTTTCTGCTACTGTAACAAAATATCTGGAATAATCAATTTATAAAAAGAGATCTATTTGGCTCACTAAAAGATTTCTATAAAAGGCCACCTGACCCTGTTCTTTCAGGCCTGGAGAATCATGGTACATTGTGAAAGAAACCTCAGGCCTCAGGAAACAAAGCACAGAGAGGAAGGGCAGAGACCTAACATCCCCTTTCGGGACAGGCCCCAGGGCTCTAACTTTCTCCAGCTGAGTCCCACCTCCACCAACACCCAGTAGTCCCACAAGCCAAGGACCAAGATTTCAGCACATGGGGGACATTCACAGTACAAACTATTTTATTCTAGCAGTTTATTCTAAATGAGGAAAGAGAAAGCCGCCAAAAATTCACTTTTAGATAGCTAATAATATGCAATTGTTTTAAAGAACTTTAAAACAGAAATTCTTAGATTTGCGGATAATAACAATAATAAAGAAACTGATAACTGTAATTGGAATTGTCTTTATCTTGTGAATTTTCTCTCTTACTAAATCAAGAATACTCAGCATAGTGAAGAAGCATAATTTTATTTCAAATTATCCTTTGAAGAATGAAGAAAACTTCCTAGAGAGATATGTGAAGTTCACATTGTCCAAGAGATAAAGATTTAAAAAAAGAAAGTAGCTCAATTTTGGTACATTTTTTAAAATTATTTTAAAATGAAAAAAGAATAAAAACAATGACACAGAATTTCAAAACAAAATAACAGATTAACAATGATTAATATATTGTGTATTATCTTCAGATATCTTTATTCCAGTTTATAGTAATTTTTTGAAAATACAAGATATACATACTCCTGTACTATTAACATTTTGTGTTGAAAAATTCAACACTAAAACTGCATTATACAGAATTTAAATATCTATTAAGTCAGTAAATAAACTGAATTGTTTATGTGGCAGCTACAAAAAAATTCTTGAAACCACCATGAAGGCACTGAGCTGTTTTAATAATATTTTCATTTAGTTTGGTGAATAATAAATTCTTGCCTTCTTCCATATAAAAGCAGTATGATGGCTTTTGAAAGTGACCCGAAATATACAATAAGCCAAATGAGAACAAAAGAAAAAAGTTGAAATGAGTTAATTGCATGATGCAGTATTATTTTGATAGCTCAAAAATAAATTAGAAAGTAAAACTAGGATAAAAGGTATATCTACCAAAAACTAGATAAAATTTATTGTTACTTGTAGTTTTAAATATATTATGTTTCACAGGCATGAAGACCAGTCCATTTAGAATATTTTCTTTTAAAATTGTTTTATTCTTGGGAAAAATCAAAAAGTACAAAACTACATAAAAGGAGCTTGCTAGTTTTTGTGTTTGTTGATTTGTTTTGTTTTTCCCCAGTTTTTTGTGAGCAATCATAGAGTTTTTTTCAGTGTAGTTATATGACTCTCATGCAACTTGAGTTTTTTTCACTGGAAAATATGCTACGCCTCTCCTCTCACTAACACAGATCTGCTTGATGCACTTCATGGCTCATGTTCTATTTTATGGATCTCTTATAATTTGTTTCAAGAATCTATAATGCTAACAAGGCATCTTAGCCTTGTTTCCCTTTACAGGAAAAATTCTTCACAGATATCTTTACTAATTTGGAGAGGGATAGCTATAGAGTAATCTCCGTGGAACCTTAAGTTCAAAGAAATAAGTATTTAAATTTTTGATGGGTTTTGATAGACTATCTTTAAATGTTCTCCCAAGTCAGATTCTTACTAAAAGAAAATTCCATTTTCCCTTCCACTCACTAGTGATGGTCTTATAATTTTCATCCTTGTGGAATTCATAAGTGAGATGATTCATTTTGTACTCCTTTGTGAGTAAAATTCATCATTTCTTTTATGATTGCTTTAACTCTCACTCCTTTCTACATCCTTGTTTGTAATAGACTGCAACTCGTTTTCTCTCTGATTTGGAAGATAACTTGTATATTAAGGTTAATTGTAATTAGCTTTTGTCTATGTTGTAAACCACCACCACCATCTCCCCATTTGGAGACTTTTCACTTGGGTCATAGTGCTTTGTATAGTACAGAATGTTTGATTTTTTAAAAATGTATTTAACACAAGTTAACAGTGTATTTACTGTGTGCTAAGGATATACTGGTAATCAAAACAGACGTTGACCTTGTATAAGCCTTAAGAATATAATGCACAGAAACAAACACTGGGCAACAAATCAAAAAGCATAACATTTCAAATAAAGGAAAAGTACCAGAAGCAGTGCTTTCCTTTCTAGTTTCTTGATTGTGCATGCTGTATATTTCTCATGCTGTAATTATGGTTTGGAAACTTTGTGGTTTTCTGCTCATATATTTAAACAAATGTGGGATTTACTTTGGGGTATAAAGTTATATAGAAATTCTACTTTTGTTTATTTTTCATTAGGATGATTAGACAATACATCACATATTACTGGACTATATATTTCCCAGTTATTTGGCATGTCACATTTACCACACCCCAATTGTTACTCAGATCCATCTCATTCTTCAGTTTTATTGTTCACATCTATCTACACCTGAATCAGTATTATTGTGTTTTTGTAACTGTAATAGGTGGCAAGGCTAACTTCATTTTTATTCTCTTTGCAACTCATTTGGGATGTTCACGTTTGCTTATTCCCCATATTCTGCTGACATTGTTTGTAGGAGAAGTTAAGTTTTTTATTTTATTAAGTTTGTAGGAGAAATTAGTGACATTAAATATCTTCATCTTTGGAAGCATGAAAAGAAATGTACCATCCCGTTTAATTTTTTTCTTTTATTTCCTTCTGGTAGAATTTCAAGGTTTTCTTCCTATTTGTCTTGGGCATTTCTTTTTCAAATTTTGTCCTGGAGTTTTTCTCTCTATTGTCATTGGAGGCATTATCTTCTACTCTATATTCTAACTAGTCATTTAAAAGTGTGTGTGTGTCAGATAAAAGTGCATTTAGCTTCAGGTGATTAAAAATCCAATAACAGTGACTTCAGCATACATGTATTTTATCTTAAGAAGCAGGAAACTCAGGGATAAAGATTTAAGGCTGTGTAGCAACTCAAAATACCAGTCAAGATGGAGAATTTTGATATATAACCACCACCTAGCTTTGGAAATCTTGACCCATGGTCTTTATTGCACAAGTCATTTTAATAAGAATTATAATACTACAAATGCATTTGAAGCCTTCATGGCTTCCACCATGAAGTTAGGCTGATGGTTGTAAGGGTTGCTCTTTTTCTGTTCATATACATCTGGGCACCCATAAACATAATGTAGTTTTGCATGTTTTTTAAATATTTATATAAATGTTACCACACTACATGTCCTTAGCAAATGGATTTTTATCCAGTGTTGCTTTAAAAATGTATCCCTATTGGCATTGTTCTAATATAATTTAATAATTCTATGCCATAATGCAATGTATATAATTTTCTGTTGGTTCTCAACTAGAATTAGGTTAATTCTAGTTGTTTAAGATTACAAACAAGGCTTCAACAAACATTATTTTTGTACATGTCACCAAATGAATGATACATATAAGGAATTACCAATAGAACTGCTGGCTTATGGAGAACTATCTTCTGAGTATATTAGATATAGTTGAGTTGTTTTTCAAATTTGCATACAAATTTAAAATTCTACCAAAAATACATTAGGATTTTCCTTCAGTCCATATTTTCTTCAACATTAGCTATTGACACTTTTTAAAAAATTTTCTCTGTGCAAAGAAATGGCATCTCTATTGTGTCTTCTTCATATTTTCTGGATTGTTGTCATATTGAGCACATTTTTATTTCTGTATATTTACTTTCTGGTAAAATTTAATTTTATGCAAATTGCTTGCTGTTTTATCTACTTTGTTCAATGCTGAGATAAAATACCCAGTACCCAAAGTTAAAAGGGAAGAGTTTATTTAGCTCACAGTTTGCAGAGGCTTCAGTCCTTAACAGCTGGCTTCATGGCAGGATGGCAAATGGCAGGAGGCAACAGCTCATCATGGTGGAAGATGGCAAAAGCAGCAACCAGGGAGACAAGACTCTTTCTGTCTCTTATTATATGTAGGCTGCCTGCCCTAGTGGGAAGGTAGCACTCACAACCTTAATCCTGGCCAGAACTATGACAAACCAATCAGTGGGGTGTTACTAATCCCACACCCTTAATCCCGGCATCACACATTTTAGATTCAACCGCCTCTGAAACAGCCCTGTGATCGCGTGAGACTTTGGTGGTACTTCTAGACAACAGCCATAACGCCTGTTCACATACTTTGCTCACTTTTTTACTGGATTATCTGCTTGTATGCTTACTAGTGAAGTGCTCTCATATCCAAAACATTATTCTATTCACAGTCTACTGTATTACAGATATTTTCTAGCAGACAAGATTTGCCTTTTCACTTTGCTTGTTAGATAAAATCTTTTTAATTACATGAATTTTATTAATTTTTTATAGCTAATGTCTTTCGAGTCTGTAAGAAAGCTTTTCCTCCTCAGAAATCAAAAGGATATTCTTTCATAGTATCTGTAAAATGTTTTAAAGTTTTATGTTAACATAATTATTTCTATGTGTGGCAGAAGGATATATGAAAAATAACAAACTTTCGTATTTTTCCTGATGAGTGGCTCAATCCTACTTTTAAAATTCCATATTTCCAGTCTAATAAATTGTATCCCTTCTGAATTTCATCAGATTTCCATAAACTTCTTCTTCGATATGTTTCACTGTTCTGTCTTTGTGTTATTACCACATTGCTAATGAGTATATCTTTATAATGAGACATAGAATTTAGTAGAATAAATCCTTATGTTGTTTTCTGACAGTACCAGAGATTGAATCTAGGAAAAACTAAGCTAAAACTTCAGGCCTTTTACTGTGTTGTATTGTATTGTATTGTACTGTACTGTAATTTTGAGACAGGGTCTTGGCAAGTTGCTTGGCTGACCTTGAACTAATGAACTTTCTGCCTCAGCTTGCCCCTTAATTGAGATTACAGGTGTACATCATGACGTTTGGTATTGGTCTTGAAAATTATCTTAGCTATGTTTTCCATTGCAGAGAAATGATAGTTTGTGAATTAAGTCTTTAAGTCCATGAATATTTTCTAAATTTCTATTTTTAAAAAATTTTATGGAAGGGGTTTAAAAATTTACTGTTGACCATTCTCATTTTTTGTCAGATTTATATCTAATCATATTGTTTGTTGATACTTAAAAATAACATCTTTTAAATTAATTTTTAAGTGTTCCTAATACATAGAATATAACCAATTTTTAAATATTGATATTACACCAAAAAACCCTGTTGAATTTTTATTATTTCTATATAATCTGCATGGGCTGCCCTAACAAAACATGTAGACCGGGAAGCTTCAATAACCAAAATTTATTTTCTCATAGTTCTCAAAACTAGAAGTTCTAGGTCAAGGTACATCACAGTTGAGTTCCAAGGAAGGCTTTCTGCCTCCTGGCTTCCAGATGGTCATGTTTTCTCCGTGTCCTTATGTGGCAGAGAATGACTTCCCCCTCTTGTAAGGCTACAGCCCTACATACTAAGACTCTCATGACCTCATTTAACCTCTGCCACCTCCTGAAGACCCTATGTCCAGATAGACTTACTTTGTGGAATATGAACTTGGGGACAGAGACACTATTCACTTCTTAGAAAGTTCATATTTTGTTTACATAGCCTTTTTGTTATTCTACATAAGTAATTCTGTAATCTTTAATTAGTTTTTTTTCCCTTTCCTTACTATATGTGTTTGAAACAAAAGGCTGATTAAGCAAGAAAAACTTTTTCCTGACTTTAAGTGGGGTCATTTGTTTCACCATTAGCTATACATGTGTATCATTTTTACTAGGTGAACTATATACATTTGACTAGGGTTTCTTCTCTTTCTGCATGGATAAAATTTTCCTCACTAATTTTAAGTGAGCATTTAATAATTATATCTAAATCAATTTCTGTATTGAGTCTTTTTGTGTGGATGTTTGTTGCTGATTTGTTTTGTTTTGTTGTTGTTGATTTGTTTCATTTTGTTTTGCTGCTTAGGAAACCCTGAGCTATATCCACAGTCCTTTTTATTTTTTCTTTTATTTAATTTGAGGTCATCATGCTAAATTGCCCAAATTGGCCTTGAACTTGATGTTCTCCCAGCGTGCACAACCATGGCTGACACTGAGATGATCTTACATTTTGTAAATTTAATATTTGGGTACTGTGTGTTGAACATAGGGATCTCAAAAATGCTAAACAAAGTACAATACAGACCTACATCCCCAGGCACATTATACTAATATGTTTTTAAATGTTAAGCTACCCTTAAATTCCTGAAAACATAGAATTCCAACAGAGAAAACAGGAAATAAATTGGTCTCGAAAAGAGACCGTGCTTCGTACATTCCAGAAGAGGAGAATGACTAGGTTTAACGTATGTAGTAAATGACAGAGTGGCAGAAGACAAGGTCATTGAGACAAAATGCACAGGGAAGCCCTGGAAGTTATTAAGCAGACAAGACTTTATTTTCATTTTCAAAGCACATTCAGTGCCATATGGAGAATTCATTACAGGAGGACAAGAATGAAAGCCAGGAGTTCAGTAATGAGTTCATTCCAGGTGTCCAAACAAGCAAAGGAGAACATGAATTGGGAAAGAGTCATTTAATGGAGAGAGAAAGAAGTAGGAGATATTTTGCAAGAAATATCAATGGGCCTTGCTGATGGGTTGTATGCAGATTAATGAGGAAAATGTAAAGCACAGGTAACTCCTAGGATTTGACTATATTTTGGACCCATTTACAAATATGCTTTTCATATTAAAGTTGTTCTCTAGATATTCTATAATTTTAATTCTATTTAATGATAATTCTAAAGAATTTGAATTTTTAAATTTCACATTAATTTTTCCCATGTTGAAATTTTTATGTTGACATACTGTTATTGGAAAAATATGGCTTATGTTATCTTTATCTTTTGTATTTTACTGATATTCATAGCCTGACATAGAAATTAAAGTTCATAATGAACCAATGGCACATTTCTTAAAGGTTTTATTGCAACCCAATGTCATTTTTTATTATTGTATGATATTCTTTGACTTGTTTAGTACTCTTCTGCATTAAAGACAAACATCTCTGACATTAATGTTGCTATTCTATTTTTCTTTTCTTGTGTGTGTGTACACAGCCTTTTATTTTCAATTTTTCTGAACCTCTGCTTTTGGTTACAGCTCATTATATGGCTTATATATGGTTTTGGCTCAACTCAAAATGAAAGGGATTTTTATAAATACATCAACACTTTTTACATGCACTGATAGACTTCATTATGACTCCTCTTTATTGATGATATTTTTATTAGTTTCAAACTCTCTTATTTTTTTTTTTTTTTGCTTTTCTGAAATGTAAATTATGTTTTCCTTTCTTTTGTTATCTGTTAATATACATGCTTTGGAAACTAGTTGCTCTAGTGATACCTTGATAGTTTTGAATAATACAATTATATTCATGTTGTTTTATTTTCATGTTACTTATTGACCTCCAATCATGACATCCAACCCATATTTCACCCTTCCTCCTGGAAATCCTCTTAGGATTTGTGCCTCACCCCACTGAGATTAAATGATAAATCTGAGTCACGTGACTTTCCTACAGCATTCAAGTTTTTAAACTTCCTACAGTTACTTAGGTTATTTCTGTAGATAGTAGTTTAAAAGCTTTGTATCTTTCATGTCTGGATTCTTCATGTTCATTCATCACTTCCTTAGTTAGAGCTCTTTTACTCTAAAAATACACTTGCTAGTATTGTGTCCCTGCCTATCTTATACATCTTGGAATGTTTCCTTGTGACTTTTATACAGAAGTTATAAATATCTTTAGATTACATTTTCCTGCCCTCATTAATTTTGTAGACATTGTTGCATCTTGATTTTGAAATAATATCAAAATTAATACATTTGAGACCACTGCATTAGAATTTCAATTGGAAGGTGACTTTTATTTCTGCAAGTGCCCATAGCATTACAGTACGAAATTTCAAATAATTTCACTAGGATAGTGCTTGAGGTTATCATTCTGAATCAGTTTTTTCTACAATATGGCCTATAATACTCCTATTGAATTAAAAATTAAAAACATAGCTCTTTGTTTAGTTCAGGAAAGTGACTCTGAATCTATTGCTAAGTTTTATGTTCCATGTTTTACTCTTTTATTTCATGATGAAAAGCAAACCATTTATTGAATTTCCACCTACCATGACTTGGTAGGTGGAAATTGGTACATGGTAGAATTTCTTCTACCATGACTTTTCTCTAAATTTTAATCCGTGTGTCTTTTTCTTAACCCATTTTTCTCCTTATCAGAATCTATTTTCTACCTCATCAATTCTACATCCTTCTTTTTTAGTACATGTATAACTTCCATAATAACACTGGATAACTCTTGGTTATAGTTGTTCCTCCATATTCTTTTAAAACTTCTAATATTGCCTTATATACTTTGATGCTTTGCTTCAAGGTTTAGTGTCTTTGATAGCACTTATCTGTTGTGAACAAAAATAGTTTCCTACTTCCTGTGGCATATCTCTCTCCAGACTGTAGCATTTGTCATTAGTCCATCATGCCTGTTTTGCCTTTCCTTTCTACCTTGGAGTAGTTTAACGGATGCTAGTTCATTTCCTTTTGGAATACTATTATTTAGTAAATATAAATCCATACAAACTGTTTTTTGATCCAAATATGGTATATGTGGAATCTCAGAGCTCTTGTATCCCTCATGGAAGTCCTATTTGAAACCCAGATAGGTTTGAAGTTTGTACGTTAAAGACTTCTTTTCTGGACTCAGAGTTTTTGTCACCTGAGGGAGATAGTGAGCTAGCTGAAGGCTGAATCAACCAATCATGATTACTGGATTGATTTTTACTTTCTTCTATAATGATGGTTTAAATTCTGTCCCTTGGATTCATTTTTCTAGTGAGAAATACACACTCTTCGTAAGGGGCATAGGTGTGAATTTATGACTTTCCTCTAAATTTAAGAAAGATACCTGTTTCCTTAGAAAGAAACAGCGCTTAAAATTCTTTCTAGCCTCAAGCACACCTCCTAAAGGGCTGCTACCATTCCTCTCCTATCCCTAGAGATCGGTACCTATGAGAACACTGGGGAGCATTGGTTAAACAGAGGGACCTTCAAGGCTTTGTCACTGATAAATATCAATCCACAACAGAGCCCAAAGAACTCTGACAGAGCTTTCACTCTGGTTTTTCTCTAGAGGCATTAATACCCTGAGAGCTCTTTTCATTATATTTTTTTTTCTGGTTTTTTTTTTTTTTTTTTTTCTGTAAAATCTCAGCCTGTGCTACTGTTGGGTGATGTGATTCTGGCCTGTTTCTCGTCTTCTTAAAACAAATGAAAACAAAACTGTAAGTGCTGATGGATATTTGTGAGTCATTCAACATCCAGGAAGTAGAGGCAGGATATTGCTGTAGAGGGCGTCTGTAGGTCATCCCCTTGTGACTGATTGCATCCCTCGACAATCAAGGATACAATGGGAAATTGAGGAAAATATATCCATAGACGTTTCCTATAATAGTGAACCCAGAGGCCTTCAGATCAAGATTTCCGGTATCTTCTGGCCTGACAACCTTTATCAACCGTTATTCATGCACATTTGAAAGATTTTACTGTGGTTTATTTTGATAGTTGGGAGAGGAAGAAAGAGTTATCTGACAAACACCCTGCCATTTTTTCCAGGAATTCCTACAGGTGCCTCTTGGGGCACACTCCAAGAGGGTCACCTCTTATGGCTCAAATCTATGTGATTTTTATCTTTCATTTATATTTGTTGCATTTATTTGTGAAGAGGGAGTGGTTGCTCTTACCCATCTGTGAATAAAAATATGGGAAAAAGTCTTCCAAAAGCTTCTTTAAATTTTCCTGATCTGTGAGACTGGGAGGCAAGGGGCAGGGGTGTTGGCACAGAAAGATAGAAAAAGAATGGAGCTTGGAGGCTCAGCTTTTGCTGAGCTCTCTTCCTGTTACAGGCAGCCTGAGCTCAGAACTCACATAAGCAGCGATGTTTCAAGAGTTCTTTACCTAATTAGACAAAGGAGGTGGGCATTAGTCTGCCTGCATCTGACTCACTGCCAATCAGGTTTTTATTCTCTAATACTGATATTTTTCCTTTTGTCAGACTGGTCCTTAAACCGTGTTACTCACCAGCATGCTGTGTATTATTCAGGTTTATAGGATCTACATTTTGAAAGAAAAAAGTGACCTTGCCCTTTGCCTAATCCTGTAATGAGATCCTGGAGAGGAAACCAACTCTAACTTTAAAACCAACTCTCAGACAGAACTAGCTACTAGAGAGAGTGCGAAATATCTACACCATCGAGAAATAATGAGTTTATTATTTCTCTGAATTTCTTATCACAATGTCTTATCTACTCTGGAGAAGAATTTCTAATATATATGCCCTTGAAACATTCTTGGGAATCACTGAGACTTTTTTTCATTTTAGCATCCAAGATGCTGTTTTTGTTACTCTGACATTTTTACCTGTGCCCAAAATGCAGCCTAGTAGGTAGTGTGATGTCCACTGGCGGTGAAGAGCTTGTGACCACAGGCATCGCCCACTCTGACCAGGGAGAAATTCAAAAGTGTTTCTGTGTATTACTCTTTTTCCAATAATAGATTTCCTGATATAAGTCACCAAGTATGAAAATTTTGATTTATCATACACACACCAAAAAAAAAATGTGTTAAATTAAGGGCAAACTTTAAAAATGCACATCTAGGTATACGCTGGTGTTCCTTCTCCCACATGACAGGCACATTTTTACTCTGAAAATTCAGATGAAAGACAACACAGACAGCCCACTGTGCGTGCCCTGCAAAACATCACCAGCTTCACCTGAGAGCGGTTTTGCCAGTATCATTCAGCCACAGGAAAGCCTGCTCAATATCTCCTACTAACATAGAGGGTGAAAAATCTGGTCTCTTCTCTCCCAATCATCAGTTTAGAAATGTTTGGCTTCGTAAAGGAATGGAACCTTAGAAAGTATTTTTCAACTTGTCTCTAGCCTCCAAACTTGCATCTTCTATGAGTTTGAACAAAAATGTGTCTTGAAAATGTCTAAATAAAAAAGTAGTTATGAGAATATAAGTACATTTCTCAAATAACTGCTTTTTTCATTTTTTAAAAAAGGGAATATTAATTTCCTTTAACAATAGTAAATCTTACTGCCATTTTAAAAGCATGATATAAATGATATATATATATATATATATATATATATATATATCATTTATTTTCCCTATGGTGCACTCAAATATATGCATAACTGTGATAAGCCTTTTGTTTTTACTTTTGTTTTATTTTTACAATCATTTTTAAATCTATTACTATTTCTTCAACTATAATAAAACAAAGAGGATTCTGAATTTTCAGAGTCAAACTACTCTGAATAGACAAATTCACAAACAAGGTAAAGAAATAACTCAGAGAAGGAAAAGAAAAAGATGCTAAATAGTAGCTGTGTTAAACTAAGCATATAATACAAATGTAATTTTAAACATTAGAATTTATTTTCTACTTGCTGATTTGGAAGATGTTTAAATTATTATATCCAAAGCTTATAGGTAATGCCAAAAAATACCTTTAAAGCCATGAAGTCTTTAGAGATTTATAATTTAAACTTTTTTTTGGTCTTTTTCCTTTTAATCGGTACTGGGGATAGAATTTAAACTTTAATAAATCCATTTTTAAAATGTAGGGAAATGGGGGCCAGAGATTTAGCGCAGTGGCATAAGCACCTGCCTGGATGGCGCAAGGTCGGGAGTTCAATCCCCGGTACCAACAAACAAATAAAATAAAATAAAATGTAGGAAAATGTACATGTGCACACACATGTTGCATATGGACACACACATACCATAGGCCCTGTGGCTTAACTTGTAACAGTACAAAATAAAATTAAAGTAAACTTAAATATCTAAAGATAGTTCTATAACTACATTATGGCATACCTAGTCTTTGTGATATTAGACAGATATTAAAAGTTACACAAATTTAATTGATAATTTGAAAAAGATATGATGCATGAAAAACAAATGCATGTAATTGTTTAAAAGCCTAACGTGAGGATAGATATTTTTGTTAGTTTTTCTTGGATGGTGAACTTATAGATTTATAGACATTTTCCCTTTTTCTTTAACATTATTTTCTTTTTTTGCAACTATTTCTTTTTTTTACCAATACCAGGGATCGAACTCACGACCACACGCTTGCAAGGCAGGTGCTTATGCCACTGAGCTAAATCCCCAGCCCTTCCTGCAACTATTTCAATAATTTAGTACTTAACTTCTAGCTCTGCTGTTTCAGTTTTAAAAGTCACTACATTATCATAACAAGTGGAGGGGTAAAAAATAAATGATATAATTATTACTGAATATATAGGCAGTTGCACACACTAAAAATGAAGAAATTTTCTGTCATTTCACTAGCCATATAGACTTCAAGAATTTATATCCAAAAAATATAAACAATTTTTTTCTTATTTTCTATATTACTTATCACAAGTGCCTTTTTATCCTTGATTATAATGAACATTAAACCAATTGAATGAATTGACCCCAGCCATAGGCTCAGATGGAACCAAGGAGTCAATTTTCTTTCAATGTGACAATCCAGCTCTCTATAACAACTAAACCAGCAGTTAAAATATTTTACAAACATAAAATGACATTTCATGCACATGAACTGGCCTGAAAGATAGTTACCACTGATCACACACTCCACAGGGTTCCTAACATTCCTTATCTTGTTTTCTTTAATCTGGTCCACATGGATAGTGACAATGATTTTATTGGGTAAATACATTACTGATGTGAGTATATAAATGCTTTGATTAACGAATTTAAAGATATGTCTGGACTGCTCTTTTTAGACCATGGCCGATAATTCCTAGTTCTTGGTAAGATACTTTCTATGTTTTTACATTTGTTTTAAAGGTCTGGCTACATTAATGAGGCAATACCACCAACTTTTTGCAAGAATCCATTTCAAGGGGCTGGGGATTTAGCTCAGCGGCATAAGCGCTTGCCTTGCAAGCAGGCAGTCGTGAGTTCGATCCCTGGTACCGATAAAAAGGAAAAAGACAAAAAAAAAAAAAAAAAAAAAAAAAATTAGAAAAAAAGAAAAAAAAAAAAAAAGAAAGAATCCATTTCAAAAATTGGGGCGTACGTTATAGGCCAACATGCCATGTACTTTAAAATTCGGTCTACTATAATGTCATTCAAATTAGTTGTGTACTTTGTCCACTACTAATTATAAAACTACTAAAATGATTAGTGGCATGCTGTAAGATGCATCCTCAGAGAGATAGATCTTCCTGCTCTGCCCTCAACCAGTGCTAAAGTATATTGTTCTTCATTATATTTCCCCATCAAAATCAATGTTGCAAACACTCTTCCTTCTGGTGGCAAGTCAGCTTATGGTGAGGGAACATGGATACAATTACTCCATTCCAAGAATAATATTTTAAACTTTATGTCACAATTACCACTTGAGGATCTTGAAAAGATTTATGGACATTGATGAAACATGAACATGCCATTTAGAAGAAGGTGGCATTAGTAGCACATACTGTGCCCAAAGAGGGACAGTTTCCTATTGGAAGGCAGACAGCAAAAATGGGGAAACTAATTACAACCTAAACTGATTTGCTGATAGGACTGTGAATAAGCAAGATTATGGAGTTGTGGGAGATTTTGTCTTTCAAAATGCATTATGACTAAAATGGGAAAGAAAGAAAGAAAGAAAGAAAGAAAGAAAGAAAGAAAGAAAGAAAGAAAGAAAGAAAGAAAGAAAGAAAAAGAAAGAAAGAAAAAAAGAAAGAAAGTGTTTCTTATTTCCCAGTGTATCTTATAATTGCCACAAAAGAATGCATTTCTGGTTGTCAGAGTCAGAAAACATTTGAATCTTTTCTCTTGATCCCCTGAGATTTAGTTGGGAAAGTTCTGTTTATAATTACTTTGTCCTCCCTCTGTCAGCTATAAACATTTGGCATTAGCAAAATCAAATATGAAATTAAAATCACTAGAGCTGGGAGGAATATCAAAAATAGAGTCCAATGCTTCTGATTTCCAGATGAGGAACCTTGGGCCAAAGCAGGAGGGAAGGATGAAAGAAGGCCAGTTTCAAATAATAAAAAATATCCACCGCTGTGGAAGCACTCTGGTGACAGAGGATGTTCCCACAGGACCTAAGGCCACACCTGCTTCTCAGTCTCCCGCACAGTGGAACCTCTTGACCTGCTGAACTGGGTAAAGAATTCTTTTACCACCTATAAAAAGTGAGAGTGATGGCAATATGACCAACTTTTCAGCTCAGTATAATCCAGCATTAAAAGCATGTCAGACTCTAAATTCTAATGTGATTGTTGTAACAATTCTCAACAGACTTGGACACTACCAAAATGAAGTAATGTGTGTACAAACATCCACAATGGGACTGGGGATTATAGCACAGTGGTAAAAAAAAAAACCCAAACCCAAAAATTTAATTAGCATGTACAAAGTTTCACCTCCAGAATTGAAAAATAAACAAGTAAAAGTATTTTACTTGTTTAAGCATTTTATTTATTTAAGCATCCCAGTGCCCAGCACAGCAGAAGTCCTCCATGAGTGCTCCACACTCTGTGGATCCAACCAGCCCCCAGGGTCCTCCACCCACTCACAAAGGATGAGCTCTAAAACTGCTTGATCCATGTATCCTGCACGCCCTTAAGTACTGCGGAGCAAATTTTGTTTGTATTTGCAGAAGCTTCAGATGTTCTATTAGATGTTGTTTTTTAAGTTCACAAATTATTCTGTAAGCTTTCCTTAAAGACAAATGGATGTTAAAGTCAATGTGTGATACTGCCTTGATATGTTTGAAGCCATAGTATACGAAGTTATACTCAAATATTTCAAGTAAAGAGACAACATGGTAACTACTATTAAGTCGGGTTATCTTGTGGTGAAGCACTAGGTTGCTGAAATTGTTAGGCTTTGACCTGTATCATTATGTTGTTGAGTCCTCTTTTATCTCAATCTCCCCCTTTTTAAAAAAAAAGTTTATTTATTTACTTTTTATTATTTTTTTAATTAAGGGAAAAATTCTTTAAAATTATCAAGATATATTATAGTAACTTTTTAAATTTCCTATTTACTTGATTTGAAGCCCTGTATTGCTCCCACCATCTTGTTTTGACTGATTTTACTCTGTTCTGTTCTGTTTGATAGTATCAAGTTTGAGGGTATAGGCAACTGTTTTGAAGGCAATAAGATTCACTAGGACACCCATTCTGGTTTGGCCATTATCCTCTTTTGAAGTCCTGTAATGTCTCTAATGCTTAGGTTTTATTCGTCTTGTTCTGTACTGTTTTGTTCAATTTTATTATGCCTAATGATATAGGCAATTCTTTTTAAGGTAGCAAGAGGCATTATGGTAACCATTGTTGATTACCTTGTATTCTGTTTTTACATCATGTGCTATATCCATCCTTTGTTTTGACTGACTGCTTTGTTTTGTCATATTTGGTTTTATTCTCTTCCAAAAAAAAGTAACAAGAACTATGGGAGTAATAAAACCCAAAATGTGTAAATGTTATTTTAAAAAAGAGAGGAAAAAAAGTGCTCTAAAGGATACAACTGTAAGTGTGTTTAGATGTGTAAGATAGATGACCATATTACTAAGTTTTTGTTGGATCATTGAACACAACTGTTTGCAGTCTCACTGTTTGACTGTCCACTTTGTATGCTTTAATCCTGTAACTTGAACAACTATTTCTAAGATGACAATATGTAATCTATTAACTAGTGATTTCTTACTTTTTTTTTGAAATTCTGTATTACTTGTACCCTTATACTGTTTTTTTTCCTTTACATAAAAAATTCAATGTGTGAGGTTAAAATTTCATAATCAATAAAGTCTGATCAGGACTGGCATAGATTCACAAATTAGGGTAGCATCTATCATGTGAGGCTGTGTGCTACCAAAGCCTGAAGACCTCCCCAGTGTTGTATGTGTCCTTCTTGCCAAAATTCCTTGCTGTGGAGAATTTGCTTTCCTTACACCACAAGGGAATTTGTTTGCATTTGGTCCCCAAGCCAGAGGAATGAAAATATAGGAATTAAAACTACATTTGTTGTAGATTTTTGCTGTTGCTGCTGCTTGTATCATTGTTAAGTTTACTGTTGTGACAGGAGAGATGCATCACATGGAGATACGTTCTAACAACACAGTGGTCTCTCTCTTACACACTCTGCTCACAGTATCTTCCTAACAATAACCATTTTTAAAATTCTGGAAAGTGGTAAAAATGATGTCCCAGTGATGACAATGGAGTGTGAGTAATGTGGCTTCATCTTAACTGCCTTTTAAAAATGGAAACTATGACAAAGCTCATCATTTTTTGCTCTTCTGTTTTGGAAAATACAAAACGTCTCATATTTAAATTGTGGTCTCTTTATCCCCACCAACATCACAGGCTCCCCACCAACACGACAGGCTATTCAACCCACACTCCAAAGATTTCACTAGATTGCAGGAGAAAATATTTTGGAAGCGAAACTATGTCTTTAATATTTCTGAGTAAAAGGATTCGTATCTGATAAAAAGCAATACTTTTGGATATGTCATATGCAAAAAGGGTATCATATAATTAGAAGTGAATTTAGACAGAAAGACAGAAAGATGAGATGTAAAAGCGGATAATTAGTACACTGTTATAATTAGCAAATACTTCTCAATCCCATGGTAACTGCGCTCTGGAAAGGACTCCTGCCGCTTAACTAATATTTCCTGTGCAGTGTTCTTTTCTTTAAATGGAAAGTTTGAATGGCTGTATTCTTGAAAAACATGGTATGATATGTCACAAACTATGTTGATTGTGGTGTTTTAAAGTACAGGAAAAGGGGGCTGGGTATATAGCTCAGCAACACAGAGGCCAGGCTGGCGAGTGTGAGGCTGTGAGTTTGATCCCCAATACCAATAAATAAATAAATAAATAAAGTGCAAAAGACAGGTCAACGATAAAAACCAAACAAATACTATATTTGTAGAACTATAAGAAGTCTATCTAGGGCTGGGGGTTTAGCTCGGTGGCATAAGCACCTGCCTTGCAAGCAGGCAGTCGTGAGTTCGATCCCCGATACCAATAAAAAGGAAAAAGACACACACACACACACACAAAAAAAAAAAAAAAAAAAAAAAAAACAAGAAGAAGTCTATCTATTAACCTTAAATTTTAAGTATAATTTTCAGTGCAATTTTTTAAAAAAACAAACCTTATTTGCCCAATGAAAAATGACTTTGAAACATAGAGAAACAAACATTTCTCAATGAGTATAGTCAATCATCTCAAAATGCCTGCACATGGAAAATAATGAAGCTTTCTGATGATGTATTCCAGAAATTAAATATTTCTAGTAGCATAGTAGAAAAGAAAAAAATTGGGGCTGGGGGTTTAGCTCAGCGGCATAAGCACCTGCCTTGCAAGCAGGCAGTCATGAGTTCGATCCCCGGTACCGATAAAAATGAAAAAGACAAAAAAAAAAAAAAAAAAAAAAAAAAAAATATATATATATATATATATATATATATATATATATATAAAAAGAAAAGAAAAAAATTTAAAATTCAAACTTAAACAAGTGTTTTCTCATTTTTTTCTCATGTTCCCTCCACAAATGTTTAGCATAATATAATGATACAAAGAGATTTTTAAAGATTGATAGCAGGAATTACTAGGCTGTGGGACCCAACCACTGTGTGACCTTCAACTTCATCTGTGAAATGAGGATAATGTATTTTGATGGGGTTTGCAGAAAATGTTAGATATAAGGTGGGGAGAAGCCATGTGCTGTGTGAAATGCAATATTTTATTAAATAAACACAAAAATAAAACTCTGAACTTTACCCAAGGATATTAAAGCCCTATTTAGGACTGATACATAACTTCCTCCAAATAATAATTTCTGAATAGGACAGCGTAACACCAAAAAGCTGGCAAAGTCACCAGTTACAATCAACAGGTCTCAAAAATTACCCAAACACTTTCAGTCAAACTGAGATGAGCCTGGGCAAGCGGTGACATATGGTGACATTAGTTAGAAGGGCAACCTGACAGCGGCACAGGGAGAAAAGACTGATTTATGAAATTTGCAACAGACTTGTCCCATTATCACTACGCAAAAAATGTCAGTCATGATGAAGAAAGCAGGTAAACTCTGACACAGTTCTTGAAACGCATCTGTCTTAAAAGTCTCCACAAAAATAGGTAGAATAATAGAGCTGCCTTTGGTATGTGGTTTAACTGGAGTGCAGAAGGTATGTAAGTGACCCTGGGCACTGCATTCTGCCTGTGTCTGACAACTATTAAGATTCTTTATGAAGAGAGGACTTGTGGTGCATGATTTCATGGGCACAGAAACAAAAACAAACCTGACTCGGAGGTTTGGGGTTACTGTTCACAATATTTCTGGCTTTGTACGACTTTGTAAAATTCTTTAGGACCACTTGTTATTCCTTGGAGTTACTTAGTAGGAACATTAGAGAGAGCATACAGTAGTAAGATTGCGGCTGTATTAAAAAGAACTGATTATGGAGCTTTTTGACTACACTCACTTAGAATTGCTAGAGTGGAAATATTTTGATACACAAACCAAAAAAAAAAAAAAAAAGGAAAAAATGCTGATTAATACCAGCAATAGAAATAGGCATTTTTAGGCAGTGTTTTTAATCAGCTCCCCAGTATGAGATTAACCAACTGCGTCAAAGAACTAAATTACAAAGAAATTACTAAATTATTACTAAATTATAGAAAAGGACAAAGTAAATAAAAAGGAGACTTTCGAAGCAAACACAAACTATAGCACTGAATAAGATTCATTGATTGAATACCTTAAACAAATAAGTCCTAAGCAGGTAACAGGTAAAAATGTCTAAAAGCATACAATACTTTCAGGTAAATTAGGTTAATTTTTTTTAAAAGGACGACTATCTTAGATATTTTAAAAAATGCAAAATTAAGGGAGTTCAATACTCAAGAAAAAAATAAAAACAAAAACATGATACCCACCAGGAACAGAATCATAAATCAATAACTAGTTGGTTCTGAATATTTAGTTCATCTCAGGTCAGGATTTTAGTTTGTCTCATGAAACCAACAATAGCTATAGTGTAGTATTGTTAGGAGCTTAAATATGGTTGAATTTGCCCTTCAGAGCAATAGATTGCAGAGCACCTTCTGGAAGCTCAGCGTAGGTGCCTTGTGCGTGGATACTGATTAAGAGACACAGGACAGTGACAGGTATTAAAAGAACTGTAGCTTTCAGTTCAGTTTTGCAGTTTCCAAGTTCTCCAGCATTCTGGTAACGCCAACAAATGCTTTTTGATTTTGAATTTCCTTAGTTTTTAAGACAGCCAAGTATTTATGTTATTTCGATAAATTATTACTTTAACTCAATTTCCTACCTAGAAATAAATTGGAATAAAAGTTTCAATCAAATAGCATTTAACCGTTGAAATACCTAAGCATTCTTAGACATAAAAAGTTAAATCTTCATATAAATTACCTCTTGCCTTACAAATTCAGTGTGTGGTGCTATAAAGAAAAAAAAAAAAAACCCAGAGAAATGTAAAACAGAGAACCTTGAAATGGTGTCGGGTCAGTGGAGAAAAAATGAAATATTTTAACTTCTAAAATATACCACAAATATCTAGTCAAAAGCTAATGTAACAACAATAACAATAAAATAATCCTGTGCGTCTGACGTCTTTCTATTTACATTAGTCCTTTCATGTGTGTCTTTCCACAAAGACTTAGTCATTTTAAAACTTAGTTTTGTCTGGAGGTTACAGTGCCTGACGATATTAAGAAATTCTTCTGATGCTCGATTTCTCTGTCAGGAAAATTTAAAAAAAAAAAAAAAAAAAAAAAAAAGGAGACAAAACCAAAAAAGAAGCCATGACAGTGAATAAATTGGGGAAAAAAGTTCAAAGTAAAAGTATTTGTGTTTTTCTTCTCTAGAACATACAACACAAGAATTTCAGACCTCAGTATTTTGAAGGGTTTTATAAAAAATTATTGGCATTTTTATAGAATCATATATTTTCCAAAAATTGCCCATTATTATCCCAAGTTTGGACCATACCAATGTTACAATTATAATGATTATATTTCTAAATGCTGTCTTATGAAATAGCGTCTTTAATAGAGTTTACTGATATCAAAATTTACAGAAATATAAGATATAACTCTACTTTAAATAAAAGCTGAATTGTAAAACACTGTATTAATTCCTTCGCCTAAAATTGGAATTTATTTTTTCTTAGTCATTAGGGTCCATTTCTTTCCATACTAAATATTTTGTTTTTCTTTCAGTTCTGGAGGTCAGTGCTTGACCAGTGGGCTACACATTCAGACCTTTTTATATTTTATTTTGAGATGCGATCTAAGTTGCCCAGGGGGGACTCCTATTGATCTTGTCACCCTTCTGCCTCAACTTCCCTCAGTGCTGGAATTACAGCCTTGTGTCACCGGGCTCTGCCTGAATACTCTTCTTTCAGTGGCCACTGTGCCATGCTTGTTGAGTGGCATTTGGTCACGCAGATACAGAAAGCAAAATCTGTTAAGAATATGGCATTTTGAAAATGTCTTTAGGTTATTGCTTCCCAAAGTAAGGAAAAGTTTATTTAGGAGACTATCTCCAAATACACTATTTTAAACTTTATTGTATGCTACATTGGGAAAAACAGACAAGAAATTGTTACTGCAGTATAAAGTTTCACTTTTTAAACATTTACAGGTTTTATTTTAGGTGGGACTATGTTTAAAAGAATAACAAGATAACAATCCAGAGGACATTAGGAAGGTAAAATCTGTAAAGCTGAATATAAATGTCTAAATCAAATCAAGGAAATACTTACTGCTTTAGGATAACTTTCTCCAACCCAATTCCAAAATATCAACCCTTTTAAATTTTCTCTGGAATAAATAGATACATACATAGATAGAGACATGCTAATTTTTAATTTTTTGGATTTTGAAGTTGTACATTTTTAAATTTTATAACATATGATCATTAAATCAAAAATGTACCTAGAGATTAAAACAATATAATCAATTAATTTTGCAGGTGATTAACACATTTGAATTCCATCAACCCATTGGTGCCTAATCTAAAATTTGAGACCAAACTCTGCTACTCTTCTCCATTGACCCTATGAGAAATCTTAGCTGTGGACATTAGCTTTTTCTTATAAGACCAATTTTCAAAATTGTTCTTCAGGGGCTGGGAATTTAGCTCAGCGGCATAAGCGCCTGCCTTGCAAGTGTGTGGTTGTGAGTTCAATCCCTGGTACTGATAAAAAATAAAAAGACAAAAAAAAAATTGTTCTTCAGGTTCAGTCTATCATCATTAAACAAATGGAAAAGATCTGGGTTGCTGGAAAAATTTTCAACTGAAAGATTTGTGAATCAAGAAGTTTATAAAAAAGGTGATAAACTTATCAAAAAAGCTATACTCAAACACAGAATATTACTAAAGCTTAAACATCAAAGAGTATTTGAGGTTATTCAAAGACTTTTTAAAAAAATGAACGTTTAAACTATAAAAAAAACACAAATAACTACATATATCCAGCCTGCAAGCAGCTTACTGTGCAAAACCCCCAAACCAGGAGGAAATCCAAAGAAATAAAAAACATTGGCATTATAGCCTAAAAATAACCAAGGGATGGGAGAAGAGGACAATATATAACAGGTTTGTTTTAGGAGTAAAATTTGAAACTCAAGATTTTTAAAATTTCAGGGTATGGTACCTGGGGGGAAGTGGTGCTGACCTTTGGGTAAGTAGAAGTAATATGCTGTTTTCGTAAAGTTAATACCTAGACATCCCCATGGAGGTTGAGTCTCTCTAAGATGCTCCTTGAAGTCTTAAAGACAAGCTGTGGTGTTCCTTTTAACCCTGGGGTAAATAGAGGCTTCCATGCCCTCCTCCTCCCCTGGGTGACCTCGGTCAGTTTTGTGCCTAGGGTCGCTCAGCTGCAAAAAACACAAAGTATTTATTTGTTCATTTGTTTGTTCTGCTTTTTGTTTCTGGAGGGACAGTAGAAGAGTGAGCTGTAGGAGACTCCTACCACCATCACCATCCAACATAAGCTCTCCCATTCTATTCTGTCTCGATGCTCTGCATAGAGGTGCTTCCCCCAGTCAGCATGGTTGCTGATAGCAAGTCAGTTTTGGGGCACAGGAAAGGAAGTCATCACCCAGGCACCCTGCACACTCCAACCCCTACTCACCACCAGCACCCACGGCAGGTGCTTCTGGTACAAGACAGGGACTGCCCGGATCTCCAAGCTTCTTTTGAAAAGAATACAGGCAAGTCTTCTTCATTAGTGGAGATTTATTTACTTATCTCTTTATTTATGTATTTATTTATTGGTTACCAAGGATCGAACTCACGGCCTCACACTGAGCTAAATTCCTGGCCCTAGTTGAGATTTATTTTTAAGAATTAGAGAAAGGTATTTTAAAAAGAAGCTTGAAGCATTCAGAAGAGAGAGAGAAGCAACTATGTCACTTGTCTGGTATCTGTGAAATGTGCAAATGGAACCCAGAGTCTTACAAGCTCAGAAGTTCTCTTTGGTGGGGAAGGGGCTGTGAAAAGTGGGTGCCAGGCTGCCAAGCAATCACTCCACCCCAGCTCAGATGACTGGACATTAGGACTCTTTTTCCAGGCTTCCTCCAAGGGATTGTTTGCAAACGTCACCAAGGGGATACACGCAGAACTATTTAGAAAAGTCAACATGCGAGTATGCAAAGTCTAAGATAAGACTTCTGCCAAGCTGAAAGCCACACTAGGGAAGGAACACAGCTCCAGCTCCCTGGCCAGGCGGTACAGGCGCGGGAGCCAGGCAGCTTTACTGTGTCCTGGCGCAACGGGATTGCAGCTCTGGGTCATTCCTTGCCTCTGTCTCTGTAGACTCCCCAGAGCTTTCCCCTTTTGTCGTTCATGTCACTGACTCGCTTTTCCTCCCTTTGCTGGCGCCGCAGTCCTCTGCCGTGCCCCCTCCTCCTCCTCCTCCTCCTCCTCCTCCACCTCCTCCTCTTCTACCTCCTCCTCCACCTCCTCCCCTCCTTCTTCTCCTCCTCTTCCACCTCCTCCACCTCCTCCTCCTCCTCCACCTCCTCCTCCTCCTTCTCCTCCTCCACCTCCTCCTCTACCTCCTCCACCTCCTCCTCCTCCTCCTCCACCTCCTCTTCCTCCTCTTCCACCTCCTCCTCCACCCCCTCCTCCTCCTCTTCCACCTCCTCCTCCTCCTCCACCTCTCCTCCTTCCTAGGTGAGAGCGCCAGCGAGGCGAGGGGCGCACCGATCTCGCCCTAGCGGTGCCTCCCCAGCCTTTTCGCGGTGGCAGGAACCCGGGAGACGGAAAAGCAACCATCTCCCCAGGGTCCTCCCGGGGCCTGGAGAGCCATTAGCGCACCTGAAATCATAACCTCAGCCACAAACGCGCGCTTGTTCCAACCCCTCCGAGAGGGCCGGCGGGGGTCCCCAAAGGCTCCCACGTGCTAAACAGACTCGCAGAGGACACTTGACCTCCGGAGAGGAACCGGGAGGTGGACTGCACGCTGGGCTCCTGCAGAGGGGCTGCCGTCCAAGAACTGGGGAGAAAGCTTCTAGAATTAGGCCAAGAGGCAGAGACCAGGGCGCCCTGGAGTCCGCGGGGAATAAAAGGCACCCTCCAAAGCAGCGGGACACCCGGGCCATCGGCCTGGGCCGCCGCGTCCTGGCCGCGCACTTCCCAGTCTGCAGCTGCAGCTCACCGGCCGCCACCCACCGCCTTCTGGGAGCTCCGAGGAGGAAATAGGTGGCGGCCTCGGAGACCCGCAAGGGGGGCAGCCAGCAGGGGGGAGCACCCCTTTAGCCCTTCCTCTTCCCAGGGGACAGGTTCCCCCAACACCTCCCCAGAGCCAGCCAGGCGTGAGCACGCTCTGCAGCCTCTGTCGCTGGAAGCAGTCTGGCGCGGCCCCACTCGGCCCGGGAAGCCAGCGCCTCCCGGGGTGCAGGCTGGCGCGGGAGCTGGGGCGGGGGCGCTCTGGAACCAGACCACCGCGCGGGGCCGGGCACCTCGGGATCCGCGCCTCCACGCACACGGGCTGTCGCTGTCGCGCGCGGCAGTCCTGCTGAGCTGACTGCTCCTGCATGCATGAGCGCCCCGGAAGTGACCCCCGAGCTGCCAGGGAATGAAGTTACCCTCCGTGCGCTGGGGAGCAGGGCTGTGGGCTCGGCTTCGAACCCAGTTGTTTGCAGTTGATACGTGGACTTGTCCCATTAGTTACCCGCTTTCCAAGTGGCCCTTTTACTCATAAACTACTCAGAAAAAAAAAAAAATGTTTTTAGTAAGCTATGCATAATGTGAAGTTCATTTCAAAACAAAAGACAAGGAAAGATGGTATTTATTTTTCATTTTTAAATAAGGGCACAGAAGAGTACATTTTCAGATATTCACAAGTCAATAACTGCTCAGCAGGCGTCCTTCGGTTTCTGGGTCTTCCCGCCTTGTATTTTCTGCCGCTAGAATTCTTTGTGAGCTGCAGGAAGCCTTCGATGTTTTTCTTATTCATTAGCTAACTCAATGAAATGTTAAAATATTTAGTTTTGAATAATCACTGGATTTTTGCCTGAAGGTTTCACAAATTGCGCCCCTTTATCAAGGCGAACATGGAGGCGAACCATGACCAATCTGGCTTATCCAGTTGCTTCAAAGGTAAATGTTTGCAGTGGGTGACTAGAGCAGGCTGCCAGACGTCTTCCAGTGCTCAGTCCTGTGCTCCCATTATTAGCTTAGAATACGCGGCATAAGCTCTGTTCACTTGTGGTCAGTTCCTGGAAGACTTTTCTGCTTTGCAGCTATTGTCATGGGGGCTTTTTGTTTTAAAATCTGGATCAAATAGAAGCTCACAAAATAATAATGATTCACAGTTCAGTTGCTCATGCTAAAGTTTCTAAGATGCCGACCCTCCCATGTCTGCAAAAATGAACTGAAACCATCCTGAGCTTGCCATGCTGTGAGTAGTGAATGTCAGCCCAGGTTCCTCAGGGTATCTACACTTAATTCAAGACTTAAAATCACTTTGACATCATACTCCATGACAATGTATGTTTGAAGAACACCACTGAAATATATTTATGCCTCAATAAAACATACTGAAGCTGTCTTTTTCACTATTGGGTTTTCATAATAGGCACCCTAATAGGCACTCACATATTCTAGGTTTTATTAAAATGTCATACAGAATTTTAAGTTCAGAAAAGCAGAAACAACATTAATAGCTCTTGTACCAAAGTCTTGTGCCTATTTTACCAAAATCAGTTTGACTTCATATATATATGGCTTTCTTAACAGAATTGCTTCTCTCTACTCATTGAAATTACTTCAAAAACTATGTCAGTATCAAATGGAGGTCAGAGTTAGATTCGTGGTTTCTTTCCCACTCCAAAGATTCCACAATGATGGGCTTCATAAGTATTTTTAAAGTCATAACCAAAATGTATACAGTATTTTTAATGCTTACAAGAACATCAAACAGCCTCTGCAATTTAATGGCATTCAACTGTGACTGTTACCCACACTTTCCCCCATTTATGCTTTCCCAGTGAAAAACACTTTAAGTTTCACATTTTCATCCACAATTGCCAGAAAGGGAACTGCACTAACATGGTTTTGACTAACAGTTTCACTCCCTCTCCCAAAACTTATTTTCTCAAGTACTTCGTAATGTCACTTTCCAAATCCCAAGAATTAATTTCTACATCCACCGTTATCCAGGTAGTAAATACACGTCAAGCAACTTTATACTCAAAATCAAGCCACTACCCACATTTTATTTTTCAGAATGCTGCCAGGTGTGCATGCCTGTAATCCCAGCACTTGAGAGGCTGAGACAGGAGGATTACCATGAGTTTGAGGCCAGCCTGGGCTACATAGTGAACTCACGGCCAGCCCACACTACATAGCAAGATCCTTTCAGAAAGCAAGAAGGAACAGAAGGAGAAAGAGAAAGAGGAGGAGGAGAAGGAAAGGAACGAAGAGGAGGAGGAAGAGGAGGAGGAGAAGGAGAAAAAAAAAGAAACTTCAAGTTATTTCTCAGAATGCTAAGCCTGTCCACTTTTTCTTTTTTTCTCCTAAACTATTGTACATGTATACACACACAGCTGTCCTGAATGTGGATCTTAACCTAACCTTAGTCAAGTGGGTTGAGAGAAGACATAATGTCTTCCCTTCAATTTGAGCCACAAAAAAATGCGATTAGATCGAAAGCCCTGTTCTGAGAGGCTCACTTAGGTCTTATGCCAGCACCCAATCACCCCTCTACCTCTCTCCCTTTACCCCTCCCCCTCCATTGTTAAACACCGGTCAAGGGAAAAGTTTGCCATCTAGGCTGCAGTTTTTCCATTGTCCAGTAGACGGCACAAAAGATCAAGTCTTCAAATGCTTAACAATTCACCAAGGGTGTTTGATGAGGTTTGGAGTGTGTTGTTCTTTTATTCAGCAGGTCAGCCAGTATTGGATCTGTGAAGCCAAGAAGTATCTCAAAACTTAGGATAACTTGCCAAGGTTTTGAAATAGTGTTTCGGAAAAATTTTATATATGTGCTCAACAAAATGCAGCTTCCCAAAATACATCCACAGTTATTAATGAGGGGAAGGTTATGAGAAATTCATCATTTATAAGTTATCATTGAAGAAATTAAATTGAAAAAATTATAAGGTATTTCATTTTAATTATCGTCTAATGGATAAAGTTATTTACAGCCTAACTCATCAAGATTCTATATCTTATGATTTTGCATGCGTTTATGCTTTTTATTAAAAACATTTAACATGTAACTTAATCCAGCAAATTAAAGATTGTGTTTCAAATAGGTTTATATATGCATATATGCACATGTATATAAAATACAGTTAAATACAGTAATTCCTTCCATGAAGTTTTGTGGGTGTCTTCTGGGGTTTACTGTTGGCCAAGGCCATTAGATAGAAATGACAGTCAAGACTTTACCTTTTCTAGTACAATGCATGATTTTGGCTAATTATATTTAACTAAAAGATTTCTATTTCTTTCCATTCTGCAGGTACTTCTTATGTCAAAGTTGGGGGAGGGGTAAAGTGTGGGCTAATAACTCATTTCCCAGTTAATTTTATTAAGAATTTATAGCACTGTTTAGAAAGTTTTAAGACAACCATAAATTTTATTAGGAATATTTTATTAAGCCCTCCATTTAATTAATAAAAGACCTCTATAAGTTCTGAAAATGTCAGAGCTAGTAATTATGTTAACCAGTGTAGTTTTTCCCCCTCTAGAGACCAAAGTGTTTTAATGATCTGAAATAGAAAAATAGTAAGGGAAGCCCCTCCTCCCCCAAAAGGTTTCTTTTCCCTAAACTTTAGTGTTTTCCACTCAGATCAGAGTGAGTTAGGTATTTCCCCTGCAATGGTCAAAGTGCCTTCGATGACCTCTCATCGACTTCTGAATTGGACCAGACATGCGTTGTTTTCTGAAGCAAAATGCAGTAAACAAATCTGGGAATCCTTATAGCCTGGAGTGCTTTGGGGCACTTGATTAACGTCCTCTCTAATCCCCCTGGGTGACCCCCTTTCATATCATCTAACCAGGCTTCTCCTTTTAATAGGCCTCTAACTAGTTTATTTCACTTTTCTCAAAGCCATTCATTAGTTTTGACTTCTTAGTATCTTTTCTCCCATCACATTCAGGCTCTTATCTCCAACATTCCTCTAGTATCTCTACTGATTTCAAATCTTATTTTCTTTAAACTCCCTTCCCCTTATTTCTGGCTTTTTGAAATGCAAATACTAATGTGGGAACAGATTTGGAGGATGGATGTTCTTGAAGTGCAAACCCCAACCCCACACGCCACAGGGCAACCTAAAACGCAATCAAAACATTTTAACAGGCATCTTAAAGTTAGGTGGCAGATGATAAACCCTTATCACACTGTGAACACAGCTGCCATACTCCATTGATTAACGGGCTTTTGTTTATTCTGGGCTGGCAAATACACACACATTTTACCTTAAGAGGTGATTCTTTAATTTAGGGTTTTTCAGCTGACTCATCAGGGTGAACTTTTGAGACAAAAGCTTAATTCAGGATGTGGGCTTTCCAAAGACAATTCCTTATTGGAGAACAGAAAGTTACAAGAGCGTTCTCCCAGGCCACTATACCAACAGTCCGGAGGAGCCCTGCTGGCTTTAAATGCCTCCTTAGAGGATGTGTAAACAATAGAGACCAAGGGCTCAGCCTGCCTGTTTTTTAGTCGCTGGTCTCTATCTTGGGGAAGATGCTCGGGATATGAGAGGGAAACAGAAAGGAAGGCCTGCATCACAAGAGCTGGAGCCAAGTGCCAGAACCCTTCTCCAGGCCAAGTATTTGTAAAATAAAAGTGTTATTGCCTTAAGAAGCAATGATCTGAAATAAGCTTAGGACAGGAACTGCCACAGAACTGACATCCATATCTGCAATAGTTTTCCAAGATACTGTATCTAGAACTGTCCCTTCACTTCTCCCTTTTAATAGTTGATTAATTGCTACCCTGTTAAAAGAGAGGTTTTTTTATAGCTATTATATTGCAACTCTAGATGTCCTCTCTGTAATTTCTCTCAGCGAGCACCAACTGTAATAACTGTTTGCTAATTGTAAAATCCTTATCCAGAATGAGGTTTGGGCAAACAATTTGTACTACTGTAATTACATTGTAAAAGTGTTTTAGTCCCTTGATTGTTCAGAATTAATCGTATGAAGGCCTTGAAGGAGTATTAGGTTCACAGTTACAAATGAAAAGACACTTCTCAAAACTATTATGAGTTTAAACTCACAAACTCTAAGTATCACATTCTGTAAGGAAAAATCTGTGTGTAGGTAATTTAAAATACATTTTAATGTAAAATTGACACATCGTGGATAATCACACATAATCACTCCTGTGCTTTGAAGAATACTGGTTATGTTTGCAAAGAGCAACTTACCTGAACCTTCCATTTTTCACTTCTTTTAGAAAACAAAAGAAAAAGTTACTGGAAGTTAACAATATAAAGTAAACCCTGTTGTCAAAAAATATATACTGTATATATAAAAACTGATCTTTTCCAAATCTGAAAAGGTGGATGCATGTCTAGATATCTCCAAGACCATTGCCTAAGTCTGACCAAGAACCTCTAGACCATGGTCATCTGAGGGGATTTCGCAGTAAATTTCTCTCAGTTGAATTATACTTACATAATTTCCTTCGTAGCTCACTTAAGGACCTCAAACGTAGACGTGCCCTGGTGGAAGTCTGCTTGGACCCCCATCCTCCTCCCCCCAGCAGCGCTGATCCCTGGCAGGCCTGCTGGGGGACCTCGCTCCCACCCCCTGGAGCGGCCTCGGAGCTCTCAGGTGTGGCCCCAGCCCTCCGGAGCTGGGCAACAGCTCGCTGCCGCCGGCCCAGCGCAGTCCTCCCCATGCTCGGAAAAGTATTGCGCTGCCTGGCCTAGCCAGCTCAGCTTCGCAAAATTGAACAAAAAAATCTCTTTTCTGAATTCACAAGGCTCCATCTCGGCTTGAAATTCTGCTTTCAAATTCACTTGGTGGTGGTGGGGGGGGGGCGGTATCAGACCTGGGCTTTGGCTCTGATAACTCACCTGGCTTTCCCCACTGCTGACTTTCAATCTCAGGCCTGCCTCAACCTCCCAAGCGATGTATCAGGGTAACTGTGTCACCAAACAGTACATTTTCATGTGATGAACCTAAAATTTGAGTACTGGAGACAGAAACTAAAAATTAAGAAAGAAGAAAGCAAAGACAGGTAAGTGCTAAGAGCTCCTGGGGGATTTTTCTGTTTTAATCGTTGAGCTCTTCTAACTCAAAGCGCACCTGAAGGTTTGGGGTGAACGCGTGTCGACCCTTCAGGCATACAAGGAGCAAGTTCAGTGTTGGGGGCGGGGAGGCTGGGAAGGCTCATCTGCTTGGCTTTCCGCGAACGCTCCACGGTTGGGATGAATCAACCCTGCGCTGGCCCCTGCGGAGCGCTGGAAGAAGCCATGGACGTCGCTTAGGGAGACTACTAGGGCTCGGTGGAACAGAATGCTGCTCTACGTTCTGATGATCGCCCGGGTCCCCTGCTCCTCACAAGCCCACTCAACGGAAACTTGAGTTCTATTGCGCGGACGGATGCAAATGCTCTTTCTTACTTTGCGTCTAAGAGTTGGCTTCACTGCATCTGTGAGCTAACCTTTTCCAAACAACGTCCGCATGAAGGGGGCCCCTAATCTTTTCCAAAACTCTTCCACCAGCTATCCCCCCTCGGGGGTGAGGGTTTGGTCCGCAGCTGGCCGGGTGGGATGGGGGGGAGGGCATGAGAGCGCGGGCCGGCAGCTTTGAGAGAGTCAGCCTTTTGGCCACCATCAGGGCGGGAATCCGGACTGGCAGTTTGCATTCCCGGCAGATCGAAGCTCCCTGCTGATCGATTATTTGATAATTGATTTTCCCCGCAGCCAATGCGAGGCCGCCTGGGCGGGGGCGTCTCCTGATTGGCCGAGCCCTCCTCCACGGCTGCCTACCGAGATTTGGGTGAGCTCATTTTCCAGTCGACCGCAGGGGGAGTTTTCTGCGAGGTTTCAGCTGGAGGGAGGGGGAGAAAATCTTCTCCGAGCCGAGCGAGCTGCGAGCCCTGCCTGGGATGTGAGCTTTCCAGCTGCTTGCGCTGAGGCGCCTGGGCAGACCCAAGCCAGGCGGGCAGAAAAATAAAGAGGAAAATAACTCCACTAAATATAATATTAAAGGGCTAACTTAGGATGGGAGAATAAAAAGAAGGGAAACATGTAAGCCCCGAGAATAGATATTTACGGGGAGAAAGTTGAAATCGGTGGCTGGCTTGGAGACTCTGAGTTGTTAGGTACGGGCAGCTTTTGTCTGAAATCTCAGCTCCCGAACTGGGTTTCTTTTTTTCTCTGGCATAAGGAGTTGTTGCCGAGCAGAGTCAGGAACAGAAAAGCGGAGTATGGGGATAGAAGTCTGGGGAGAAAAGCGCCGGGCGTCGCCGGAGGAAGACCGGGGGGGCGCAGAGACCCTCCAGACTCCGGCGAGGCCAAGGCTGAAGCCCCTTGGCGCCTCGAAGACAAAGGCGCCGAGGCCGCAGCCTGAACCCAGCGCTCCGGCCGCATCGCGCCGCGCCCTGGGCGCACGGCTGCCTCCCTAGCAGCGGGTTAGGGAAGGAGCCTCTTTCCCTGCGGCTCTCGGACCGGGCTCCGCCCGCCCGCCTGCGAGGTCTGACTGCTGGGAGCCCGCGTCGGGTTTCGCTTTCCGGCGATCATAAATAGCTTGGTGTTTGTAAACAGGCGCTGGGGGCACATTCCCAGAGCCCAGCTCATTGTTCCCTCCCTTCCTCTCTCACTTCGTGCGGGGCGCCAGGGCTGGGGCTGGAGCTGCCGGGACGTGGAGGTGGGGGCGTCCAGACCCAAAGTGACAAAATGCAAGCATTTCCTGTCCTCCGTCCGGGCGTCCACCTCTGACAGCGAAAATCTCTAGGCTGGGTCTGCAGAAAGCTCGGGCTACCTCCGCCCTACGTTCTCGGGACTCCTAGCAGAGCCTCTCCCAGCCCTGCGCCGGCTTCTCTTCTCCTTGTTCCCAGTTTGACTTTTCTCCTTGGGGCGTCCAGTTCTGAGAATCCAGTACTTAGCGCATCACCCACCTCCCCAGAAAAAAAATACTGGCAGACCCCAATAATTTCGAGGAAAGTCTTGAAGTCTACGCACGGAGCCCTGAGCAAAATAATTCCTGCTGCTGCCTGGCCCGCGTTTATTCCCAATTTATTTCAAGAGAGTCCTCTTTTGGGAGAGAGCCTGCAGGGGGAGGGAGAGAAAAAGAATATGGAAAATAAAACCGGCGGCTGGGTGCTGCTGCCTGCGTTTGTGTGCGTGTGCACGGGGTGTGTGGTGTTTGTGCCTGTGCGTGCGATTTAATGGAGCGCCTTTCTGCCTCTCCAGTGCGGACAGAGCTCGCTACGCGCACCCACCCCTGCGGAGGAACCTACTTGCTGCAGCCCAATGCATTGTGTAAGACGCGACCTGTTATGGCCACCACTACTTCCGGGTTCTAGCATTCTGGTCGGAATCCACCTCTCCGCCTGTGCAACACACACTTTACACACGCACGGGGACTGCAAGCGGACAGCATCGATCGTGGCTCCTTTAAGACAAACTCAGACAGACATTTTTTTTAACCCTCCTTCTCTAATCTCCCTCCAGTGCAGCAGTTGCAAAGACGGAGAGAGAGGGAGAGAAAGAGAAAGAGCGAGAGAAGAGAGAAACTGATTAGGAATTAGGACTGATTCAAGGGAAGAAAGCGCTAGGGCTTTGTGCATTTGAATATTAACATTTGAGGTGTTCTGACCAGAAGAAGACAGAGCGGATGATCATTCATTCACCACGTTGACAACCTCGCCTGTGATTGACAGCTGGAGTGGCAGAAAGCCATGAGATTTGGTAGTTGGGTCTGAGGGGCGCTCTTTTTTTTATTTTTTAACTGATTTTTTGGGGAAAGAAGATCTGCTTTTTATCCCCCCTTTTTTTCTTTTTGCCCCCGCCGCTGTCTTGGAAACGGAGCGCTTTTATGCTCAGTGACTCGGGCGCTTGGCTTCAGGTCCGGTAGACCGAAGATCTGGGACCAGCAGCTCACATTGCTGGAGACGACGTTAAGGGATTTTTCGTCGTGCTTTTTTTTTTTTTTTCCGGGGGAGTTTGCGTATTTGTTTCTTTTCACACTGGCCTTAAAGAGGATATATTAGAAGTTGAAGTAGGAAGGGAGCCAGAGAGGCCGATGGCGCAAAGGGTACGTATTAAAAACAATTGTGGAACTCAAATGTGAGATTAAATTGAAACGTGGCTGAAAGACACTGTTTAAAAGTTTCCTTTTTTCTTTCTCTTATTTTGAATGAGGCTTCTAAAGCCGTGGCCTAAAGAAGAGAGGATTTATTTAGTGCATCTGTAGATGTATGTATGTAACTTGTAGTTGCTAATTCACATAATCAAGTTTTCTACAGATTCCTTACCAACAGCTATATAAATAAAAATACATCTGAGCAATCATCTGTTTAAAAGGACTGCTAAATACAAAATACTCTAATTTGAGCATCCAAGACTCAGAAGTTTAAAGTTATTTTTAAGCTAAAATAAACAACTGGAAACTTCTGATATGTTATGTTATTGATTATGGTTATCTTTAATATCTTTTGAAGTACTTAGCTTTTTAAAGCAAATAACTGTCATAATACACTGCATGTGTTTTTCGGCTAGAGAAACATTCATCATTTAAAAGTAGTATTAGTTTGTATGGATTTTTATGCAAGTCAATACTTTGCAAGTTTTTCTTAGGTGAATTTTGTGCTAATTGAATACTAAGCACACAGCTACTCACTTTTAAAATGCAATACTAATTTCTCCAATATTTCTATTTGAATGGAAATGTAGTGAGGGTTAAGTGAGACAATGACAATCCGAGTGAGGTAGTTTCTTAAAGAAAGGGGGTCTACAAAAAGCCTTCCTTGCATAATTTGTGTCCTGGCCCTCAAAGCCCTGTTTGCAAAAGAAAGTTACTAGGCTGACACATTTTTCTTTACTCCTTTGGTTCAGGCAAATGTCAGCGTTCTTCCAAACTTTTCACACCTCTGGCTTTAGGAGATGAAAGTGGCAATTTCTTTTTTCTTTGAAAATCATTTCACTTTAGGCACTTTCACATCTTTGGAAAAGCTCTTGCCTGAAAGGAAGCATTTTTAAAAACCTAAGAAGCTAAATGCAAGGTAAAAAATAATGACATTATGAAAGTAGTTTTTCTGGACAAGAAAGATGGGGCGTTGTATGTGCATTTGGTTTTGAATTTGCTTTAAAACCTAAGGAGTAACATTGCCTCATTGATCTGTAGTCTGGGAGAAAGTTTGTAAGTTTTTAAAAATAAAGACATATTAACTTCTTTAATTATAGATTTTCTTTAAGTTGAGGCGGGGAGTTGTCCAATTCTGAATTTGGCTGTAAGGTACAGGGAAAGCGACCCCTTATTTGAGTTTCACTTATAATGGGGTCAGTTTATTTTATATGATTTAGCAGAGTTTGTCTTGGAAAGCTAGGAATATGCAATGTCTTGCTGGACTGCCCAGCCCCACTCTGGCTGGAAAATAAAATGAGAAGCCTGCCTGAATTCACGTGCTTGGCGGAGCTGTTTCCATCGTAACTTTTTTTTTAATTCCCCCTGATATGAAGGGGCTGTGAAACTAGGCGTGTTTACTGCACTGTCCTGGCAAGTTTTATTATTGTGATTTTCAATTTCCTCCCCCAGAGACATGCACGTTTTACCTTCTGCCCTCTGGGAGAATGCTTCTCTTTCTTTCCTTTTTCCTTCCTTCCTTGCCAAAGGATTCTGAATTTCTGAACTAGTGAATAGGGATACAAGTTAGGGCAAGAAGCTTCATCTCAGTGGAGTCTTACTGAGAACCCTAGAAACTGAGAACACTAGAAATTTTACTTTAAATTTATTTTAGAAATAGAAATCTCAACTTTAGAGATGCAAGGCCACCCCGAAATCCGGGTTGAAAGACCCAGCTGGACTGACCTTATATAAGCTCAAAGCCCTGTCCTTCCCCTGTTTGCCTGCCTGGCATTTTGAACCTTCTTTCTCTCCTGTTTGTCATGCAGTACGACGATCTACCCCATTACGGGGGCATGGATGGAGTAGGCATCCCCTCCACGATGTATGGGGACCCGCATGCGGCCAGGTCCATGCAGCAGGTCCACCACTTGAACCATGGGCCTCCTCTGCACTCGCATCAGTACCCGCACACAGCTCATACCAACGCCATGGCCCCCAGCATGGGCTCCTCCGTCAATGACGCTTTAAAGAGAGATAAAGATGCCATTTATGGGTAGGTACAATGGGCAGCAGGGAAGAGTTGAGATGCGTTGCTTTCCCTGTTTCCCCTGTGCTCTTGGTAACAGTTAAAGTCAGACCTCTCTGGATTGGAGGTCCATAGCTGGTGACTGTTTATTCACAATGCATGGAAAATCTGGGGAGGCGGCCTGCCATTCCGGCGCTCCCCATCTCCGTCTGCGCTCTGTGCTTGCTCTGGGCACAGCTTCGCTGCTGCGGTGGCCGCCAAGGGGTCCCAGTTCGGGAGAAGTTGTCTAAAGGTTCCACATCCCCTTTCAGCCTCCGGTTCAGCGGATCCCGATCCTCCCCAGCTCTCTTTCGCTCCAGAGCGCTGGGGGTTTCAAAACGCAGGCGCCTTTGTGTTGGAACGAAACTTTTAGTTTAAGGGAAAATCTTTTAAGCCACCGATTGTTCTGACTTGCTAAGTTTACTCAGCAACCGTATGCTGCCTCTGCCACTGCACAATACAGCCAAGGGCGGACAGTTGCAGGTCAGGCAAGGGGGAACATGTTTTGCATTTAGGGGGTTTGACCACTGAAGTCAAGGAGAGGAGCTCACGCTGAATTGTTACAGACACTAAGAAACTTCTAGTCGTTTTAGCACTTTGTGTTCAAAAGCGAATCCTGTAGGATTTAGCCAGAAGTAAATGCCGGGTGCTCTGCGGCCAGAGGTTTTTGGCCGCTGCTTACACCGTGTTCTAACTGGCTATCCGATTAGACCCTGCACTAGTTAAAAAAAAAAAAAGAAAGAAAGAAAGAGAGAAAGAAAGAAAGAAAAGAAAGAAAGAAAGAAGCCTTTTGAAAGTCAGTTGTGCCTACTATGTGCTGATGAATTTTGGGACCGCTTTTTACTTTGCAGTAACTCTTTTATTTCTGTTTATTTCTTCTTTTTAAAATCTTGCAACACTGACCCTTTTTGCTGGGGGGGAAATATTTCTATTTTATTTCCCAGTCCCTTATGCAAGAGCCTGGTTTAAATCCCAGCTTTCTGTCCATAGTGTTAAGTGCAAATGGTTTAGACTCTGGGACAGAACATTTGGGGAAGCTTTGAAAAGGACCCCAAACTATTAAATTTCCACCTGGGCTGTGAGAGCTAATAAAAGACTGGAGACACCTCCTTGGGCATTAGAAGAAGCTTTTTTTCCCCCCTTTCCTTTTCTTTTCTTTTTTATGGGCTGAGACAAGCGACATCTAGGCCCTTCACAATACTACTGCTGTGCCCCTCTGCAGAGACAAAATGAAAGGCTTGGCCACTGGGATATTTGAAGGAAGTTTCTTTGGGGGGCCGTGGGGGGCATCCACGGAGGGAGGGGAGGGCTCAAGGAGCTGAGGAGGGGCCAAGGGCCTCAGGGTAGGGGTCTGAAGGTACAGCCCTGTGACAGTGGGTCCTGCAGCCTCTGAGGTCCTGGGCTCTAGTTAGCTGGGCGCCTGCCACTGGGATCCTCAGAGCCTTGGGCTCTGCGCGGCCGCCTTGGCGGAGCCAACACCAAGCAGCTCCCGCACTGGCTTCGGCCAGCGCCCAGCTCCTGCCCCAGGTCCTGCAGGAGCAGCCAGGGACCAGGGTCGGTCGGGGTGGGAAACTTAATTCAAAATGGCTGCTGGAACCAACCGCTGGGGTTTGATTCGTAGCAAATGTTGCCAATTTCTCTGGCTAGAGATGTTGAACCGATCATCAGATACGGTCCAGGGGCTCAGGGCCTCTGACTTCAGAGCCCAGGAGGAAGGGGAGGTGAGCAGTCACCTGGGCGGGGGGCAGGAGAGGGGAAAAGTAGATGACAAAATCAGGGAGGGGTCTCTGCCTGGAGGCCAGGCTGCTTTTCCTGGGCGCCTTTTTACCCTGACTCGGGACTAACCATTGTGTTGTTTGTGACTGTTGTATTTTCTTACAGACACCCTCTCTTCCCTCTGTTAGCACTGATTTTTGAGAAATGTGAATTAGCTACTTGTACCCCCCGCGAGCCGGGGGTGGCGGGCGGGGACGTCTGCTCCTCAGAGTCATTCAATGAAGATATAGCCGTGTTCGCCAAACAGGTCAGCAAAATAAATGTTATTAAAGAAAAAAAGAAAGAAAAAAGAGACTCTTCCCCCCAACAAAACACAAGCACGCACACACACATACACACACACACTCGGCAAGCACATTCCCAAAGTGGTCAGCAGATAGATAGACAGTCCACCCTAAGCCCTGTGCGTTGCATGTACCCTGAAATGGCCCTCCTGTAGAAGTATGTTTGCAGATAACTTCACCCATCTTTAAACCCACTCCCTCTCCACAAAGCTGAGACAGAAAGCTCAGTCCATAAAAGAAAAGCACGCCCCCCACACCCTGTAGCTGCTCTGGTCTGGAGAACTGAGCAGCCTCCCGGAGCAGCCTACTGGGTCGTGGAAGTAAGGCTGAGCCCTGGGCTGCTTCTGGGCTTGATCCATTCTGAAGGGATTCTGCGTGGGACAGAGTCACCGAGTCCCTCCGGAAGGTTACACCTGGCCCCCGACAGTGTGTTAAGATGTGAAACTAGGAAGATGACCAGATTTCAAATATTTTCTTTCTTTTTCTTCCCCCTCCCTCTCCCCTGTCCTTCTCACTTGTGTTTAGATTCGCGCAGAAAAACCTCTATTTTCTTCTAATCCAGAACTGGATAACTTGGTAAGAGCTGACCCCTTTACTCCCTGCCTCCGTCTGTCTCTTCAACCCACCCCACCCCCAGCCTCCTCAGCTTTTCTTCAAGAGCCCTGAGGTTTCTAGACTGGTCTTTCCGTAGCTGCGAGTCCACTGGGCTGCATATGTTTTGGTCCACGGACAAGTGACCGAGGGACAAGATCCCAGGCCAATAAATTCATCTCAAGAGGGCCTGAGCAAGCTGGCCAGGGGAAATGCGAGCTTTTGTTTTTTATGACAGCCGGGTTGCACGGCTCTAATCAGCGCTGGGATTTATCTCCTGGCCTGTCAGCTTGTGATCTTAAACTTTGCGGACTTCCCTGCGCTCCAAGTCTCAACACCAAGGCAGGGACAGGCAAGAGCCCCTCAGCAACCAGTTTACCTAAAAGGTGTGCAGGAGGCAGCCGAAAGTTTGCAATGTGAAGAGCCACAGTTGGGGTCTATTTGAAGTCTCTCCCATTCACTTCTTCCAAAGAAACCTCTAGCCCAGCCCTGTGGCCCTTTGGGGTTGGGGCGGAGCCAGTGGGATTGAGAAAGGGGAGAGCTGTGGAGGAGGAGAGTGTTTATGACCCCCACTTAGATGCTTTGTTGTTGTTTTAGTTATATTTTCTCCTTAAGAAATATAAACCTCTAGATGGTACCCAGTCACTGCTATTAAGTTTTAGTGGTATTGCCATAAATCAAAATAACTCTATTTACTGGGGGAGGAGATGGGCCGGAGATGCAAGAGCTGTGATAGCCAATTTTCTGCAGACTAGGAATGGGATACTCATTCTTTTTGTGTCTTTGCAGATGATTCAAGCCATACAAGTATTAAGGTTTCATCTGTTGGAATTAGAGAAGGTAATTTCTTTGGCCTCTTTCCCTTTACTTCACCCTAACCCCTAAACACATGAGGGGAGGCTTCAGAATGGCTGAACTTCAGGCTTTTGAGATATTTGCATAAATGTCTTTCTTTCTGGTAATTAGTGTCAAGGCCAATCTTAGCATCCATTTCTCTTCTCAGTTTAATTACAATTTCAGCCACTAAAACCAGGATCACAAACGCCCTAGCCTTGTGTTCCTGCTTTAATACCTTGCTGGCTTTGTGTAAATAGTTGCAATTGTGTGCTTCCGAGTTGATGTTTAGAATGCTGTTGTGAGCTTGCTTCCCAGGTTAATACCTCTCTGGGCTCCTTGTGTCCTCCCCTTCTTTGAGGAGGGAAAATAAAAGTTTTGTTTAGTTTTTCTGAGTTTCTGGACGACAGCTCCAGAGCAGAGGCAGGTCACAGAAGAGGTGGAGGGGGAGGTAGTGGACTGAGCAGGGAGACAGGAGAAGTTGGTTGGGGGCAGGCACATTAAACCTTTCCCAGAGACAAAGCCGGGCTGATAATTGTGGCAATTTCTTGAATCTGAGAATCCTGCATACCCTCTACCTTCACACTCAAGAAAGGGTGTGGGATAACATGATTTTGCTAGCTGTTCTATAAATCTCAGCCATAAAAACTTAATGCATTGTAATTCAAACTAACATTAAATTGCAAGCATGCGGGGGTTTCTTGTGAAATTCTGATTGTCAGTGATGTCTGGGACCTGAAAGTGACCACTTCACTTACACCTTAATATTTTTAGTCCTTCTGTTCCTTTGAAAAAAAAAAAAAAGCAATTTCAGAAGGTTTTGTGGCTATAGGTTTTTCGTAATATGGGTACTGGCAAATTGATTTCTTTTTAAAGGATCCCAAATATTCTCCTTATGGATACAAATCCTAATTATTACAAACGTTATAGGGGTGGGTTGTCAGGCATATATCCTGTGTCACCACAGTACAGGTCCTTTAGAGATTATATGTGTATATATATATATATATTTCCTTTTTTTTCCTTAGACACTTTGGAAAAGGATTTATGATAAAGTAACTGGATGAAATTAAATAGTTTACCTTAAATGTCACCCCCACAGGTCACCTCTCTAATGGCCACAGCCCCAGGAGCAGATGAATTTAACACGGGTGTTGAATATGTTGTAGCCTGTGAATCATCTTGTCACTGTCAATTTTCTGGGATATCTCTATTTTGCAAGAAAAGAAAGTTATTCCTAATTCTGGATGCGTCGGGGGGTCTCTGGAGGACAATTGCCCTGTGTTTCCCCTATTTGGAAGTTTGGATCTCACAAGGGGGGTGGATTGCACTTGTCAATGTCATTTATGTACTCCTGATTATATTTCCATTTTTTATTTCTGTCATAATGTAGGTACACGAATTATGTGACAATTTCTGCCACCGGTATATTAGCTGTTTGAAAGGGAAAATGCCTATCGATTTGGTGATAGACGATAGAGAAGGAGGATCAAAATCAGACAGTGAAGATATAACAAGATCAGCAAATCTAACTGACCAGGTATGCGCTTTTCAATTTCAACATCCCTGGCACCAAATAAAAAAAAAAATCTGTATGCATATTGCTTGCTGGGTCACTATCACCTCCTTTTATTATTTGCATATGATTAAGTCCCTTTTAGATACATTTCCATCGAAATGAAAATTTTTGAATAATGTGGCTATTATTGCTTCATTAAGGCTGGCTCTGGGATTCGACCTGGAGAGATGGGCTTGTAAAAGCTTCGCCTGCAAACTTGACCTGTTTCTTGTCGCTTTTAATTTTTGTCTTTATTTTATTTACCCTCTATAATAATGGGAGTGTTAACTGCCAGTGACCGCCTGTGATTGTATGGCTTTGTTCAGGAGCATTTTCCTCCTTCTATCTTGAAGAAAAGAAATGTGTAGGGGCTGCTTATTTCTTATTTTATTAGGAATAAATCCAAGATAGGTGGTCTAAGAGAGACAGTGAGGGTTTGAAATCTAGCAAATGCTGGCTATTTTCTCCCTGTCTGTACGGTTCATTAGCCTGTCTTGTCAGTTTTCCTCGGCCGGACGCTTCTAGACCTCACTGAACATTGCTTTGTGCAGTCTTCGCTATAAGCTCGCCCATTTTATTGTACTTAGTAGAAAAAATAAGACCAGGCCGAGGTTAGAAAAACAGAAATATGGACTTTTCTCCTCCTCCTTTCTGCTCATCCTCCAGCTGGTACGTGCGTGCTCTGGGCCCTCTGGGTTGGCAGCTTTCTGAAGTGTTAGCTTGGGGGACACCCTGGCAGCTCCTGGGTGTGGAGGGTGGGGCCCCCCAGCACCGCTGTGCTCTCTATTTCTGCCCTTTGCTTGCAGCACCCTCCTGGGCACCCGCACTCCAGGTCCTTCTTTCCTGCATTGCTAAGTGGGGAAGACTTTTATTTGAAGTTGCTGTGGGGAGGGGGGTGCTTTTCTCCGGCTGTCACCCTGACACCACCATTTGCTCCTACTTTCTCTGTTTCTCTTGTACTGTCTCTAGATTGGTCTAAATGAGTTGCCAAACTGCAATGAAAATGGAAATGTGAAGGGTGGGTGAGAGGAAGCAGGGCCCAAGATAGCTCTGTTACGAATTTTTACAAGGAGCCTAGAGATCTGGGGAGCTGCCTCTTCTTCCTCCTTCTCCATATAAGTGAAGGCCCCGAGAGTTCTTTCTCTCTCGGACTTGGCGTGGGAGTCTCTCCCTGGGAGAAGAGATCTGCCTGCCTTTGTTAAGCCAAAGGCCGGCTACAGTTTTCCTTTGCAAGCTCTGCTTATGCCCTGTGGGCTGGATAGCCCTGGTCCCATCCCTCTCCTCCTTGTCATCTTAAGGTGTCTTCTCCCAACAACATGCCCTTAAAATAAATGTCAGTCTCGAATTTTTCTGGACAACCCTAAGACCCAGGCGGAATTCCTCCTTGTCTATGAGGAGTGAGGCAGAGCTTAAAAGCATTAGCTGGGTCCTCCGTCACTATTTGGAGTGTCGGAAACTTTTGGCAGTGTAGACACAACGCATGATGCACGATGCACGGAACAGGCAGTTTGTGCATTCCGGGGTGCATGGGCCGAGGTGGGAAAATTGAGGCGGCTCTCTGCCCTGGTCCTGCCGGCTAGTGGGCGTCCCCAGCCTTTGGGTTGTCTAGCCCGAGCTGTTACACGCAGATTCCACAGAGGAACCCTTGGGTAGCTGCTGTTGAATAAAAATTGTAATCCAACAAGCCTAACTAGAAAATGGGATTCTAAAAGCTCCGGAGTGCTGGGTACATAAAGCTATTTGAACAAATTACAAGAATCGCTTAGGGGCATGAATGAAATCAACACTTTAATTGCCTCCAAAATGAAGATTTATACCCCATTTTCTCGACGAATCATTATTTTATTAAAGTCAAAGATAAAGGACCAAAGTTATGAGATTTATTGGGGGAATGCAAAATTGATGCAACCTCATTGATTTCTCCTTTTTCCTTGTGTAAACTTTCATTACCCGGTCACCTTAATTTGAGATATGCAAAAAATGGTGTGCAGTTGTATTGGGTAAAAATGCTCATTTCATTCTTTTCAACCTATGAGAGTCATGCATCTGGTCCGCTGTTTGTTAGCTTTGGCTGGGCTTGTGGGGCTGATGGCCTATATGCGTGGGCTAGCTCTTGTGATCCTTTGGGGTCACCAGGCCTCAGTTGGTAGGACAGTAACAAACCCATTTTTTTTCTGTTTCCCTGTTCTTAGGAGTCAGGAATTAGTGGGTCTGGGCTGGATTTGGAGAGGGGAACATAGAGCGCGGGGCTCCCGCGGTCTTGTGCCTTGCTCACACGCTGGAGAGCGCCCCACCTTGGGAGAAGTCCCCGGAGAGGGGAGAATTCAGGCACCAGACACCGGAGTCTGGGTCGGGTCTCCAAGGGCGTTGAAACCCTGCAGCGGGCGCAGGGGCCAGGCTGATAGGTGGCCTCTCCACCTGTCTGAAGGCGGCCCAGTTGGTATGAACCTGGCAGAGTGCGCCCCGGACTGGGTGCATCGGCTGTGGCCTCCTTAGCTCATTAACCCCTGTCTCTAGGGGCCACTGGCGGCGAGGTTTATTTTATTTTACTTTTTGTCCTCGGAGGACACAAAGGCTGCCACCTGCGCCGTGTGTGGGATCTGCTACTTGGATGCCAATCAGTTTCCCGAAGGGCTAAATCAGCCGAAACCCACTTGGCCATGTAGTGTTGTTGGTTTGGGTATTTTGCATGTGTGTGTATGAGATTAAGACACCACAAGAAACTAATCCTGTTCTTCCTCACCCCTTGGTTCCCTTCTGTCGCTCCCCACCCTCAGGCTGAGGGTCCCAGGGCCTGAGAGCCACCTTGGGCAGTGCCGGCCTCCGGGGCGCCCTCTCCCGTCCGCTGCGCTCCAGGCTCTGCGCTCTCCCAGGCCGGGTGCGGGAGGCGGGCGCCTGGGACTTGCCGACCTCGGCTGAGCGCATGCAGGGCCAGGCTGGACCCTAGGGTGGCCCGAGAAGGTGGCCACCACACTATGAGGCGTCAACCATAGTTTGGTCTGGTTGGCAGCCAGCAAGAATGCGGGTCCCTGGGGAGGCTGGGCGAGTGACTTGAGGGCTCATCTGTGGAAATGAAGGCCTGAGAGGGTGGAAGCAAAGAAAGGAGGGCCTGGCCATCCAGGTGCTACCCAGAAGGTGGTCCTCCAGGACCCTGGTCCAACCGCCCAGGCTTTCCTTCCCGAGATGGCTGCTTTGCACCCCTTGATTATAAGCATTTTCAACTCCGGGCAGCGGTAGGGAGAGGAACAAATTGTGGAGAGGGTCCCTAAGGTCGCCTCCTGGGGTGGCCAGGGCTGTCCACAGCAAATAGAGATGAACTGGGACTGTGATCTGATCAGACAGCAGCAGTGGCCCTGATCTTGACCACCAGGAGAGGGAAGCAGAGAAATGATCCCCTTGGATTACAGATTTTTGTTTTGTTTTATCGTTTGTTTTTGTTTTTTAATTCAACAACGGGCTCAGAGTGGTGTGTGTGGGTCCTCCGATGAGTCTGCACTTACCAGCCCCTAGAGAGGGCTGACCGCTGTGCAGGGCTCCTGCCCTGTTGCTTGCTAATCCAGATTTGCCTCTGATGTCTGAGGAGGAGTAACAGGGCGTGGAGATGGGATGAAAGTCAGGCTGGCCAGGCCAGACAGGTCAAATGCCAAGTGTGGGCAGTTCCTTGGGGTGGGAGTAAGGAAAGGTAAGGGAGGGAAGGGGACAAGGGCCAGGCCTCTGAGCTGTGTGAGCCTGGGACATGTGTAACAGAACTGGATCTGTGCATTTTGGCTCCAGAAGTACGCCTGGGAACTGTGGTGGCGAGTGTTTTATTTCAAAACTTTGCAATGTTTTTTCCGAAGCATATTTTGGATTATAATTCTTAAAATTGAAGTCGGACTTGACTAAAAAATAAAGCAATATACAAAGCATTACTCCCTCTCTTCCCAAAATGATTCAGCAATGCATCCTGGGAAAACTTAGTTTTTTTTTTTTTCTTTCCCCTGGGGAGGTGTCAGGTAAGGGACTGCTGCGGAGGGTACAGAGCAACTAATGCCCTTCGTGGATTGAATCTGCTGGGTTAGAAAGAAAGAAAGAAAGAAAGAAAGAAAGAAAAAATATAGATAGGGACATTTAGTAATATTAGATATTTACTAATACCAGATATTTACTAATATTAGAAATGCCTGCCATTTATTTTCATTCAATAAAAAATAACCAAAAACAAAAAGCAGGAAGCAAGGAACTCTCTTTGTCAGGTAGTTCCCTATTAAATGCTTCCATTGGATACATCTTATTTAAATTGTAAATGCTTCAGAGGGTCCCACTTAATGACTCAATCCTGGGAGTCCTCAGTACTGAAACCTCTCTGGTACAGGGCTGTTCTTAGCGTTGCAAGGGATGAGGTATTTGCATCGTCTAACTCTATTTTTGATTATTGCTGTGAGTCATATGGTGCATTCTTAATTCCTTCTTTTTTTTTTTGCTTTGCAATATGTCAGAGGGAAATTATGGCAAGATTCTCTTTAATGATTAAATAATAAGGTGTTGACTGCTTGTCACTACACTAGCTAATTGGGATGTTCATTCTAGAGCCTTTGTTGCTTAGTGTCCTTTGAGTTAAAAGTTACTTGCATACCAGGTATGTTTGTATTGTTACCTTCTGGCTGACTTTGGTTTATATGCACAACTTTCAGAGTAGGGATGTAAATTCTTACTAGGGACACCTAAAACATTTTTTTTTTCAAGAATAGGAAAAAAGCACAGGGTCTAATGCAGATAGCTGAGATCAATCAATGTACATTGTTAAATGTCGCCAGGATGAAATGCTAAAACTACAAATATTCTTTTCGTAGTCCCCCTTTCTCACTCTACGGCCTCTTTCCTTCTCTCCCTTCTTCCCTTATCCTGTCTCCCTCTCTCTCAGTGGAAGTCCCTGATGCAAGTTTCCTGGTTCATGGAAGCAGTGATACTAATGCTACTTTGTACCAAAGTAAAGCCCCATAACAGTAACTATTGTTCAGTGATTTAACTAGCTCTGTGGCAATAGGTCACTCGAGTAGCAATTCTTCTCCGCCAGAATGACTCCATTGCTCACCATTCAGAAGTACATGGAGTGGGCCTGAGTAGTGTAACGATTGGTCCTAAGCTGGAGAACTGTATTAGAAAATATGGAGAAGGTTAAATAGCAAAGAAGAGGAGGAGGAAGGAAAAAAGGATTAAAATGTGGGTCCTATTTTTAAAAAAGCAACTGATACATCATCGTATAATTGCCCAACTTAAACGAATTTTTGAGTCATTATGTTTTCAGAAACTCGTGTATTTAAGTTTAAAAATGTGTGTCCTAGTCCAAAAGATATAAAACATGGCTGTTGCTGGGTGATGGAAGGAAAATTATACCCTAATGCTCCATCTTCTTAAAACTCAAGCGCTATTTACAGTCCCACAGTAAAAACATGTTTACTAGGGCCAAGCAGAGGGGTTAAAGTGTTAGAATAGTATGGTTATAAAGTTAGCTTACCTTCCCTTGTAGGGCAGAGTTGGAGAAACTGAAGAATGGAAAACAAATAATATTCAGACGCTTGTCAGACATGAAAATATTGTCACCATGAATTCAAATGAAGTAGTTTCATATTGGTAATGTGATGTTTTCCATAGCAACAACAGTTTGTCTTATGAAATGTAAATATGTCAAACAAATGTGAAATTCTACAGTTATTTATGTATTTATTTATTTTCTTGTGCTGATGATCCAACCCAGGGGCTTGTGCATGGAAGGCAAGATGCCTGGCACTAAGCAACTTCTTCAGCCCTAAAAGTTTTAATAAGTGATCGTATAATCACCAAGTACAACCCAAGTTTATGTGGAAACTTTTAAAGAAAAGTTGGTGTATAGCCATCATGCTATAGGGCTTAAGAGGAAAATGATCAAAAAATGAACGTGAAATAAGACTTCCTGTAAGGACCATAATTCAACATTATTTGACTCCACTGTCAGAAAACTAGTTGAATGATAGTAAACTGATATGGTTCTCAGTCATTTTTGTTGTAAACAAATCTTAAATCTTAAATATCTTAAATATTAATCTTAAATATTCACAACTGTAGCATTTTTACATGGCCTTTTTTTGGATTATAATATCTGTCATATTTGTATCAAAACAGCACTTGAATTTATGCTATAATTGAAACAAAAATTTTTGCTATCTCTTGAGTGCAAATTAATGTTTTGAAAATTAAAATGATGGGAAAGTACTCTTTTACAAATAAAGAAATAAAAATAGAATGCATGTGGTATAGTTTATTTGACAGTTTAGAAGTTTTCAAAATCCCAAGTGAAAAAACACTGCTGTAAATCACACGGGGCTTGCTGTTCTTACTCAGCAGGAAACATAAAGATATAATACCTGTTTTAAAAGTTAAGGACTTAGGATGTTGCTCATGGTACAACACTTGCATAGCATATGTGAGGCCCTGGTTGGAATCGTAGCACCACAAATATAAATGAAATAAAATGTATAGTATACAATTAGTCTCCAAACTTAACTTGTAAGAATGATTCCAAAACTCAACTTTTGGGATGTAGTAAAAATTTGTATGCTGTACTATCTTTAGTATTTGTGAATGAATCTTGTGTACATAAAATCAATTTGGGAAAATTCTAGCAGATGAGTATGTGCCTGTAGTATAAAAGATAAAAGAATATGTGTCTATTGTATCATTGATTTAAAATGCCATGATTTCTGAATTACAGAGTATGGGAAACATTTTCAGAGGCTTAGCCTCTCCAGGAAATACACCTATATTGTATAATTGCTAGATTCCCCACATTTACAAATTTGTCATTTTAATAAATAGTATTAAGGATATCAATATGAAATAAGTGAGGCTGTATTCATTTAAATACGTTACTAGAATCCAATTTTAATCAATTTAATGCATTCAAGTGCACAGAATTAAAGCAGCTGGCAACACTTTACCAGAGTCTTTCCAAACACTCTTTTGCCAAGTTGGGTTTCTTAATCTAGAAAATATGTTCTTGTCAAAGGGAATTCAAGAGTGAAAATCTTTTGAAATTGTTCTATATCTTGACTTTCTTGTGCAGAATTCCTAAAATCGACTAAAATGTACTATAAAGAGTTTATTCTGTGGTGAAGATAAACACATGTGCACACACACACACAGAATTACACACTTGCTGTTTATTGATGCCATAAGTGGATATAGTCAAATGTAAGTTATAGTCAGAAGTATGTCATTAACTGTTTTTTATATGGACTACTATGTGTAACTAAATTAATAAAGGATACATAAGTCATGAAAATAAAGTTTACATTTCTTATAATTCTCAAAAATACATTTCAACCATTAATTCTTCCTTTGACATTTAATAATTTCATTTACAATAAATAGAATTTATATTCATGAGGTAAAAACCCCTGATTGTGCAACGTGATAGTTTTTTAAAAAATTTAAATGAAATCATATTCTTGTAAGGAAAGAAAATGCTATCACCATGCATAAATTTACTAAGTAAAACTTTTAAAATGACCACAACATTTTTATTAAGTTAATAAATTTAAGCAACATTTTATAGTCATGCTATTTTTTTTGTTTTGGCATGATACAACATCTTAAATTTTATATTGAACTTAAACAAGTGATTCTCAATTGAATGATAATACAGTATATATTTTCTGTGACATTAGAATTACCCTAATATCAATATATAGCAATATTAAAACATCAATACTTGACAACATAAACTAAAATTAACAACATAAATTAAAATTAATTGTTGCTGCTCTAGAATTTCCATTTGTATATATTTTTCTTATACTTTACAACATAGTAACATGTTTATTATTTGTCATGTGTAAATACCTGGGTTGTTAATTGTTACCTGGAAAGGCAGATCTATGGTTCTTTTTTTCTTGATCATTTGTTTTTAATTTTTGAAATTCTTCACTGTTTTGTAAACCTCTGCCTGAGATTTGATCTTAAGCTAGTTTTCCAAGTCTCACTTCTCTATTAGAGTACCTTGCGGGTTGTTACTCACATGGTTTATTTTCCTGAGATGTTACTTTAAAACAAGTGAATAAATACCAAAGTCTTCAAATATTCCCAACCTGTTCTTCTATTCCTATTTGCCCTCCCTGTGGCTGTGAACTCTTGGCATACATATCAGCCCCTGGGTGTTTCCTCTTAAGGCCTGTTTGTTTTTGGTGACTGTATTCTTCTTCTTATTTTTTTTTTAATCGGTATCGGAGTCGAACTCACTGCCTGCTTGCAAGGCAGGCGCCTATGCCACTGAGCTAAATCCCCAGCCCCCCAGTGACTGTATCTTAACTGATGTTTGTAGTTGATCCCAGTTCTCCATGATTTGCATTTTATTCTGAATTTACATTCACATTATGCCCCATAGAAAGTCTTCAAACTAAAATCCGTTTATGACTAGTGTGAAGCTGTGAAAATGAAGTTTATAATGAAATTGACAAAACCATCAAAAAGACAGTGAAGGAGCATTTTGGTATAAACCCAGAATTTTGTAATATGTTCTCAAGTTGTAAAAGACTTACTTCTTTTACAAATAGTAGAAACGTAAGATTTCTTTGAAAATAGAACTCTTTTTTTTTTCTTTTGTCTGGACCCAGGGATCAAACTCAGGACCTCACACTTGCCAGGCAGGCACTTATGCCGCTGAGCTAAATCCCTAGCCCTAAGACTCCTCTTAATATGCCCAACAACTGTTTGAATGTGTCCTCTAACAGTAACTTAATTTGATAGATGGGCTATAATTAACTGTGACCTAAAGTGTTTTATGTTATTCAGAGATCATCCCTTAGTGATTTGAAAACTTAATTTCAAACTAAATAGTGTACAATATGTGAGATTCTAAGGCATGCTGGCACTATTTGCATAAAATGAAATGTTTGTCTTCAGGGCTTCAAAAGGCAGATACCTCTGGAGATGGGCTAATAATTTTTACAGTCTGATGTCTTAGCAAACTAATTAGAGAAGGTGATCTCTTGGATTTTTTTTTTTTTTTTTTTTTTTTTTTTTAGTGCATAGACTTCCTGTCTATTTACTGCCAAGTTAAAATTATGCTTTCCTGAAGAAAAAACACCATGTATTTCATTGGGCAGAAATGTATGCATGACATTTTAAATCTAGTTACTTCATTAATCGTAAAACCAGCAATATAGAGAAAATTAAAAATAGCAAATACGTAAGATGCTATTAGCTCTGTGCTTCATCGAGAACAAAAAGTTCATCAGTAGACTGAAACTGGGCATTCTGACTTTAGTTGAAACATTTACCTAAAAGTTAGCACCAGGTCTGGAGCAGTCCTAAATTCTCACAGAAGGATCTAGCTATTAAACATTATGTTTATTTGAAATTATCCTTTCATTAGAGACTCAACCTCACAAGTAAGTCACCCTGCCCTATACTCTCAAAGAGTCCAGATAGGTCTATTATTTATTTATGTTCCATTGCATACATTATTTGTGGGAATGATGCTGCAGCCTCTACCAAGCATATGGAATTTTTCTTCATGAGATAGGGACGCATCCTTGCGTGGCCCAGTGCTAAGTAGCTAACTAAGGGTTATCCTCAGTGTACAGGTAACTGTTGTCTCTTGTATAGCCACTACACACTTCTACTTTACAGCTGTATGTACAAATGCCCATTGTCATTTTCATTTCAATGTCATTGCTTTCTTCCTGTAGGTTCGAGCTAAGAGAATCAGTAATTTTACGTTTTGAGTTGACCTTAGTGATCAATTAATATGTCCGGAAAAAAAGGAAGATATTGAGTAGCAGGATCATTTAACTCTTCCTATTCCATCAATACTTTTTCTGTTGCTACACTAAAATTCTCTGAGACATTATTCATTAAATTTCTAGCGGCACTTGTACATCTGGTGCCTTGACCTGTCTCCATGTTTTGGAGATTTACAGCTGTCAATAACAAAATGGTCAAGAGGACTAGTAGAATCATTGCCTTCTGTACTTGCTTTTACAAACTAATACACATATATACACTATTCTTGCTCTGTGTATATCAACTGTACTTTTGGTGTTCAATTTTTTATTCTCATAATTATTCATAGCCAGTAATGATCTCCATTTGAGTGACTATAAACATTTTTTATTAGGGAATCTGGAATTTGTAGCAACTCAGTTTTATTTTCCAAATTGCCCTGCCATTTCAATTAGGTGCATTGTTCTTTACTCCACTGTTGCAACATTCTAAAGGCTTGCTTTCCACCATTATAGTGAGTTGTTTGAGTGTTTAATATTTATTGAGGGTATGTAATGAGCATACCAGGAGAAAAAGAGTAGAATAAAACATTGACGAATGAATTGTGAGGCTTTTCTTCATTTGTAGTAAACTGCTAGTACTTTGAATAATCTGTAACTGTTAAAACAATATAAATAACCTGCAGAATAATAGCCTTAGTTTATGGTTGAAGAATAGCATTCTGATTAACTTGAATTCCCTAAAAAGTGAGCAGTGTGACTCAGCTTCATACTTCTGAAATTCACTGTTGTTTTGGTCGGTCTCCCAGTTAAGTGCGTTGGAATACAGTGAACTTGTCCATTCTACAAACCAGAAACTCACATTAAATTTCAAGAGACTTTGAGGAAGGTACCTCTGATGATTTTAGCCAAGATCAATAATAAAGAAGGGCCAAATCATCTCATCAGCTCCAGACTTAACAGACAATTTAAACGTTCGGAAATTTTTGAGAAATGACACACAAAAAAGTGATTGAAAGTATAAAAAAAGAAACGCTTCTAAAAATTAAAAAACACTATTGCTAATTATCATTGGAAATCAATGGTAAATGTACATTTCCATGATTCATGTATCCAAAATAAAATACCATAAGATAATTCCATAAAATAGGACTATATCTCATCAGAAACTTTTCCTGACATCAAATTTATGGATTTTTAGATTTGAGAATTTAGAAGTAGAATACTTCAGAAACATTTGCACAAAAATAAATGTGGTTGTAATTTTTAGTTATACAATTTTCAGGGAGGCAGTGTCCGAGGAAGTACGATCTCGAGCCAGAGCACTGATGTTTGAATTTAGGATTTGTTGTGAGAGGGTTACTCACTTCACCTTGATGAGCCTGTTTTATGGTTTGTAAAAAAGGGACAGTGCTAGGTGTGATGGGGTGTGCCTGTCACTCCAGCTCTTGAGAAGCTGAGACAGGAGGATTGCCATATGCATTTGAGGTCAACTTGGACTGCGTAACAAGTTCAAGACCAGTCTAACTACATAGTGAAACCCTGCCTCAGAAAGTGAGGGGAGGAATACTAACAGTATGCCTTTCATTGAATTAGTGTAGAAGAGAAATTAGGATGCGTGAGAAGCATCCTAGAACAGTAACCCAAGCCCCAGTGAATACTACATTAAATAACATTTTGTCTTCTCACCTACACTCTGCCTATCCTTCAACAATATGAACTGGATTTTGGAAGGAAGAACTGAACACTGGTTGCTGGACGTGTTCTGTAGGACATCTTACAACTACAGAGTTTCAAGTAAATGTCACCATAAACCTTATTATGAGGGGTCACTCGCTTTTCTGAATTTTCCATATTATAAAGGAGACTAGAGCCTCAGATACTTTAGTGACATAATACAGTGAGCACTGCAGATTCGCTGTTAAGGTGAAATTCAAGTGAGTGTTATGTGCAGAATTTGTGCTAAGTATCCTCCCACCCCATTTCTGAGTAGCTAGTTGCTTACAGAGTCTAATTATCTACTTGTGCTGCGTGTTATTCTTATGCATTATTAAGTACTTTTTTTGCTAGATTGCCTGCCTAGAAAGTTTGTGGTTTTAAGTTGTTTTATATGACATTTCTGGGTTTATCTGAATTTGTTTACTGAACAAGTACTGATACTAAGTTACAAGTATAAAATAAAACATTGAGAAGAAAACTATCTTATGAAAGGGATTTTTAAAACACCAGGAACAAAGGCATGTAGCTTCTTAATTTTTTCCTGATAAATAGGAATGATAGAAAACAACATAGAATTCAGCAGGAAGCACCCAGCAAATAAAGAGTATAGTTTGATATTTAGATACAATTTTGACGATAAATCATGCCAGTTGGTTTAGGTTTTGTTTATTTCAGTCAAGCAGTTAGCTGTCAACTACAGTTCTTAGGTATGGTTTCAGGAATAAAGCAGATAGCACTATTAAAGTCATTAAGTATAAGATTTGGTTTTATTAATAACATTTGATGCACAACACAATGAAACAGAAAGGAAAAGATTAGTATAACATTTGACACGAAGTGTCTTTCTATTGCTCAGGTTGGTTTTAGACACCTATATTAATTTCCCAAGGGGCTGGTACAACAGGTGCAGTCCACCACACCTAGCTCCTAAAAGGGAAGATTATTGAACTGTAAATGGTTTTACTGAGATACTTAATATGATCAGGCCCTCTCCTCTCCTCTCCTCTCCTCTCCTCTCCTCTCCTCTCCTCTCTTCTTTTTTCCTACTTTCATGAGATTGTCCTCCAAAACAAATTACTTAGAATTTGAATATTCAGTGTACTGGAATTTCTAAAGTATTCATCTACTGTTTGTTACTTGTTGACTATAAGATTTTAGTAAAACTGGTTGTCAATACTTACCTACTGGCCTTTAGTTACACTAATTCTTTTCCTTTGTGTTGTGTGTGAAGATACACCATTTAGAAATCTATGTTGTCTTTCTAGACCAGAGTGGTGCCATCTTGAAGAGTTAGCATTGATTCACAAGGTAAAAAATTGGGGTAAAATATATGAATATTGTGTTGATTTTGCCAGCTTTTGGGACCCTATGAGTTGACGCATTCAACTCCTGTAGACTTTTGCTTAATATTGTTGAGTCATTTTAAATTGCTTGGACATACTAATTCAACTATACAGATCAATGAAGTTCTGAGAATATTAAAAATGTAATTCAAAAGATACCAGGTCATAGGGATGTACAATATTAAGAAGCATCAAGAAAGTGGCCCATGATGGTAGATCTGAGCTCCCGAGGGTTACTGCCATCCTTGCCTGTCCAGCAATCAGAACCTGAGTATTGAGCAGAAAATGACCATGTAGAAGCGTAACTATACTTCAGATGCATTAAGCATATTTAAGGAATAGTAAATTTAATAAATGTATCTATCTAAATGCCAAGATTCTTTAAATTCTATTATGATGAAATTAAAAAATTTAGCGTCATTATTATATATTCTTTGGTCTCCCACCTCATACACATGATGGGTGCGTGTGCATGAGTGTGTTTGCACGTGTGCCTTTGTGCATTCCTCCATGTCTGAACCCAGACTTCAGCTACTCCTGAAGCTCTTACAATCACTTGATAGAAAACTTTTCATTTAAAGATGAAATGACTCCTTGGAGAGTTTTCACCAAAGGCAAAAAAGCACAAAGATTCTTTTCCTCCTTTCTATATGCCTCATTACACAGAGATAGAGGATTCGGTGTTTGAAAAATTATCATTTTTGTAGGTTTTATTCATGGTACGTGAAGACTGAGAAATACAGAACTCAGTTTAACAGATGCTATCTTTGCTTTCAAAACTCCCCACCACTGCTGTGATATTATCACACCAGATACATGATGGGTGTCACACCAGAGTTGGTTAACTATTAAGGTTTGAGAAATTTTCCTCACTGGAATCTGGATTAGACCCCTCCGTGCTATGTGTAGGGAGGCTGATAGTTACCAAGATGCAGGTCTAGATTAAAAGTTCATGAATGTAATTGTGGCTGGGCTGGGACAGTGAGAGTGTGGTGTCTGATGAGAGCCATGGATGCTGGATTTCCACTGTCTTACCGTTAATGTACTACCTGCCCTGAATCATCGAAATTACCCTTCAGGATTGTATTACGTGGAGTAATCCGAACATATTATCCCAGAATTTAAAAGGGGTTCAATAAGAACCTTGGCAGGGCTGAAGACTTGGCCAAAGTGAGGTAGGGGACATAGAAGGAAATGAGAAAGAGGAGGACATTTACGATGAAAGGGATGGTGTACCAGGGGGCAGTTTTTCATAAAGTCAGTCTCTCTGCGGAAGGGGACTGCCACCAGCACCTACCACTCTTCCCCCAGTACCTCCAAGTGCTTCTCCACATTTTACTGCCTTTCAGCAGGACGCTGTGTGGACCGAGGCAAAGTTTCTCTTGAATGTGCTATTTCACATTCAGACCATTCCTTAAAACATTCTAATGTGGTCCCTGAAGTCACAGCATGTATGCATACTGAAATATTAACTTGTGAATGCTCCTGGCATTTAACAATATCTTAAAAAGAAAGATGGCAGTTTTTCTGTGTTAAAAAAATCAAGACAACAAAATATACTGCCTGAACTTGTGGTTAAATGAATTTTGCTTAATGATTTCCAGGATTTTGTTTTTCCTGTTTGAAATGCTGGTTAAGGGATCCTAAACATTTTTCTTGAATTTTCTGAAGTATATTGGGAGAGGAGCACGTTTTCCTTGGGGCTTGATTGAATTGTAGGTGCTCAGTAAATGGTGGTTGAGTAGGTGGAATGATGATGTGGTGTGTTTTGGTTATTAAGCAGATGGGAATGGTGGACTTTAAGAATATCAATAGGAATATCGGCGTAGCTGACCTCTAATACCCACTCATAAGAATTTTCAACATTCTTCATTTCCCAGCTTCAAGTACACACAGACAAATGGGTATCTGTTTTCCGCAGCAGTACTTGGGCTTCTTCTCTCCTCTTCATTTATCTGCATGTGTGTCTTCATGGTCCTTTTTCTCAGATGGTATCGTTGACCAAAGGGTGTTTAAAAAATCATGCTTGCTAAATTATGTACCTTTAAGAATTATGAGGGACACTGTTTAGACATTGAGGAGGGTGGGGCTCATTAGATGTGGCTCTGAGATGGTGACATTCAGCAGCCCTATCCAGTGTATAATTTGAGTGAGTGGAGTGTGTGTGTGTGTGTGTGTGTGTGTGTGTGTGTGTGTGTGTACTTGTATGGGCATGGAGATGTGGATGTGGATGTACAGCAGCATGGTGCACATTGGCATATTCCCATATAGACTGATAACTTCTTGATTTGGAAAGACTGAGTCATTCCCTTTTGGGGAAATGTCAGCTCTTTCAGGCCACTAGAGATCACCAAGACCACCAAAGAGACCTTGGTGGTTTGAAAGAGTAAATGTGTCTTTTCAAGGAAAATGCTGCCTACTGATAAGGGCAGATAAACTTCACATTTTGAACACTATATTTCATCAGTTTCTTCATAGGTGATTTCTTCAGAGTCAAGATTGTCAGGTCCCCAATTACTCATCTTTTTGAATGGGATGTATAGGTTAGGGTAGAAGTATTATTGTTATTTTCATTGCTGTTTTTTTTTTTAAATCTATTCAATGTTGGCTTAAGAATGATTCTGGCATGATTCTGATGTGACAAGTGACCAACTGAGAAGAAGCGGCAAAGTTCTTTGTATACTATAAAGTGACTTATAAATATGAGGTGTCAAATTAAACTTGATGGGGAGGAGGAACAAACCACCTGTGAAATCATGTTGTTCCAAGGTGAAAATAAGATCAGTTTGCATTCCCTGAGCACACACCAGCTGGGAGGTAGCCCAAGGCATACCAAGCTGTGTATGAAGCCTGCTCAGGTTAACCATTCAGTCTAGAAAGCCTATAAATGGAACCCACATATATGTAGATATTCCAGGGATGACGAGATCAGTCTGTATTGTTGTATAGTGGCTACTGTTTCTTGAGTGCTTGCAGCATGCTTGGCAGTTTACATGTTAAAGTTGTGGGAGAGCTTTTTTAAAATCTCATTTTACATACTGGATCATTAAAGTTTGGAGAAATGACTTTAGCTACAACTGTGTAATTTCCACTGTCCAGTCTCCAAAAAGGGTCTCTTGTTTTCTTCTATTTTAGAGTTATGTTGTGATGCAACTGAGTATTAGCAGATTTTTATAGAGGTGTGTGTGTGTGTGGTGAGGAATTTCTAAATTGTATATCTTTTTTCAGATGTTTTAGGATGTTTAGTATTGAAGATCACAGTGTCAGGTAGCTACTCAACACAGAGAATTCCTACATACTATTTAAGCGGTTCATTCATCCGAAAACATATTTGTATTTACTTTGCTACAGACATTTTC